>NC_042993.1:5261432-5608932 GCF_901001165.1 Salmo trutta | reverse complement strand
TGTTGTGTTGAGGATGGAGGTTGTTTAACATGATGTTTCTGTCTTTGTTGTGTTGAAGATGGGGTTGTTTAACATGCTGTTTCTGTCTTTGTTGTGTTGAGGATGGGGTTGTTTAACATGATGTTTCTGTCTTTGTTGTGTTGAGGATGGGGTTGTTTAACATGATGTTTCTGTCTTTGTTGTGTTGAGGATGGGGTTGTTTAACATGATGTTTCTGTCTTTGTTGTGTTGAGGATGGGGTTGTGTAACATGCTGTTTCTGTCTTTGTTGTGTTGAGGATGGGGTTGTTTAACATGCTGTTTCTGTCTTTGTTGTGTTGAGGATGGGGTTGTTTAACATGATGTTTCTGTCTTTGTTGTGTTGAGGATGGGGTTGTTTAACATGCTGTTTCTGTCTTTGTTGTGTTGAGGATGGGGTTGTGTAACATGCTGTTTCTGTCTTTGTTGTGTTGAGGATGGGGTTGTTTAACAAGCTGTTTCTGTCTTTGTTGTGTTGAGGATGGGGTTGTTTAACATGATGTTTCTGTCTTTGTTGTGTTGAGGATGGGGTTGTTTAACAAGCTGTTTCTGTCTTTGTTGTGTTGAGGATGGGGTTGTTTAACATGATGTTTCTGTCTTTGTTGTGTTGAGGATGGGGTTGTTTAACATGATGTTTCTGTCTTTGTTGTGTTGAGGATGGGGTTGTTTAACATGCTGTTTCTGTCTTTGTTGTGTTGAGGATGGGGTTGTTTAACATGCTGTTTCTGTCTTTGTTGTGTTGAGGATGGGGTTGTTTAACATGCTGTTTCTGTCTTTGTTGTGTTGAGGATGGAGGTTGTTTAACATGATGTTTCTGTCTTTGTTGTGTTGAGGATGGGGTTGTTTAACATGCTGTTTCTGTCTTTGTTGTGTTGAGGATGGGGTTGTTTAACAAGCTGTTTCTGTCTTTGTTGTGTTGAGGATGGTGTTGTTTAACATGATGTTTCTGTCTTTGTTGTGTTGAGGATGGGGTTGTTTAACAAGCTGTTTCTGTCTTTGTTGTGTTGAGGATGGGGTTGTTTAACATGATGTTTCTGTCTTTGTTGTGTTGAGGATGGGGTTGTTTAACATGATGTTTCTGTCTTTGTTGTGTTGAGGATGGAGGTTGTTTAACATGATGTTTCTGTCTGTTGTGTTGAGGATGGGGTTGTTTAACATGATGTTTCTGTCTTTGTTGTGTTGAGGATGGAGGTTGTTTAACATGATGTTTCTGTCTTTGTTGTGTTGAGGATGGGGTTGTTTAACATGATGTTTCTGTCTTTGTTGTGTTGAGGATGGAGGTTGTTTAACATGATGTTTCTGTCTGTTGTGTTGAGGATGGGGTTGTTTAACATGATGTTTCTGTCTTTGTTGTGTTGAGGATGGGGTTGTTTAACATGATGTTTCTGTCTTTGTTGTGTTTAGGATGGGGTTGTTTAACAAGCTGTTTCTGTCTTTGTTGTGTTGAGGATGGAGGTTGTTTAACATGATGTTTCTGTCTTTGTTGTGTTGAGGATGGGGTTGTTTAACATGATGTTTCTGTCTTTGTTGTGTTGAGGATGGAGGTTGTTTAACATGCTGTTTCTGTCTTTGTTGTGTTGAGGATGGGGTTGTTTAACATGATGTTTCTGTCTTTGTTGTGTTGAGGATGGGGTTGTTTAACATGATGTTTCTGTCTTTGTTGTGTTGAGGATGGAGGTTGTTTAACATGATGTTTCTGTCTTTGTTGTGTTGAGGATGGGGTTGTTTAACATGCTGTTTCTGTCTTTGTTGTGTTGAGGATGGGGTTGTTTAACATGATGTTTCTGTCTTTGTTGTGTTGAGGATGGGGTTGTTTAACATGCTGTTTCTGTCTTTGTTGTGTTTAGGATGGGGTTGTTTAACATGATGTTTCTGTCTTTGTTGTGTTGAGGATGGGGTTGTTTAACATGATGTTTCTGTCTTTGTTGTGTTGAGGATGGAGGTTGTTTAACAAGCTGTTTCTGTCTTTGTTGTGTTGAGGATGGGGTTGTTTAACATGCTGTTTCTGTCTTTGTTGTGTTGAGGATGGGGTTGTTTTACATGCTGTTTCTGTCTTTGTTGTGTTGAGGATGGAGGTTGTTTAACATGATGTTTCTGTCTTTGTTGTGTTGAGGATGGGGTTGTTTAACATGATGTTTCTGTCTTTGTTGTGTTGAGGATGGGGTTGTTTAACAAGCTGTTTCTGTCTTTGTTGTGTTGAGGATAAGGTTGTTTAACAAGCTGTTTCTGTCTTTGTTGTGTTGAGGATGGAGGTTGTTTAACATGATGTTTCTGTCTTTGTTGTGTTGAGGATGGGGTTGTTTAACATGATGTTTCTGTCTTTGTTGTGTTGAGGATGGGGTTGTTTAACATGATGTTTCTGTCTTTGTTGTGTTGAGGATGGGGTTGTTTAACATGATGTTTCTGTCTTTGTTGTGTTGAGGATTGGGTTGTTTAACATGCTGTTTCTGTCTTTGTTGTGTTGAGGATGGGGTTGTTTAACATGATGTTTCTGTCTTTGTTGTGTTTAGGATGGGGTTGTTTAACATGATGTTTCTGTCTTTGTTGTGTTGAGGATGGAGGTTGTTTAACATGCTGTTTCTGTCTTTGTTGTGTTGAGGATGGGGTTGTGTAACAAGCTGTTTCTGTCTTTGTTGTGTTGAGGATGGAGGTTGTTTAACATGATGTTTCTGTCTTTGTTGTGTTGAGGATGGGGTTGTTTAACAAGCTGTTTCTGTCTTTGTTGTGTTGAGGATGGAGGTTGTTTAATTAACATGATGTTTCTGTCTTTGTTGTGTTGAGGATGGGGTTGTTTAACATGATGTTTCTGTCTTTGTTGTGTTGAGGATGGGGTTGTTTAACATGATGTTTCTGTCTTTGTTGTGTTGAGGATGGGGTTGTTTAACATGATGTTTCTGTCTTTGTTGTGTTGAGGATGGAGGTTGTTTAACATGATGTTTCTGTCTTTGTTGTGTTGAGGATGGGGTTGTTTAACAAGCTGTTTCTGTCTTTGTTGTGTTGAGGATGGGGTTGTTTAACATGATGTTTCTGTCTTTGTCGTGTTGAGGATGGGGTTGTTTAACATGATGTTTCTGTCTTTGTTGTGTTGAGGATGGGGTTGTTTAACATGCTGTTTCTGTCTTTGTTGTGTTGAGGATGGGGTTGTTTAACATGCTGTTTCTGTCTTTGTTGTGTTGAGGATGGGGTTGTTTAACATGATGTTTCTGTCTTTGTTGTGTTGAGGATGGGGTTGTTTAACATGCTGTTTCTGTCTTTGTTGTGTTGAGGATGGGGTTGTTTAACATGCTGTTTCTGTCTTTGTTGTGTTGAGGATGGGGTTGTTTAACATGCTGTTTCTGTCTTTGTTGTGTTGAGGATGGGGTTGTTTAACAAGCTGTTTCTGTCTTTGTTGTGTTGAGGATGGGGTTGTTTAACATGCTGGGTCGTGAGGAGGGAACCTGAGGAGAGAATGAGGCTCTATCTCAATTGCTTAAAATCCTCTCTTTTCTTCTGGTCAGTTCTTTCAGAACCGAACAGAGATAGCATGCTGCGGTAAGGTGTGCAGTACTGTGTGTGGTATGGGTGGTGGATGATTTGTTCTATAACAGCAGCGGCCCTCTTGCTAAGGACACTGGGAGTGTCAGAGGGAGTTCCAAGCTGTCAGGCTATTAATCCATCTACAGGGGCCAGGGAGGAGAAGAGCCTGACTACCCTAACAGAAGAGACTAACAGCATGTTGACTACCCTAACAGAAGAGACTAACAGCGTGTTGACTACCCTAACAGAAGAGACTAACAGCATGTTGACTACCCTAACAGAAGAGACTAACAGCATGTTGACTACCCTAACAGAAGAGACTAACAGCATGTTGACTACCCTAACAGAAGAGACTAACAGAAGAGACTAATAAAACTATAACAGACTACAAAGGGAAGCACAGCCGCGAGCTGCCCACAAGCCTACCAGACGAGCTAAATTCATTCTATGCTTGCTTCGAGGCAAGCAACACTGAAACATGCATGAGAGCATCAGCTGTTCCGGACAACTGTGTAATCATACTCTCCGTAGCCAATGTGAGTAAGACCTTTAAACAGGTCAACATTCACAAGGCAGCAGGGCCAGACGGTTTACCAGGACGTGTACTCCGATCAAGCGCTGGCCAACTGGCAAGTGTCTTCACTGACATTTTCAACCTGTCCCTGACAGAGTCTGTAATACCAACATGTTTCAAGCAGACACCATAGTCCCTGTGCCCAAGAACACTAAGGTAACCCGCCTTAATGTCTACCGACCCGTAGCACTCACGTCTGTAGCCATGAAGTATTTTAAAGGCTGGTCATTGCTCACATCAACACCATTATCCCAGAAACCCTAGACTCACCCCACTTTGCATACCGCGCCAACAGATCCACAGATGATGCAATCTCTATTGCACTCCACACTGCCCTTTCCCACCTGGACAAAAGGAACACTTATGTGAGAATGCTGTTCATTGACTACAGCTCAGCGTTCAACATCATAGTGCCCTCAAAGCTCATCACTAAGCTAAGGTCCCTGAGACTAAACATCTCCAAATGCAACTAGATCCCAGACTTCCTGACGGGCCGCCCCCAGGTGGTAAGGGTAGGTAACAACTAGAGGTCAACCGATTTATCGGAATGGCCGATTAATTAGGGCCGATTTCAAGTTTTCGTAACAATCGGTAATCAGTATTTTCGGCCACCGATTTGCCGATTTTATTTTTTATTTTTATTTTTTTATAATATTTTTTAACTAGGCAAGTCAGTTAAGAACACATTCTTATTTTCAATGACGGCCTAGGAATGGTGGGTTAACTGCCTTGTTCAGGGGCAGAACGACAGATTTTTACCTTGTCAGCTTGGGGATTCAATCTTGCAACCTTTCAGTTAACTAGTCCAACGCTCTAACCACCTGCTTTACATTGCACTCCACGGGGAGCCTGCCTGTTACGTGAATGCAGTAAGAAGCCAAGGTAAGTTGCTAGCTAGCATTAAACTTATATTATAAAAAACAATCAATCAATCATAATCACTAGTTAACTACACATGGTTGATGATATTACTAGTTTATCTAGCCTGTCCTGCGTTGCATATAATCGATGCGGTGCGCATTCGCGAAAAAGGTCTGTCTTGCTCCAACGTGTACCTAACCATAAACATCAATGTCTTTCTTAAAATCAATACACAAGTATATATTTTTAAACCTGCATATTTAGTTAATATTGCCTGCTAACATGAATTTCTTTTGACTAGGGAAAATGTCACCTCTCTTGCGTTCTGTGCAACAGAGTCAGGGTATATGCAGCAGTTTGGGCCGCCTGGCTCGTTGCGAACTGTGAATACTATTTCTTCCTAACAAAGACAGCCAACTTCGCCAAACGGGGGAGGATTTAACAAAAGCGCATTTGCGAATAAAGCACAATCATTGCACGACTGTACCTAACCATAAACATCAATGCCTTTCTTAAAATCAATACACAGAATATTTTTAAACCTGCATATTTAGCTAAAAGAAATCCAGGTTAGCAGGCAATATTAACCAGGTGAAATTGTGTCAGTTCATTGCACGCAGAGTCAGGGTATATGCAACAGTTTGGGCCGCCTGGCTCGTTGCAAACTAATTTGCCAGACTTTTACGTAATTATGACATAAAATTGAAGGTTGTGCAATGTAACAGGAATATTTAGACTTAGAGATGCCACCCGTTAGATAAAATACGAAACGGTTCCGTATTTCACTGAAAAAATAAACACTTTGTTTTCGAGATGATAATTTCCGGATTCAACCATATTAATGACCTAAGGCTCGTATTTCTGTGTGTTTATTATATTATAATTAAGTCTATGATTTGATATGTCATAGAGCAGTCTGACTGAGCGATGGAAGGCACCAGCAGGCTCGTAAGCATTCATTCAAACAGCACTTTCATGCATTTTGCCAGCAGCCCTTCGCAATTCTTCAAGCATTGCGCTGTTTATGACTTCAAGCCTATCAACTCCCAAGATTAGGCTGGTGTAACTGATGTGAAATGGCTAGCTAGTTAGCCGGGTGCGCGCTAATAGCGTTTCAAACGTCACTCGCTCTGAGACTTGGAGTAGTTGTTCCCCTTGCTCTGCATGGGCAATGCTGCTTCGGGGGTGGCTGTTGTCGATGTGTTCCTGGTTCGAACCCAGGTAGGAGCGAGGAGAGGGACGGAAGCTATACTGTTACACTGGCAATACTAAAGTGCCTATAAGAACATCGAATAGTCAAAGGTATATGAAATACAAATCTTATAGAGAGAAATAGTCCTATAATAACTACAACCTAAAACTTCTTACCTGGGAATATTGAAGACTCATGTTAAAAGGAACCACCAGCTTTCATATGTTCTCATGTTCTGAGCAAGGAACTTAAACGTTAGCTTTTTTACATGGCACATATTGCACTTTTACTTTCTTCTCCAACACTTTGTTGTTGCATTATTTTAACCAAATTGAACATGTTTCATTATTTATTTGAGGCTAAATTGTTAGTATTTATGTAATATATTAAGTTAAAATAAGTGTTCATTCAGTATTGTTGTAATTGTCAATATTGCAACAAAACAAATCGGCCGATTAATCGGTAGCGGCTTTTTTTTGGTCCTCCAATAATCGGTATCGGCGTTGAAAAATCATAATCGGTTGACCTCTAGTAACAACACATCCGCCACACTGATCCTCAACACGGGGGCCCCTCAGGGGTGCGTGCTCAGTCCCCTCCTGTACTCCCTGTTCACTCATGACTGCATGGCCAGGCACCATTCCAACACCATCATTAAGTTTGCCGATGACACAACAGTGGTAGGCCTGATCACCAACAACAATGTGACAGCCTATAAGAAGGAGGTCAGAGACCTGGCCATGTGGTGCCAGGACAACAACCTCTCCCTCAACTTGATTAATACAAAAGGAGATGATTGTGGACAACAGGAAAAGGAGGACCGAGCACGCCCACATTCTCATTGACAGGGCTGTAGTGGAGCAGGTTGAGAGATTCAAGTTCCTTGGTGTCCAGTTCCTTGGTGTCATGTTAACTAAATTAGTATTATTTTGTTTTCCATAAATTATACAGATCTGTATAAATTCCATTGTTAACTTGATTTTTACATGAATCACAATTAATTATCCAATTTCATTCATCTAAAATTGGGGGAAAGGGCAACATTTTGTTGGTCTCTTGTGTCAGCTTGAACATAGCTGATTTGGGGCGCGCTCAGCACGACACATTGATTTGGAACGTTCAGTTAGAAATAGGCTATGTAGAACAAACATGACTCTCTGACATGTAGAATAAGGAATCATATCAACTCTATTCATGGCATTTCTGTCTACAATGTTCACAACGTTTGGCAACTGAACGTGGCCTTGGTTCTGGGTGCTGAGATTAGACATAGAGCATAAACAATAAGTATTTGTATCATTTCATAAGTGTAAATATACATGAATATAAAAAAATATTTTCCGCTTGATATTCTATTATGTGTAAATGAGATATTATGGCCCTGTACAAAAATCATCACAGTATTGCTGTTAATTTTGCTTTTCTTATTTTCATTCATTTCATTCCAACTACTAAATCTAAACTATGAATTGTGTTTTCTTGTTGTTTCTGTCAGACATTAAAGGGCCTAAATAGTATTGATAAATTGTTTATTTTTGTGACAGTGATGAGATTCATGCTTTAAATAGCTTGTTCCTCCTGGATAAATATTACAGGAAATGAAATCTCCTGCAGGAGATGAAGACTAGAGAACAGTGTATTGAAATAAATTGTAAAAACTCTTGTCAGTAAAATATTTTTTGGGGGGGATACTCAAATTCCATTTCCATCATTGTAGCACAGTGCCCATTTAAACACACATTTCATTATCATACCCGATGTTATTTTAAAACACTCATTTGGAAATTAGCATTTGGAATAATGAAACACTGCTTAAATGCAAATTCTGAGCAATTGAAAACATTAACGAATTAGAGGAAATCCACTCAGTTGGGAGAACACTAAGATTCTAGTTGGACAACTGTGTGTGTGTGTGTGTGTGTGCGTGCGTGCGTGCGTGTGTGTGCATGCATCCTCGTGCATGCGTGTCTGCGTGTGTGGTTTTTGGAATTTCTTAGCTCACTAAATCCTATACTAAATCAGATAGCTGGGTCCACTCTCTCCTCTGTTCTGTTTCCTATCTGGTTTTTAGTAAAGCTGAGTGTTCTGGTCTCTGTGTTCTAGTAAAGCTGAGTGTTCTGGTCTCTGTGTTCTAGTAAAGCTGAGTGTTCTGGTCTCTGTGTTCTAGTAAAGCTGAGTGTTCTGGTCTCTGTGTTCTAGTAAAGCTGAGTGTTCTGGTCTCTGTGTTCTAGTAAAGCTGAGTGTTCTGGTCTCTGTGTTCTAGTAAAGCTGAGTGTTCTGGTCTCTGTGTTCTAGTAAAGCTGAGTGTTCTGGTCTCTGTGTTCTAGTAAAGCTGAGTGTTCTGGTCTCTGTGTTCTAGTAAAGCTGAGTGTTCTGGTCTCTGTGTTCTAGTAAAGCTGAGTGTTCTGGTCTCTGTGTTCTAGTAAAGCTGAGTGTTCTGGTCTCTGTGTTCTAGTAAAGCTGAGTGTTCTGGTCTCTGTGTTCTGGTCTCTGTGTTCTAGTAAAGCTGAGTGTTCTGGTCTCTGTGTTCTAGTAAAGCTGAGTGTTCTGGTCTCTGTGTTCTAGTAAAGCTGAGTGTTCTGGTCTCTGTGTTCTAGTAAAGCTGAGTGTTCTGGTCTCTGTGTTCTAGTAAAGCTGAGTGTTCTGGTCTCTGTGTTCTAGTAAAGCTGAGTGTTCTGGTCTCTGTGTTCTAGTAAAGCTGAGTGTTCTGGTCTCTGTGTTCTAGTAAAGCTGAGTGTTCTGGTCTCTGTGTTCTAGTAAAGCTGAGTGTTCTGGTCTCTGTGTTCTAGTAAAGCTGAGTGTTCTGGTCTCTGTGTTCTAGTAAAGCGGAGTGTTTTGGTCTCTGTGTTCTAGTAAAGCTGAGTGTTCTGGTCTCTGTGTTCTAGTAAAGCTGAGTGTTCTGGTCTCTGTGTTCTGGTCTCTGTGTTCTAGTAAAGCTGAGTGTTCTGGTCTCTGTGTTCTGGTCTCTGTGTTCTAGTAAAGCTGAGTGTTCTGGTCTCTGTGTTCTAGTAAAGCTGAGTGTTCTGGTCTCTGTGTTCTAGTAAAGCTGAGTGTTCTGGTCTCTGTGTTCTAGTAAAGCTGAGTGTTCTGGTCTCTGTGTTCTAGTAAAGCTGAGTGTTCTGGTCTCTGTGTTCTAGTAAAGCTCAGTGTTCTGGTCTCTGTGTTCTAGTAAAGCTGAGTGTTCTGGTCTCTGTGTTCTAGTAAAGCTCAGTGTTCTGGTCTCTGTGTTCTAGTAAAGCTGAGTGTTCTGGTCTCTGCCAGCCAGCCACGTGCTTCCTTGGCAGCGTGACAGTCTCGGGTGATTCAGCCTTTTCTCAGTGCCATCCCCACAGTGCAGCAATGTGCTCGGCTGCCCGGCTCGCTCCACACAACACAAAGACACTGAAGGCTCACAGACGTTCTGCCTTTCAGATGAAAGACAATTAGCCAACACTCCTTCTGGTTACATCACCACAGCACTTTCCTGTTGTGCAGCTTTCCAATATTGCAACCCCATTGTTGTTACAACCACATTTTTGGACTTTGTTTGTAATTCACACGTGTGTGTGTGTGTGTGTGTGTGTGTGTGTGTGTGTGTGTGTGTGTGTGTGTGTGTGTGTGTGTGTGTGTGTGTGTGTGTGTGTGTGTGTGTGTGTGTGTGTGTGTGTTTAGTGCAAGGCTTCATAGGCTGATTATTCAGACAATCAGTCAAGGCATTTAATCGTACTTGCCACTGGGTAAAGCCACGATGAATGAATGAATTGCTTGTCGAGCTTAAATATTTTCTCAACCATTAGAGTAGTGTTCATCTCAGTCTGGAGTAATTTACCATCATCCTGGTACCTCTCTTTCTCATAGCAGACATATAATGAAAGTTCATTTTGGGGTTTTGTAATTCACATTATGCATATCAATTCCAGTGTGTTTAATTCAAGACTTAATTTACATTGTTAAGACACATAACAGTTGCCGCTGGGTAAAGCCACATTGAAGTAATTGCTTGTCAAGCTCAAATATTTGCTAAGCCTTTATAAATTATACAATAGTGCATAAGTCTGTGTTAACGTTTGGATTGAAACAGTCTTGTGCCATTTAATTTACCCTAAACCTCGAACCTGGCTTTCTCATAGCAGACACAAATTCAAATGGAAACAGGACAGCAGAGATGTAGCAATCGTGACACAGTGGCTCTTAGTCATTGATGATGTATGATATTGACTCGTGTTGCCAGTAGAGGTGAGGTGATACTGTATAATGGTGACTAGTGTATAATGACAGGCAGCTATGTGTCAGGCTGCTGTTGCCTCATTACACCTCTAAGGACCTGGTTTGATCTGTCTCTGTCCGGGAACGGATGAGCGTGTCTGGAGAGGGAAGGATGGAGGGAGGAGAGTCGGAGGGAGGGATAGAAGGAACGGATGGATTGATGGAGGGGGGGCGGACAGACAGGGATGTATAAGAGGGAGGGGTGTAGATAGGGAGGGATTGAGAAAGGGAGGGATTGAGGAAGGGAGAGGTAGGGAGGGATTGAGGGAGGGAGCAGAACTAGGGTCAGTGGAGGTGCTGGCGCATGGGGATTTGAGATGACAAGTGGACTGGCAACAGGAAGAGGACAAGGCTACAGGAAGTGGACTGGATATATTATATTGGCAGGGGTGGTGTGGTAGCCTACAGGAAGTGGACTGGTTATATTATATTAGCTGTGGTGGTATGGTAGCCTACAGGAAGTGGACTGGTTATATTATATTGGCTGGGGTGGTGTGGTAACCTACAGGAAGTGGACTGGTTATATTATATTGGCTGGGGTGGTGTGGTAGCCTACAGGAAGTGGACTGGTTATATTATATTGGCTGGGGTGGTGTGGTGTGGTAACCTACAGGAAGTGGACTGGTTATATTATACTGGCTGGGATGGTGTGGTAGCCTACAGGAAGTGGACTGGTTATATTATATTGGCTGGGATGGTGTGGTAGCCTACAGGAAGTGGACTGGTTATATTATATTGGCTGGGGTGGTGTGGTAGCCTACAGGAAGTGGACTGGTTATATTATATTGGCTGGGGTGGTGTGGTAGCCTACAGGAAGTGGACTGGTTATATTATATTGGCTGGGGTGGTTTGGTAGCCTACAGTAATGAAATTCTACTATATCCTTTGGGGTTGTTGAGTGCAAGACCCTCAACAACATGTTGATGAAGGTCAATATAATGGCTATAGCTAGCATATATAGCCATCCAAACCTTTATGTGCTGTAACTACCTCCTCTTACCATACTCCTCATGTAACCCTCTCATCACAAGACTCCGATTGACCAGCATGGGAATAATGGTGAAAGGATAGCTCAGTAAATTACCTGATAATGACTCACTAGGAGAAAAACAAGAGGCTAGGGATATTATTAACCTCTACGGGCCACGGGGGCAGTATTGAGAATTTTGAAAGAAATATGTGCCCATTTTTAACTGCCTCCTACACCAACTCAGAAGCTAGGATATGCATATTATTAACACATTCGGATAGAAAACACTCTGAATTTTCTAAAACAGTTTGAATGGTGTCTGTAAGTATAACAAAACTCATATTGCAGGCAAAAACCTGTGAAAAATAGATTAAAAAAAAAGAGAATTTTGTGACTGTACTATTTAGTGTCATTGTTTTAAAGATACCACAGTGAGAAAGGATTCAGTTCGCAACTCCTACTGCTTCCACTAGATGTCAACGATCTTTAGAAAGTTGTTTGAAGCATCTGTGATAAATACACACCGAATTAGAAAGCTTACAAGTTGACACGTCATCACTTCATTTTTTGCGCCTGCGCATGAATCTGAGAAGAGTGCCTTTGTCATTATCGTTTATTCTAGACACTTGATAGGTTGTGTGAAAATATTACTGATGTTTACTGATGTTTCACGTTAAAAATGGAACAAAAGATTAGTGCTAAACAACGTTTGACATGTTTAAACAAACGTAAATAGATTATTTACTAGGTTTTCTTTAGTTTTTCGACGTGACTTTACACTGCCCACCTCATTTTGTGGGAGCCTACTGAACGCTAACTATTTGGACATAAATTATGAACTTTGTCAAAAGAAACCACATTTGTTCTGGACCTGGGATCTCTGGCAGCGCCTTCTGATGGAGATAATCAAAGGTAAGGGGATATTTAGAATGTTATTATCGATATTAGATGATGCTAATGCTAACGGTATAGCTTAGCTTAGCTTAGCATATAGCTTATTGTTGTTAGCATAGTACCCAGTTTATACAAAATGTGATTTCCCAGTAAAGTTATTTTGAGATCTGGCCCTTCGGTAGCAATTACGAGATGATAATATATTATTCTTTGAATGACAATATTATAATTTACCAATGTTTTCGAATAGTAATTCCGTGATTTGTAATGCTGGATTCACTGGGTGCATTCGAGCCGAAAAAAATTCTGAATTTCACCGCGACTGTAAATGCTGTTTTTGGATATAAATATGAACTTGATGGAACTAAAAATGCATGTATTGTATAACATAATGTCCTATGAGTGTCATCTGATGCAGATTGTCAAAGGTAAGTGCATAATTCTAGCTAGTTTTCTGTCTGTTGATGCCCTTCTTTGAATTGGCTAAACATTACACGCAGCTATTGTCAATGTACTCTCCTCACATAACCTAACTTTATGCATTCTCCGTAATGCCTCTGAAAATCGGACAGCGTGGTTAGATTTAGGAGATATATCTTTCAAATGGAGGAAAATAGTTGATTATTTGATTTTTTGAAATGATTACTCTTGCAGTTTTGAATTCCCCGCCATGGTCACATGACAATGAATCCCAATACCGGGATAAGATCGGGATAAGATCCTCAACAGGTTAAGGGATGTATAAAAGCTTACTGTTTACAGAATGTCCTCCCATCATGCAACAAGAATAAATGCAGTATGACTCAATGAAAATACAACCACACAGGGAAAGAAATTTGACTTGAATGTATTAGCTAAACAAAATCAGCTGCACTATAATCAATTACAGTGTAGAGAAGTAAAAATATAATCCTGGGTATTATAGTGTACTCTTATAAATCTCACTGACACTGTTCAACTAACAAGCTTGTAAGCTAAAGTTGGCGGTCATTGGAGCTCATTGAAGGTATGACGAATGATACAGCAAAATTCATTGAAACCCAATGTTGCTCATGGTACCGGACCAAACTCCCTGAAACAATAATTCCAAGGTCGATGTCTATTTTTTATCCATGGCGGAAAATGCCCTGCTTGAAGTCCACAGCTCACTAGGAACAGCCGTCCTCCCCAGCGCAAGATCCGACGACGCCAGGCTAACGCTTGTTGATTCGACGATGGCTAATCCTCCACACATCAGGTAAGTTCAATAGATGTTTATTTAAAAATATATATAATTTAGCCCCTTTTTCTCCCCAATTTCGTGGTATCCAATTGGTAGTTACAGTCTTGTCTCATCGCTGCAACTCCCGTATGGACTCGGGAGACGCGAAGGTCGAGAGCCGTGCGTCCTCCGAAACACAACCCAACCAAGCCGCACTGCTTCTTGACACAATGCCCACTTAACCTGGAAGCCAGCCGCACCAATGTGTTGGAGGAAACACCGTACACCTGGCGACCGTGTCAGCATGCACTGTGCCCGGCCCGCCACAGGAGTCGCTAGAGCGCGATGGGACAAGTACATCCCTGCCGGCCAAACCCTACCCTAACCCGGACAGCACTGGGCCAATTGTGCTCCGCCCCATGGGTCGAACCCAGAATCTCTAGTGGCACAGCTAGCACTGCGATGCAGTGCCTTAGACCACTGCACCACTCAGGAGGCAGTTCAATAGGTGTTCAACTAGACTTTCTCTAGTCAGGTAACAGGTAAGTAAGAATAGGCAACAGGGTATTTGCTAAATGTAATTCTAAATCTCTTCACAGATGTAAAAGCCCAACAACAGATAATGTCTCTTTTCAACCCCATGACTCTTGAGCAGAGTGTCCTCAAAGTGCCCCTAAAAGTTCTGTGTAACAGCTAAACCAGAGTTCATGCAATTGGCCCGAACTTAACAAGATTTCTCATTCGCTAAACCAAATCAGGTTACTGAGTCCATATCCATGTAAAATTTCAAACGAATTAAGTAGACTTTCAATAATTCAAACCAACAGTTGTTTGACAGGTTGTTTATTTTGAAGTTTAAACTTGAAAGCAACATAATTGTTTGATGCTTTGCAACACAACAGTAAAACATAGTGTATCTAATACATGGTTTTAACAGGGTATTACATACATAATAAAGGTCTATCCAACCTGCAGCTTGGTGGTTGGTAGTTATAACTGAAGAGGTCCTATGCCTGTACTGTGGGTTATGGTTAGTCACTCAAAAGGATCCTAAAATGGCGCCGGAGAAGAAGGCAGATGTTTTACTTGCCTCCAGCCGATTGTTTTTTTGTTCGTTTATTTGCGTTGTTTGTAACTTATTTTTTAACTTATTTTGTACATAATGTTGCTGCTACCGTCTCTTATGACTGAAAATAACTTCTAGACATCAGGACTGCGATTACTCACCACGGACTGGCAGAATTCTTTTTTTCCTTTAACGAGTCTGACGAGCCCGATGCGAACGATATACTGCTTTCTCGGGAACAGGCCCAGATCTCTGTGATTTGCATGAAGAGGAGGCGGAGCAAAAGGGGCCGGAGGGCGGGCTGCCTTCTGAGAATTAGTAGGCGATCGAATAAACCCCCACTTCCTTCCATTCTGCTAGCAAACGTGCAATCTTTGGAGCATAAAATAAATGACCTACACGGAAGATTAAACTACCAACGGTACATTCAAAACTGTAATATCTTATGCTTCACGGAGTCATGGCTGAACAACGACACTATCAACGTACAGCTGGCTGGTTATACGCTGCACCGGCAGGATAGAACAGCGGCGTCTGGTAAGACAAGGGGCGGCAGACTATGTCTTTTTGTAAATAACAGCTGGTGCATGATATCTAAGGAAGTCTCAAGCTATTGCTCGCCTGAGGTAGAGTATCTCATGATAAGCTGTAGACCACACTATCTACATAGAGAGTTTTCATCTGTATTTTTCGTAGCTGTTTACATACCACCACAGTCAGAGGCTGGCACTAAGACAGCATTGAATGAGCTGTATTCTGCCATAAGCAAACAAGAAAACGCTCACCCAGAGGCGGCGCTCCTAGTAGCTGGTGAGTTTAATGCAGGGAAACTTAAATCCGTTTTACCAAGTTTCTATCAGCATGTTAAATGTGCAACCAGAGGGAAAAAAACTCTGGACCACCTTTACTCCACACACAGAGACGCATACAAAGCTCTCCCTTACCCTCCATTTGGCAAATCTGACCATAATTATATCCTCCTGATTCCTGCTTACAAGCCAAAATTAAAGCAGGAAGCACCAGTGACTAGATCAATAAAAAAAGTGGTCAGATGAAGCAGATGCTATAATACAGGACGGTTTTGCTAGCACATACAGGAAAATGTTCCGGGTTACCTCCGATGGCATTGAGGTGTACACCATATCAGTCATTGGCTTCATCATTAAGTGCATCGATAACGTCGTCCCCACAGTGACCGTACGTATATACCCCAACCAGAAGCCATGGATTACAGGCAACATCCGCACTGAGCTAAAGGCTAGAGCTGCCACTTTCAAGGAGCGGGACTCTAACCCGGAAGCTTATAAGAAATCCCGCTATGCCCTCCGACGAACCATCAAACAATGCGTCAATACAGGACTAAGATCGAATCGTAATACACGTGCTCCGATGCTCGTCGGATGTGGCAGGGCTTGCAAACCATTACAGACTACAAAGGGAAGCACAGCTGAGAGCTGCCCAGTGACACGAGCCTAGCAGACGAGCTAAACTACTTCTATGCTCGCTTCGAGGCAAATAACACTGAAACATGCATGAGAGCATCAGCTGTTCCAGAAGACTGTGTCATCACGCTCTCTGCAGCCGTGTGTAAGTCCTTTAAACAGGTCAACATTCACAAGGCAGCAGGGCCAGACGGATTACCAGGATGTGTACTGTGAGCATTCGCTGACCAACTGGCAAGTGTCAATCTCTCCCTGTCCGAGTCTGTAATACCAACATGTTTTAAGCAGACCACCATAGTGCCTGTTACCAAGAACACTAAGGTAACCTGCCTAAATGACTACCGACCCGTAGCACTCACATCTGTAGCCATGAAGTGCTTTGAAAGGCTGGTCATGGTTCACATCAACACCATTATCCCAGAAACCCTAGACCCACTCTGATTTGCACACCGCCCCAACAGATCCACAGATCAAATCTCTATTGCACTCCACACTGCCCTTTCCCACCTGTTCATTGCCTACAGCTCAACATTCAACACCATAGTGCCCTCAAAGCTCATCAATAAGCTAAGGACCCTGGGACTAAACACCTCCCTCTGCAACTGGATCCTGGACTTCCTGACGGGCCGCCCCCAGGTGGTAAGGGTAGGTAACAATACATCCGCCACGCTGATCCTCAACACGGGTGCCCCTCAGGGGTGCGTGCTCAGTCCCCTCCTGTACTCCCTGTTCACTCATGACTGCACAGCCAGGCACGACTCCAACACCATCATTAAGTTTACCGATGACACAACAGTGGTAGGCCTGATCACCGACAACGACGAGACAGCCTATAGGCTATAGGGAGGAGGTCAGAGACCTGGCCATGTGGTGCCAGGACAACAACCTCTCCCTCAACTTGATCAAGTCAAAGGAGATGATTGTGGACTACAGGAAAAAGAGGACCTAGCACGCCCCCATTCTCATCAACAGAGCTGCAGTGGAGCAGGTTGAGAGATTCAAGTTCCTTGGTGTACACATCACCAACAAACTAACATTGTCCAAGCACACCAAGACAGTCGTGAAGAGGGCACGGCAAAGCCTATTCCCCCTCAGGAGACTGAAAAGATTTGGCAATGGTCCTCAGATCATCAAAAGGTTCTACAGCTGCACCATCGAGAGCATCCTGACTGGTTGCATCACTGCCTGATATGGCAACTGCTCGGCCTCCGACCGCATGGCACTACAGAGGGTAGTGCGTACGGCCCAGTACATCACTGGGGCCAAGCTTCCTGCCATCCAGGACCTCTATACCAGGCGATGTCAGAGAAAGGCCCTAAAAATTGGCAGACTTCAGCCACCCTAGTCATAGACTGTTCTCTCTACCACACGGCAAGCGGTACCGTAGCGCTAAGTTTAGGTCCCCCCCTCTTTTACACCACTGCTACTCGCTGTTGTTATTATCTATGCGTAGCCACTTTAATAACTCTACCTACATGTACATATTACCTCAACTAACCGGTTCCCCTGCACATTGACTCTGTACCGGTACCCCCCTGTATTTAGTCTTGCTGTTGTTATTTTACTGCTGCTCTTTAATTACTTGTTACTTTTATTTCTTATTCTTATCCGTATTTTTTTTTAACTGCATTGTTGGTTAGGGGTTCGTAAGTAAGCATTTCACTGTAAGATTTATACCTGTAGTATTCGGCGCATGTGACTAATAAAATTTGATTTGATTTGAAAAGGAATATTGTCTTTGTTCTTGGCTCTTTGTTCTTGGTTATATGGCTCATATTTAGCTGTGTACTGTAGTGCCCTGGTCTACAGCAGTACACGGTATAGGAAGGGGGTGCCATAGTCCAACAGCAATGCAGCATTTACACGAAAAAGAGCTTGAAAAATATGTACCTAACTACAGTCAGTATATTATATAGCGTCGATCCATGATAATTGCGATGGTAGCAGGACCTCTCTCTGCTCCAGTCCCTCATTAATATTGTTGCATTATGCTAATTATGGCACTTGGTTGGTTACATAATCACAACAGAAGGGAAGAAGTATTCTTCTGGCTCTAATGATTTGCTTCTTTCCTGTAAAATCCTTACAAATAAAAAGGCTTAAGCAGCCCCCCCCCCCCCCCCCACACACACACACACCCCTGTTATACTAATGGCTGCATACCCAGAAAAGTACATGCTTTAACTGTCATTTTTTGGTTATTTTCTGAAAATGTTAAAAAGTGGGATTGTTTGCGTCAAAGAAAGGTGGTCTTTCTTTGCAGTACTGTGTACCGCCAAGCTGTACTGTAAAACCCTGAGTACGGCCATAGCCCTGCAGTATGCATTCTACACAGGCGCCGAGGTAAAGTGGGGCTGGGAAAAATGGTGAAAGTGTTTGTAATGTTAGTCTGGGAAGTGTCTGCTGCAGTAGCTTTACCACACCTAATGTTCACAGTCAGATGTTGCCAGAGGGTGCCATGATACACAAACAAGAGTTCTGTCATCACCTGACATCAGAACACACACACATAGACTATTCTCACCTTTTCCAGAATCACCCTTTAACCCCCTCCTCTAATCCCCTCTCCTTTAATCCCCTCTCCTGTAATCCCCTCTCCTCCAACCCCCTCTTCTTTAATCCCCTCTCCTCTAACCCCCTCTCCTTTAATCCCCTCTCCTCCAATCCCGTCTTCTCTGACCCCCTCTTCTCTAACCCCATCTCCTCTAATCCCCTCCCCTTTAATTCCCTCTCCTCTAACGCCCTCTCCTCTAACCTCCTATCGTCTAACTCCCTCTCCTCTAACGCCCTCTCCTCTAACCTCCTATCGTCTAACTCCCTCTCCTCTAACGCCCTCTCCTCTAACCTCCTATCGTCTAACTCCCTCTCCTCTAATCCCCTCTCCTCTAATCCCCTCTCCTCTAATCCCCTCTCCTCTAATCCCCTCTCCTCTAATCCCCTCTCCTCTAATCCCCTCTCCTCTAACCCCCTCTCTTCTAATCCCCTCTCCTCTAACCTCCTATCCTCTAATCCCCTCTTCTCTGACCCCCTCTTCTCTAACTCCCTCTCCTCTAACCCCCTCTCCTCTAACCTCCTATCCTCTAATCCACTTTCCTCTAACCTCCTATCCTCTAACCTCCTCTCCTCAAATCCCCTCTTCTCTAACCCCCTCTCCTCTAACCTCCTATCCTCTAACCCCCTCTCCTCTAACCTCCTATCCTCTAACCTCCTATCCTCTAACCTCCTATCCTCTAACTCCCTCTCCTCTAATCCCCTCTCCTCTAACCTCCTATCCTCTAATCCCCTCTCCTCTAACCTCCTATCCTCTAACCTCCTATCCTCTAACCTCCTATCCTCTAACTCCCTCTCCTCTAATCCCCTCTCCTCTAACCTCCTATCCTCTAATCCCCTCTCCTCTAACCTCCTATCCTCTAACCTCCTCTCCTCAAATCCCCTCTTCTCTAATCCCCTCTCCTCTAACCTCCTCTCCTCTAACCTCCTCTCCTCTAACCCTCTATCCTCTAATCCCCTCTTCTCTAACCCCCTCTCCTCTAACCTCCTATCCTCTAATCCCCTCTCCTCTAACCTCCTATCCTCTAATCCCCTCTCCTCTAACCTCCTATCCTCTAATCCACTTTCCTCTAACCTCCTATCCTCTAACCTCCTCTCCTCTAACCCTCTATCCTCTAATCCCCTCTTCTCTAACCCCCTCTCCTCTAACCTCCTATCCTCTAATCCCCTCTCCTCTAACCTCCTATCCTCTAATCTCCTATCCTCTAACTCCCTCTCCTCTAATCCCCTCTCCTCTAATCCCCTCTCTTCTAATCCCCTCTCCTCTAACCTCCTATCGTCTAACTCCCTCTCCTCTAATCCCCTCTCCTCTAATCCCCTCTCTTCTAATCCCCTCTCCTCTAATCCCCTCTCCTCTAACCCCAACTTCTCTAATCCCCTCTCCTCTAAACCCCTCTCTTCTAATCCCCTCTCCTCTAATCCCCTCTCCTCTAATCCCCTCTCTTCTAATCCCCTCTCCTCTAACCCCAACTTCTCTAATCCCCTCTCCTCTAAACCCCTCTCTTCTAATCCCCTCTCCTCTAATCCCCTCTCCTCTAACCCCCTCTCCTCTAACCCCCTCACCTCCAATCCCCTCTCCTCGAATCCCCTCACCTCTAATCCCCTCTTGTTCTTTCCCCCACTTTTTCCCCATAGAGTGATATCTTGATCTCTTTATGGATTTTCTCAGATCTCATCTTTCCAATGAAATACTTCTCAAGGAACCTCTACTGCTCTCTAGCTTTTCCTGTTCCCATTTAAAACCCTGTTAGAATTCCTCAAACAATACTGCTGCCGTGGTCCTCACCTCCTATCTCTTTCTATATTCTATCTCTTTCCTATTCTATACTATATTGATCTCTCTCTTCCCTCTTCACTAACGCTTTCATATGAAAATCATTGCTGTGCTCACGGCATACTGAGCGCAGCGTGGAGCCTGGATAATGGGGACCTGTCTGGTGTATCCTCTGTCTGTAGCAGACTGTCTGATAATGGTCATCTCAGCTTCCTGTAGCAGACTGTCTGATAATGGTCATCTCAGCTTCCTGTAGCAGACTGTCTGATAATGGTCATCTCAGCTTCCTGTAGCAGACTGTCTGATAATGGTCATCTCAGCTTCCTGTAGCAGACTGTCTGATAATGGTCATCTCAGCTTCCTGTAGCAGACTGTCTGATAATGGTCATCTCAGCTTCCTGTAGCAGACTGTCTGATAATGGTCATCTCAGCTTCCTGTAGCAGACTGTCTGATAATGGTCATCTCAGCTTCCAGCTTCAAGAGGAAGTGATGCTGTACGGCCATGTTATTTCAAATGTAGCTGATGTATAATACCGTTGTCAATCATGTCAATATCCGCCTCGCACACCTACAGCGTATAGCAGCAGACAGACAGACAGACACTCTGCTTTGACAAGGACAGACATACAACACACACACACACACACACTCGCACATGCGTACACACACATGCTCATCAAATACGGAGGCTGCTAGGGGGTTTCTACAGTAAGTGGATGCGGACGGAGTCAAAAAGTGTTTGATCTCCTCTCAACCCACACTGACTTACTGAGACAAAGAAAGAAAAGGCAGAGAGAGGCCTGCTGAGCTGGAGCAGTGACAGGTAATACATGCAGAGCAGCTGCAGGAAACACACACAGCTTTAGTATTGACTGACACAGACTCTATACACACACACTGACATATCTCCTAATAGCTCCCTATTAGCCCTCATGAAACGTACTTAGTTTCAGTCACAAATACTGTGGCATCTCTGCCTGAGTAGATCTCTCTGTTGTCAGAATCCATAGAATACCTCTCATAGCACACACACTCACACAGACCAGCATGCACCGTTCCTTTGTGTGGCTGGCTGTCAATCAAACCGCCTGTCCATATGAGACCCGACGGCCATTGAGCTCAGCCATATGTTGTTATGAGTAACAGAACACTGCTCAACATAGGCATTCTTCTTACACGGTCTATGCTACTGCAGGAATGTAGGATGAATGAAGGGTTCATTATATGTGCTGTGATGCCAGGGATGGAGCCAGGTCATTTTGATTGCGTACAGTGTGAAATTCCATTCTACTGCTTTCTAGTTCATGCTAAAATGGTAATCGATTTACTACTTGAGAAGACTCACAATGCAAGCCTTGAATAATTGCAACTGCTTTCCTCCAAGCTGATAGACCTAGGTTGGCTCTGAAAACACACTATTAACCAGCTGGTCAGTGCACTGCTGTCAAGGTATTTACCTTCATATTTTAGTAGAAGAGGAATCAGGTGTAGTAGCCATGATGAACAACTACAGAACTCTTTACAGGCAGACTGCTGTAGTCACTAGAATGAATAACATCTCTGGCAGACTGCTGTAGTCACTAGAATGAATAACATCTCTGGCAGACTGCTGTAGTCACTAGAATGAATAACATCTCTGGCAGACTGCTGTAGTCACTAGAATGAATAACATCCTCGGCAGACTGCTGTAGTCACTAGAATGAATGACATCTCTGCCAGACTGCTGTAGTCACTAGAATGAATAACATCTCTGGCAGACTGCTGTAGTCACTAGAATGAATAACATCTCTGGCAGACTGCTGTAGTCACTAGAATGAATAACATCCTCGGCAGACTGCTGTAGTCACTAGAATGAATGACATCTCTGGCAGACTGCTGTAGTCACTAGAATGAATAACATCTCTGGCAGACTGCTGTAGTCACTATAATGAATAACATCTCTGGCAGACTGCTGTAGTCACTAGAATAAATAACACCTCTGGCAGACTGCTGTAGTCACTAGAATGAATAACATCTCTGGCAGACAGCTGTAGTCACTAGAATGAATAACATCTCTGCCAGACTGCTGTAGTCACTAGAATGAATAACATCTCTGGCAGACAGCTGTAGTCACTAGAATGAATAACATCTCTGCCAGACTGCTGTAGTCACTAGAATGAATAACATCCTCGGCAGACTGCTGTAGTCACTAGAATGAATAACATCTGTGGCAGACTGCTGTAGTCACTAGAATGAATAACACCTCTGGCAGACTGCTGTAGTCACTAGAATGAATAACATCTCTGGCAGACTGCTGTAGTCACTATAATGAATAACATCTCTGGCAGACTGCTGTAGTCACTAGAATGAATAACACCTCTGGCAGACTGCTGTAGTCACTAGAATGAATAACATCTCTGCCAGACTGCTGTAGTCACTTGAATGAATAACACCTCTGGCAGACTGCTGTAGTCACTAGAATGAATAACATCTCTGCCAGACTGCTGTAGTCACTAGAATGAATAACATCTCTGCCAGACTGCTGTAGTCACTAGAGTGAATAACATCTCTGGCAGACTGCTGTAGTCACTAGAATGAATAACATCTCTGGCAGACTGCTGTAGTCACTAGAATGAATAACATCTCTGGCAGACTGCTGTAGTCACTAGAATGAATAACATCTCTGGCAGACTGCTGTAGTCACTAGAATGAATAACATCTCTGGCAGACTGCTGTAGTCACTAGAATGAATAACATCTCTGCCAGACTGCTGTAGTCACTAGAATGAATAACATCCTCGGCAGACTGCTGTAGTCACTAGAGTGAATAACATCCTCAGCAGACTGCTGTAGTCACTATAATGAATAACATCTCTGGCAGACTGCTGTAGTCACTAGAGTGAATAACATCTCTGGCAGACTGCTGTAGTCACTAGAATGAATAACATCCTCAGCAGACTGCTGTAGTCACTAGAATGAATAACATCTCTGGCAGACAGCTGTAGTCACTAGAATGAATAACATCTCTGCCAGACTGCTGTAGTCACTAGAATGAATAACACCTCTGGCAGACTGCTGTAGTCACTAGAATGAATAACATCTGTGGCAGACTGCTGTAGTCACTAGAATGAATAACATCTCTGGCAGACAGCTGTAGTCACTAGAATGAATAACATCTCTGCCAGACTGCTGTAGTCACTATAATGAATAACATCTCTGCCAGACTGCTGTTGTCACTAGAATGAATAACACCTCTGGCAGACTGCTGTAGTCACTAGAATGAATAACATCTCTGGCAGACTGCTGTAGTCACTATAATGAATAACATCCTCGGCAGACTGCTGTAGTCACTAGAATGAATAACATCTCTGGCAGACTGCTGTAGTCACTAGAATGAATAACATCTCTGGCAGACTGCTGTAGTCACTAGAATGAATAACATCTCTGGCAGACTGCTGTAGTCACTAGAATGAATAACATCTCTGGCAGACAGCTGTAGTCACTAGAATGAATAACATCTCTGGCAGACTGCTGTAGTCACTATAATGAATAACATCCTCGACAGACTGCTGTAGTCACTATAATGAATAACACCTCTGGCATCTATCTATCTATCTATCTATCTATCTATCTATCTATCTATCTATCTATCTATCTATCTATCTATCTATCTATCTAGCTTTAAGGCATCTATCCCTCCTATCCCTCTGTCTCTCTCTCTCTCTCTCTTTTTCTCCCCCCCTTCTCTCTTACCCCTCTGTGTCTTGCTCTCTTTTTCTCCACCCTCTCTCTCACCCTCCCCTCTCTCTCTCTCTCTCTTTTTTCTCCCCCCTCTCTCTCTCCCCCCGCTCTCTCTCTCTCCCGCCTCTCTCTCTCTCTCTCATTCTTTAGGATTCTTATAATGTTAATGAGGGGGAAGCAGGACCTCCAATCAGGGCAAAGAAAAAGGAAGAGACCAATACCAGTGCAGACAGAGGGATGAAGGGAAGGTATGGCTGGAGAGCGTTAGTCTAACCCTCCTCTCCTCCTCCTCCCCCCACCCCCTCATATTTCTCTTCTGGGTGGTACAACCTGGTAGACTACAAAACATCCCTCCCATGTGCCTCACTGCTCTCTGTACCAGGCTGGAGAGAGTGATCTGATTCTTCTGAAGCGCATGTCAGAGAGGAGGAGGAGGGAGGGAATGAACCAGGAAGAGAGAGCGAGAGAGAGAAGGCAGCCTCCGGTTGACAGTACATGGAGGTCTGCAGGAGCTCCAGCACCAGGAAGCATCCCTTGCTGCTGCGCCTGGTGTGTGTTCCGCCTGCTGCTATCACAAGGGGTAAGTCTGAAGGGTGCTCACACACTCTGATACATACTCTGATACACACTGTCACACACTCTGATACACACTCTGATACACACTCTGTCACACACTCTGATACATACTCTGTCACACACTCTGATACATACTCTGTCACACACTCTGATACATACTCTGAGACATACTCTGATACATACTCTGTCACACACTCTGATACATACTCTGATACATACTCTGATACATACTCTGTCACACACTCTGATACATACTCTGATACATACTCTGATACACACTCTGATACATACTCTGATACATACTCTGATACATACTCTGTCACACACTCTGATACATACTCTGATACATACTCTGATACATACTCTGATACATACTCTGTCACACACTCTGATACATACTCTGATACATACTCTGTTACACACTCTGATACATACTCTGTCACACACTCTGATACATACTCTGTCACACACTCTGATACATACTCTGAGACATACTCTGTCACACACTCTAATGCACACTCTGATACACACTCTGATACACACTCTGATACACACTCTGTCACACACTCTGATACACACTCTGTCACACACTCTGTCACACACTCTGATACATACTCTGATACACACTCTGTCACACACTCTGAGACATACTCTGTCACACAATCTGATACATACTCTGATACATACTCTGATACATACTCTGTCACACACTCTGTCACACACTCTGATACATACTCTGATACATACTCTGATACATACTCTGTCACACACTCTGTCACACACTCTGATACATACTCTGATACATACTCTGATACATACTCTGTCACACACTCTGATACATACTCTGATACGTACTCTGATACATACTCTGTCACATACTCTGATACACACTCTGATACATACTCTGATACATACTCTGTCACACACTCTGATACATACTCTGTCACACACTCTGATACATACTCTGTCACACACTCTGATACATACTCTGATACATACTCTGATACATACTCTGTCACACACTCTGATACATACTCTGTCACACACTCTGATACATACTCTGTAACACACTCCGATACATACTCTGTCACACACTCCGATACATACTCTGATACATACTCTGATACATACTCTGTCACACACTCTGATACATACTCTGATACACACTCTGATACATACTCTGTCACACACTCTGATACATACTCTGATACATACTCTGATACATACTCTGTCACACACTCTGATACATACTCTGTAACACACTCCGATACATACTCTGTCACACACTCCGATACATACTCTGATACACACTCTGATACATACTCTGTCACACACTCCGATACATACTCTGATACATACTCTGATACATACTCTGTCACACACTCTGATACATACTCTGATACATACTCTGATACATACTCTGATACATACTCTGTCACACACTCTGATACACACTCTGATACATACTCTGATACATACTCTGTCACACACTCTGATACATACTCTGATACATACTCTGATAACTCTGATACACACTCTGATACACACTCTGATACATACTCTGATAACTCTGATACACACTCTGATACACACTCTGATACATACTCTGTCACACACTCCGATACATACTCTGATACATACTCTGATACATACTCTGATACATACTCTGTCACACACTCTGATACACACTCTGATACATACTCTGATACATACTCTGTCACACACTCTGATACATACTCTGATACATACTCTGATAACTCTGATACACACTCTGATACACACTCTGATACATACTCTGATAACTCTGATACACACTCTGATACACACTCTGATACATACTCTGATACATACTCTGTCACACACTCTGATACATACTCTGATACATACTCTGATACATACTCTGATAACTCTGATACACACTCTGATACACACTCTGATACATACTCTGATACATACTCTGTCACACACTCTGATACATACTCTGATACATACTCTGAAACATACTCTGATAACTCTGATACACACTCTGATACATACTCTGTCTACATTTGTCTGTTCATTGTCCTGCTTCCCTCAGCTGCCGTAACTACCCAGCCTCATACACACTCTGTGGTTTATTGCCGAGCTTGACTCAGTCACAACACCTAACCTGTCTTGTTTTAAACAAGGTAACAGATACACCTGGATCATTTCAAATGGACAGACCTGAGAAGAGACCGTAAAACAGGCACTCCTTTTGACTAGCATGACATCACCTGAGGGTCAAAGTTGGACCTTCGTCTTCTTAAGTTCCTCAGTCTCTTCCTTCCTTTTTCTTTGTTTCCACAGCTCGGTAGAACACAGAGCACCTCCTTCTTTTTTGGAAAGATAAGAAGGAGCGTTGCTAAGAACGAAACACGGCACTCTGATAGAGAGAGGCACTTTTGCTGCATGTAATCAATTTCATACAGTGTCTGACATGTTGTCATGGAATCATTAGGCAAAATCCCCTGGAGACAAAGAGTTGCTTGAAGAGCCCAGAGCAAAGAGGGACGTCTGTGTGTTTCATTTACATCGCGTAATGGGATCAATGCTGAGAGACACACAGTCGCTGGTACACAATCAGCCTTTCACATCACACCAGCCTCCACACAGACACCTCACTCCGAAAATATCTGCCCATTTAGCTGCCCTGCCCAAAACCACTAAGTCATTTTTCTCCGAGGCATGCAGGCACAGCCCCATGTATGATGGGCCAGTGGGTTTTTATTTTTCTCCAGCGAAGACCAGAGAGAAAGAGAGAGGGGGGTAGAGAGAGAGAGGATACAGTGTTGTGGAGGGATTGGTTGGTTGGTTAACCCTGTAGATTCAGGAGCCAGAGCGTGCTGCATTAGATGGAGTGGGAGGACATTTCGATAGCGGGAGGACGAGTCACCCCTAACGTGTCCCTATTAGAGGCGCTCCTGTGTCTGTGTGGCTCAATTGACAGAGAATGGCACTTGCAATGCCAGGATCATGGGTTAGATTCCTACTGGAGCCATACAAAAATGTATGCACACCATGCATGACTGTAATCCACTTTGGATAAAAGCATCAGCCATATTGGACTGGTGTGACCGGTCCTGGCCAGTGTGACTATGGCAGCCATGTTACAGAGTTGATGGGCCTTGACAGCTGACTGGTGGTGACTCCAGTGGTAGACAGTGATGGTGGAGAGGGGATGTGGTGGAGAGGGGATGTGATGGGTAGGGGAAGTGGTGGAGAGGGGATGTGGTGGTGGAGAGGGGATGTGGTGGTGGAGATGGGATGTGGTGGAGAGGGGAAGTGGTGGAGAGGGGAAGTGGTGGAGAGGGGATGTGGTGGAGAGGGGAAGTGGTGGAGAGGGGATGTGGTGGTGGAGAGGGGATGTGGTGGTGGAGATGAGATGTGGTGGAGAGGGGAAGTGGTGGAGAGGGGATGTGGTGGTGGAGAGGGGATGTGGTGGTGGAGAGGGGATGTGGTGGAGAGGGGAAGTGGGGGAGAGGGGATGTGGTGGTGGAGAGGGGATGTGGTGGTGGAGATGGGATGTGGTGGAGAGGGGAAGTGATGGAGAGGGGATGTGGTGGTGGAGAGGGGATGTGGTGGTGGAGAGGGGAAGTGGTGGAGAGGGGATGTGGTGGAGAGGGGATGTGATGGAGAGGGGATGTGGTGGAGAGGGGATGTGGTGGTGGAGAGGGGATGTGATGGAGAGGGGATGTGGTGGAGAGGGGATGTGGTGGTGGAGAGGGGATGTGGTGGTGGAGAGGGGATGTGGTGGTGGAGAGGGGATGTGGTGGAGAGGGGATGTGGTGGTGGAGAGGGGATGTGGTGGTGGAGAGGGGATGTGGTGGTGGAGAGGGGATGTGGTGGAGAGGGGATGTGGTGGTGGAGAGGGGATGTGGTGGTGGAGAGGGGATGTGGTGGTGGAGAGGGGATGTGGTGGAGAGGGGATGTGGTGGTGGAGAGGGGATGTGGTGGTGGAGAGGGGATGTGGTGGAGAGGGGATGTGGTGGTGGAGAGGGGATGTCCCATCCCACAGGTTATCTAGGAGGGGTTGTCTAGGAGGGGTTGTCTAGGAGGGGTTGTCTAGGAGGGGTTGTCTTGGAGGGGTTGTCTAGGAGGGGTTGTCTAGGAGGGGTTGTCTAGGAGGAGTTGTCTAGGAGGGGTTGTCTAGGAGGGGTTGTCTAAGAGGGGTTGTCTAGGAGGGGTTGTCTAGGAGGGGTTGTCTAGGAGGGGTTGTCTAGGAGAGGTTGTCTAGGAGGGGTTGTCTAAGAGGGGTTGTCTAGGAGGGGTTGTCTAGGAGGGGTTGTCTAGGAGAGGTTGTCTAGGAGGGGTTGTCTAAGAGGGGTTGTCTAGGAGGGGTTGTCTAAGAGGGGTTGTCTAAGAGGGGTTGTCTAGGAGGGGTTGTCTAGGAGGGGTTGTCTAGGAGGGGTTGTCTAGGAGGGGTTGTCTAAGAGGGGTTGTCTAGAAGGGGTTGTCTAGGAGAGGTTGTCTAGGAGAGGTTGTCTAGGAGAGGTTGTCTAGGAGGGGTTGTCTAGGAGGGGTTGTCTAGGAGGGGTTGTCTAAGAGGGGTTGTCTAGGAGGGGTTGTCTAGGAGGGGTTGTCTAGGAGGGGTTGCCTAGGAGGGGTTGCCTAGGAGGGGTTGCCTAGGAGGGGTTGTCTAGGAGGGGTTGTTTAGGAGGGGTTGTCTAAGAGGGGTTGTCTAGGAGGGGTTGTCTAAGAGGGGTTGTCTAGAAGGGGTTGTCTAGGAGAGGTTGTCTAGGAGAGGTTGTCTAGGAGAGGTTGTCTAGGAGGGGTTGTCTAGGAGGGGTTGTCTAGGAGGGGTTGTCTAAGAGGGGTTGTCTAGGAGGGGTTGTCTAGGAGGAGTTGTCTAGGAGGGGTTGTCTAGGAGGGGTTGTCTAGGAGGGGTTGTCTAGGAGGGGTTGCCTAGGAGGGGTTGCCTAGGAGGGGTTGTCTAGGAGGGGTTGTCTAGGAGGGGTTGTCTAGGAGGGGTTGTCTAGGAGGGGTTATCTAGGAGGGGTTGTCTAGGAGGGGTTATCTAGGAGGGGTTGTCTAAGAGGGGTTGTCTAGGAGGGGTTGTCTAGGAGAGGTTGTCTAGGAGGGGTTGTCTAGGAGGGGTTGTCTAGGAGGAGTTGTCTAGGAGGAGTTGTCTAGGAGAGGTTGTCTAGGAGGGGTTGTCTAGGAGGGGTTGTCTAGGAGGGGTTGTCTAGGAGGAGTTGTCTAGGAGGGGTTGTCTAGGAGGGGTTGTCTAGGAGGGGTTGTCTAGGAGGGGTTGTCTAGGAGGGGTTGTCTAGGAGGGGTTGTCTAGGAGAGGTTGTCTAGGAGGAGTTGTCTAGGAGAGGTTGTCTAGGAGGGGTTGTCTAGGAGAGGTTGTCTAGGAGAGAAGCTATATGTGACATTTGGAGCTCCTTCCTGTCTCCCTCTCTCTCCGATGTCTTTACACACACATCTATCTCTCCCTTCCTTTTCATCTGAGAAAGAGATTGACTTTCCCAGACTTTCCTGTTTAGCCAACACCCACTCCTTTAGTCTTTTATATTAATTGCCCAGAGGGGGATGTATAAGGATATGGTGCTATTAGATGTTTTTAGCCCAAATACATTGGGTCAGTTGAGTTTTCAGGCCCTTAAGCTTTTAATTATGCATTTTGATCAAAGGGAGTGGGAATTTGAATAGATATCAAAACCCACAGTCTACGAACTATTTAAAAAACGAATATCTGCTTAAACAACGAATGACTAGATTATATAGCAACCCCTTACAGCTATGAACAATTACCAATACAAATGTATACACATTAATCCATATGGGTGTTAGTGTCAGGCTGGGAAATATAAGAGCCTTTATTTAGCTACCCATAAGTTATTTATTTTATAGAGAGAGACAAATGAATTAAAACCAATATATGTATTACAGAAAAGGACGACTCAATTTGATCAATCTGATATTGGAATCATCTGCCATTACTCCCTACAACAAATGATATGATGTCCATGAGCAATGTATACGCATACAGGTATGTTTGGCAAAATAATTCTGCACTAACGAATACAGCTGGTACTTTTATAGAATGGTATGGATAATGATTCTGTAGAGAGAATGTGTAAGAACTCTTTGACTTGTAGTATTACTGTGTACCATAGTCCCCTTGGTTCTTCATTCTGCTGTCAGAGGACGTATGCACTAACCAAATCATATCCCATAGCTTTGTGTTACTAGACTTGGGAATTCTAGACATAATTGTAAATCTGAAAAGGGATACTAAGTATTATAAAACAAGAAATTATTCAAACGTCACATGCAATTATCACAATTATTGGACTTTTACTGGAATTCGATGAAATTCAACTTAAATGCTTTGGCATCCCTCTCATCCACTCATAACCCTCCGCACTGCAACAGATATCAGCCTCATTCTTGCTATGCAGAGTTTGTCGTTGTAATGCATTTATGTGCATAGTACTCAGACATGCAGTCTGTGAAGTGCTTGGGCTAGCCGCTATATGCTGGAAAATCCTTGGGTGTGGTGGCATTGCTCACGTTGTCCTGAGGACATTGGACATTAGACTTACCATGCAAATAGCCAGTGACATAACACATTGTAAGTGTACTATAAAGCATTATACATATGTACTTCATAGAAAGTGGAGTCACTGTACCCGTAGCCTTTTCCATGCCCTAGCAGGCCTGTCTATGTACTGTCATGGTTTGGCCATTCATTCATCAGGGAAATACGGCGTTTTTCAAATGCTGTTCCTTTTCCTCACAATTTCTGTCTTGTTCATATGAGCTCATATATATAGTTAGACTGTCTTGTACACATTCCATATAGGATTTGATTTACATTTAATATATATATATATATTAAATGTTTTGCATGCACCAATTATTATTTTATTTTTTAAACTGATATCGAATTGCTGGTGCAGACAGAACAATCTACATTAAAATTAGGAAGTAGACCAGGAGGTTAACTAGACCTATTGCATAGTTGTGAATATATTTGAAATAATAATCTAAGCGTCCGTGTTACACTTCATTCCACTGCTAGGGATATTTCACTATCCCACAGTAATAACCAACCATATCCACTAATTATAGTTATCCAAGCCTATACACGCTGTATTATTGTCCATTCCACTGCTAGAGATATTTCACTATCCCACAGTAATAACCAACCATATCCAGTAATTATAGTTATCCAAGCCTATACATGCTGTATTATAGTCCATTCCACTGCTAGAGATATTTCACTATCCCACAGTAATAACCAACCATATCCAGTAATTATAGTTATCCAAGCCTATACACGCTGTATTATAGTCCATTCCACTGCTAGAGATATTTCACTATCCCACAGTAATAACCAACCATATCCACTAATTATAGTTATCCAAGCCTATACACGCTGTATTATAGTCCATTCCACTGCTAGAGATATTTCACTATCCCACAGTAATAACCAACCATATCCACTAATTATAGTTATCCAAGCCTATACACGCTGTATTATAGTCCATTCCACTGCTAGAGATATTTCACTATCCCACAGTAATAACCAACCATATCCAGTAATTATAGTTATCCAAGCCTATACACGCTGTATTATAGTCCATTCCACTGCTAGAGATATTTCACTATCCCACAGTAATAACCAACCATATCCAGTAGTTATAGTTATCCAAGCCTATACACGCTGTATTATAGTCCATTCCACTGCTAGGGATATTTCACTATCCCACAGTAATAACCAACCATATCCACTAATTATAGTTATCCAAGCCTATACACGCTGTATTATAGTCCATTCCACTGCTAGAGATATTTCACTATCCCACAGTAATAACCAACCATATCCAGTAATTATAGTTATCCAAGCCTATACACGCTGTATTATAGTCCATTCCACTGCTAGAGATATTTCACTATCCCACAGTAATAACCAACCATATCCAGTAATTATAGTTATCCAAGCCTATACACGCTGTATTATAGTCCATTCCACTGCTAGAGATATTTCACTATCCCACAGTAATAACCAACCATATCCACTAATTATAGTTATCCAAGCCTATACACGCTGTATTATAGTCCATTCCACTGCTAGAGATATTTCACTATCCCACAGTAATAACCAACCATATCCAGTAATTATAGTTATCCAAGCCTATACACGCTGTATTATAGTCCATTCCACTGCTAGAGATATTTCACTATCCCACAGTAATAACCAACCATATCCAGTAATTATAGTTATCCAAGCCTATACACGCTGTATTATAGTCCATTCCACTGCTAGAGATATTTCACTATCCCACAGTAATAACCAACCATATCCAGTAATTATAGTTATCCAAGCCTATACACGCTGTATTATAGTCCATTCCACTGCTAGGGATATTTCACTATCCCACAGTAATAACCAACCATATCCAGTAATTATAGTTATCCAAGCCTATACACGCTGTATTATAGTCCATTCCACTGCTAGGGATATTTCACTATCCCACAGTAATAACCAACCATATCCAGTAATTATAGTTATCCAAGCCTATACACGCTGTATTATAGTCCATTCCACTGCTAGGGATATTTCACTATCCCACAGTAATAACCAACCATATCCACTAATTATAGTTATCCAAGCCTATACACGCTGTATTATAGTCCATTCCACTGCTAGAGATATTTCACTATCCCACAGTAATAACCAACCATATCCACTAATTATAGTTATCCAAGCCTATACACGCTGTATTATAGTCCATTCCACTGCTAGAGATATTTCACTATCCCACAGTAATAACCAACCATATCCAGTAATTATAGTTATCCAAGCCTATACACGCTGTATTATAGTCCATTCCACTGCTAGGGATATTTCACTATCCCACAGTAATAACCAACCATATCCACTAATTATAGTTATCCAAGCCTATACACGCTGTATTATAGTCCATTCCACTGCTAGAGATATTTCACTATCCCACAGTAATAACCAACCATATCCAGTAATTATAGTTATCCAAGCCTATACACGCTGTATTATAGTCCATTCCACTGCTAGAGATATTTCACTATCCCACAGTAATAACCAACCATATCCACTAATTATAGTTATCCAAGCCTATACACGCTGTATTATAGTCCATTCCATGGCAAGGGTTTCTAAAAACATGTTTCTTTAGACATGGTAATACACTTAACCTTGCATACTAGCCCGTCCAATGTATACACAGCAGAATGAACATAGACGGCTGTAAGATGTGTTAGTGAGTGAGGAGGCAGTGTGGGGGGCGTATGGTATGTTATGGTGGGGGTTCAAATCCTTTGTTCTCTCAGAGGGCATGTGGAACAAAGGCAGTTGGGAACTAATGAATTAGATTTTTAATGAGAGAGCTTACAACACCGTTTATTCTGTCACTGCCTTTCACACATTTCATGAACTAAAATACACACATGTTGTAAAATAGTGTATATTGAAAATGGAGAAATAACTCCTCAGAAAATAGTTGTTAGTAAATCCCACAGCATACATTTTACTAGTAGATTAGAGACAGAATGACATAGATATGATTGTTTATATGTGTTTATTTTGACGATCATCCTCCAATAATAACATGTAGAGAGAGAGAGATATCAAACATGTTCAGTAACTGGATTCTAATGGTTCCATGAATTATATGGTACAAATATAACATACACTATACAACACATACATATTTATGTTTACAAAATCATACAGAGTGAAATTAGTCATAAAAAAAACTTTTCCAGTCTGTTAATTATCTATAGGAGAATTCACATTTGACATTTAATGAAAAAAATTCCTTATAATCTTTCCAACATAGCAATGTACAACATAAGCGTTACTATACTGTGTGCGTGTGTGTGTGTGTGTGTGTGTGTGTGTGCGCGCGTGTGTGTGCGCGTGTGCGTGTGTGTGTGTGTGTGTGTGTGTGTGTGTGTATGTGTGTGTGTGTGCGCATGTGTGTGTGGGTTTGTGCATCTTCCATATGTACAATTCATCCCTCTACATTTCTCACTGTTAGAACATTTAGATGGATGGAAATTTAATGAAATAAAACTATTTTGATTGAGTACTGAAATCTGCAGCAACAATTAAAAACACAAAAGGAGAATTAGTCGGTGGAGAAATATGGAGGTGTTTGTTAAGTAGTAGTCTGCCTCGCTGCCCCTGCTAGCTGCTTAGAGATTCATCCCCAATCTGAATGGTCTGGGTAAAAAGACTGCGTCCCAAATGACACCCTATTTAGTCCAGCCGGCCCAGCTGTGTGGAGTCAGTGGATGGGGTGAAATCCCTCCAGTCAGCAGAAAGTGGTGGTGGCTAGGCTTGCCCTTCCCTTCCATGTCTCCCTCTTCTTTCCTCCATGTTAAAACAGCGACGCTCCTATTCCATATAATGGAAGCATTAACATGTGTTAATAATGCAGCTGGGGTAAGTTTCTGGAGTCGTGTGCTCCCCTAGGGGCTGGTAAAACAGATGTGGGCTATATCCTCTCTGCTACCTTCTGATGGCTGTCGACCAGGACTGGGGGACTGGGGGACTGGGGGACTGGGGGGGCTGGGGGGACTGGGGGGACTGGGAGGACTGGGGGGACTGGGGGACTGGGGGGACTGAGGGGACTGGGGGGGCTGGGGCACTGGGGGGACTGGGGGACTGGGGGGACTGAGGGGACTGGGGGGGCTGGGGCACTGGGGGGACTGGGGGACTGTGGGGACTGAGGGGACTGGGGCACTAGGGGGACTGGGGGACTGGGGGGGCTGGGGGACTGGGGGACTGAGGGGACTGGGGGGGCTGGGGGGACTGGGGGACTGGGGGGGCTGGGGGACTGGGGGGACTGAGGGACTGGGGGGACTGGAGGGGACTGGGGGGCTGGGGGACTGAGGGGACTGGGGGACTGGGGGGACTGGGGGACTGGGGGGGACAGGGGGGGCTGGGGGGACTGGGGGAGCTGGGGGACTGAGGGGACTGGGGGGGACTGGGGGGCTGGGGGGACTGGGGGGGCTGGGGGACTGAGGGGACTGGGGGGACTGGGGTGCTGGGGGGACTGGGGGGGCTGGGGGACTGGGGGGGCTGGGGGTCGAGAAGGTTCCTGTTTGTTTTCGCTAGTAGCTAGCCCTCTGGTGAAACAGAAATACACACTTATACAGTAGTAATACACACACTCACTCCATGCACGCACACACATACACATAACATGCACGCAGAAATACACACACTCACACACACACACACACATACTTACAAACACACATTGACATACTATATACTTACAAGCATACTCACTCTCACACACATCACATGATCATATGGGCTGTGAGGGAGAGTCTTTTTGTGGAGCACATACGCTGAGAGAGAGAGAGAGAGAGAGAGAGAGAGAGAGAGAGAGAGAGAGGAAGAGAGAAAGAGAGAGCGAGAAAGAGAGCGAGAGAGAGAGAGAGAGAGAGAGAGAGGAAGAGAGAAAGAGAGAGCGAGAAAGAGAGCGAGAGAGACTGTATGCACAGGGTGGGATTCCGAGCGGTGATGGAGGGGAGGATGGTGCTGGGGGTAGACTGTTGCTCCAGCATATTTCCATCCATCCAGAGAGAGAGAGAGGTAGAGAGAGAGAGAGAGAGACAGAGAGAGAGAGAGGGGGAGAGAAAGAGAGAAGCAGAGAGAGACAGAGAGAGAGAGACAGAGCAAGCTGTGTGTGTGGGAGAACAATGATGGGTTCTCTCTCGTCTGCCTGTTCATATAGTGTGTATCTACTCTCATGTTCTGGTAAAGGAAGGTAGGACCCTTTTATCTCTCTTTGTACTGGCTGTGGCTGATACGCACAGGGTTGTCATTCCTAGTAGTGACTGTTTATCCATCTTCTCCTTTATGGAAATATTATATGTCATTGTTCTAATATTAATGTCTTTTATTGGGATATTATTCAGTAATTATGAGGTAATTATTTTTGTGAACAAATACTGTCTTTATGTCTGAAGAGAAAAATCCATCGACATTTAAAATGTTTTTGATTGGGTAATATCAATTATATGATTCATAAGATCTCAAGATTCGTCCATAAGATTCTATTATTTTTGTTACGAGTTGATTCTCTAAACCTTTTGACAACCTGTCTGGCAGGGAGTCACATAGTCCAGTGAGCCATAGGAGTTCATTATCTGCCATCAAGTTATTCCATCAATGACTTTTGCAATTTGTCTTATGTCAATATGACATGCATATTGGCTGTGAGGGCTTCAACACATATTCAAAGAGGCATACCCTCAGTCCCAATTTGTTGAAGCATTTTAGAACAAGGTCCCCAAAGGAACCTCCATTCTTCATTGTCTTCCAACGCTTCCATAGCCCACATGTGGTAGTTAGTAAAATATGCACCGGCACATTTCCATATCAAAGGTGCTACGGCACCAATGGAGCTATTACTGACCATATATTCTCCATAATAATTATTGTGCAGGCTAATATTAGCTGCCGGCAGTGGGTTGGGGCAGAACAGAGGAGATGGTATGGCAGAGTATGACAGAGTCAACGTGGAGTCATGTTCACATGCTTCACTGGGCTGTGCAGACAGACACCTCTCCTCACCTCGGCAGGGACAGGACAGGAAGACTGACGAGTCTTTGGTTGACGTATACAGATGTAGGATCTTCATTTGAGACAGTTTGCTACAGCAGGAAAATAATCCTGCAGCAACAGAAAATGTTCATTATTATGTGGATTATAATTAATGGTCATTTTTTGCAGGGTTGATACATTTTTCGTCAGGGAAAATTAAGTCTGAAATGTCAACTTTGAAATTACAAACTTCAGAAGCCTTTTTAAAACACAAATACACTACAAGTTTTTAATGTCCTGCATTGCAGAAAAGTTATCCTGCAACAGGGTGATCACATTAAGATCCTACTTCTGTACACCAGTATTTCTCAAGTTCTTTTTTACCACGAACCGGCATGCTCTGGTCCCTCTTATGTCAGGGACCGATAAACTGTGATTTCTCCTCCTTGACTAAATCAGGGATCAGCCAGCAACATCCCGCGGACTGGCACCGGCCCGTGGACCGGAGGTTGAGGAACACTGCTAAACAGTATATTACCATGTGGCTCAGACTTGTGGCCGTATGTATCAAGCGTCTTTGAGTAGACGTACTGATCTAAGAGTATGTCCCTCCTGTCCATCTAATCTTATTCATTGTGATTTAAAAGGTAAAACTGATCTTAAATCAGAACTCCTCTGAGACGCTTGATATACGGTCCCTGCTATCTACAATCTAGAATACACTCTTAGAAAAAAAGGTGCTATCTAGAACCTAAAAGCGTTCTTCGGCTGTCCCCATAGAATAACCCTTTTTGGTTCCAGGTAGAACCCTTTTCACAAAGGGCTGTACATGGAACCAAAAAGGGTTCTCATATGGGGAAAGCCGAAGAACCCTTTTGGAACCCGTTTTTCTAAGAGTGTACGTCATGCTGTTTCTTACAGTAGGATAGGAAGCCTTTCATCACGATCCATCTCTGCTTCGTTAACCCCAGGTAGTTAACCCCAGGTAGTTAACCCCAGGTAGTTAACCCCAGGTAGTTAACCCCAGGTCGATAACCCCAGGTAGTTAACCCCAGGTAGTTAACCCCAGGTCGATAACCCCAGGTAGTTAACCCCAGGTAGTTAACCCCAGGTAGTTAACCCCAGGTAATTCACCCCAGGTAGTTAACCCCAGGTAGTTAACCCCAGGTAATTCACCCCAGGTAGTTAACCCCAGGTAGTTAACCCCCGGTAGTTTACCCCAGGTAGTTAACCCCAGGTAGTTAACCCCAGGTAGTTAACCCCATGTAGTTAACCCCCGGTAGTTTACCCCACGTAATTAACCCCAGGTAGTTAACCCCAGGTAGTTAACCCCATGTAGTTCACCCCAGGTAATTCACCCCAGGTAGTTAACCCCAGGTAGTTAACCCCAGGTAATTAACCCCAGGTAATTAACCCCAGGTAGTTAACCCCAGGTAGTTAACCCCAGGTAGTTAACCCCATGTAGTTAACCCCAGGTAGTTAACCCCAGGTAATTCACCCCAGGTAGTTAACCCCAGGTAGTTAACCCCAGGTAGTTAACCCCAGGTAGTTAACTCCAGGTAGTTAACCCCATGTAGTTAACCCCATGTAGTTAACCCCAGGTAATTCACCCCAGGTAGTTAACCCCAGGTAATTCACCCCAGGTAGTTAACCCCAGGTAGTTAACCCCAGGTAGTTAACCCCAGGTAGTTAACCCCAGGTAGTTAACTCCAGGTAGTTAACCCCAGGTAATTCACCCCAGGTAGTTAACCCCAGGTAATTCACCCCAGGTAGTTAACCCCAGGTAGTTAACCCCATGTAGTTAACCCCAGGTAATTCACCCCAGGTAGTTAACCCCAGGTAATTCACCCCAGGTAGTTAACCCCAGGTAATTCACCCCAGGTAGTTAACCCCAGGTAGTTAACCCCATGTAGTTAACCCCAGGTAATTCACCCCAGGTAGTTAACCCCAGGTAATTCACCCCAGGTAGTTAACCTCAGGTAGTTAACTCCAGGTAGTTAACCCCAGGTAGTTAACCCCATGTAGTTAACCCCAGGTAATTCACCCCAGGTAGTTAACCCCAGGTAGTTAACCCCAGGTAGTTAACCCCAGGTAGTTAACTCCAGGTAGTTAACCCCAGGTAGTTAACTCCAGGTAGTTAACCCCAGGTAGTTAACCCCAGGTCGATAACCCCAGGTAATTCACCCCAGGTAGTTAACCCCAGGTAGTTAACTCCAGGTAGTTAACCCCAGGTAGTTAACCCCAGGTAATTCACCCCAGGTAGTTAACCCCAGGTAGTTAACTCCAGGTAGTTAACCAAAGGTAATTCACCCCAGGTAGTTAACCCCAGGTAATTCACCCCATGTAGTTAACCCCAGGTAGTTAACCCCAGGTAGTTAACCCCAGGTAATTCACCCCATGTAGTTAACCCCAGGTAATTCACCCCAGGTAGTTAACCCCAGGTAATTCACCCCATGTAGTTAACCCCAGGTAGTTAACTCCAGGTAGTTAACCCCAGGTTTTCTGTCTGTGCCAGGTGGAGGTCAAGATCTCATTTGACTCTGCATTAAACAATCCTATCGTGGGGTAAACGTGAGATTTAACCTATATACTGACTGAGCCTTAGTACGCATCCCAAATGTTGGCCTATTCCATATATACTACATAGAGCTCTGGTCAAAAGTAGTGCACTACAGTGCCTTCGGAAAGTATTCAGACCCCTTGACTTTTTCCACATTTTGTTAAGTTACAGCCTTATTCTAAAATTGATTAAATCGTTTTTTTCCCTCATCAATCTACAAACAATGCCCCATAATGACAAAGCAAAAACAGGTTTTTAGAAATGTTTGCTAATTGTTAAAAATAAAACATTAAAATATTACATTTAAATAAGTATTCACACCCTTTACTCAGTACTTTGTTGAAGCAGCTTTGGCAGCGATTACAGCCTCGAGTCTTCTTGGGTATGACGCTACAAGCTTGGCACACCTGTATTTGGGGAGTTTCTCTTATTCTTCTCTGCAGATCCTCTCAAGCTCTGTCAGGTAGGATGGGGAGTGTTGCTGCACAGCTATTTTCAGGTCTCTCCAGAAATGTTCGATCAGGTTTAAGTCCGGGCTCTGGCTGGGCCACTCAAGGACATTCAGAGACGTGTTCCGATGCCACTCCTGCGTTGTCTTGGCTGTGTGCTTAGTGTCGTTGTCCTTTTGGAAGGCGAACCTTCGCCCCAGCCTGAGGTCCTGGGAGCTCTGGAGAAGGTTTTCATTAAGGATCTCTCTGTACTTTGCTCTGTTCATCTTTGCCTCAATCCTGACTAGTCTCCGAGTCCCTGCCGCTGAAAAACACCCCCACAGCCTGATTCTTCCACCACCATGCTTCACTGTAGGGATGGTGCCAGGTTTCCTCCAGACATGACGCTTGGCATTCAGGCCAAAGAGTTCAATCTTGGTTTCATCAGAATGGTAGTGCAGCAGTCTCCTCCTCAGTGACCATGTTAATCTAGAATGGTAATGCAGCAGCCTCCTCCTCAGTGACCATGTTAATCTAGAATGGTAGTGCAGCAGTCTCCTCAGTGACCATGTTAATCTAGAATGGTAATGCAGCAGCCTCCTCCTCAGTGACCATGTTAATCTAGAATGGTAATGCAGCAGTCTCCTCCTCAGTGACCATGTTAATCTAGAATGGTAATGCAGCAGTCTCCTCCTCAGTGACCATGTTAATCTAGAATGGTAATGCAGCAGACTCCTCCTCAGTGACCATGTTAATCTAGAATGGTAGTGCAGCAGTCTCCTCCTCAGTGACCATGTTAATCTAGAATGGTAATGCAGCAGTCTCCTCCTCAGTGACCATGTTCATCTAGAATGGTAATGCAGCAGACTCCTCCTCAGTGACCATGTTAATCTAGAATGGTAATGCAGCAGTCTCCTCCTCAGTGACCATGTTAATCTAGAATGGTAATGCAGCAGCCTCCTCCTCAGTGACCATGTTAATCTAGAATGGTAATGCAACAGACTCCTCCTCAGTGACCATGTTAATCTAGAATGGTAATGCAGCAGCCTCCTCCTCAGTGACCATGTTAATCTAGAATGGTAGTGCAGCAGTCTCCTCCTCAGTGACCATGTTAATCTAGAATGGTAGTGCAGCAGTCTCCTCCTCAGTGACCATGTTAATCTAGAATGGTAATGCAGCAGTCTCCTCCTCAGTGACCATGTTAATCTAGAATGGTAATGCAGCAGTCTCCTCCTCAGTGACCATGTTAATCTAGAATGGTAATGCAGCATTCTCCTCCTGGAACAGAGAACACTAGTAGTTCATCCTTATCTGACCTCCCACCAGTCCACATCTCCATGGGAACGGCTCCCACAACATAGTTCCCAGTCCACCTCTCAGTTAACACTGCAGGGGAGGTGGAAGGATACGGAAGGAGAAGTTAGACCCTACGTCCCCTATGGCCTAGAGAGCATGAGCCACCCGCTGAAAGTAACTAAGCAACTGGAGACTGCAGGGAACTAACTGTGACAGACGTGTCTGCCACATCTACCATTCTAGGGCTTTCAGATTTAGTTTCCTATTGGAAAATGACTCGGGTTTTAACTCTGAATGGTGTAGCATGGTGTAGTCTATCAATATACACTTTGTGACTCCCCAAGCACAGTCTGTCTAGTACAGGATTGTGTTATAAAATAACTTACTGGGTGAGTGGTGAACTACCAGGAGGTAGTGGAACAAAACTGCTCTGAGGATAATAAAATACAGCTTACCCTCTCCTGCCTGCTTCAATATGCTGTCTGTGTGATACCTTGTACAAACACGCTGGAAGTAAGACTTCTAAAAGTGAACCCATTGTCATGTTTAAAGGCAAGGTCAGGAGTGGGTCTGCTGTAGAATGGCCTTAGGATGCGCCCCAAATGGCAACCTATTCCCTACATCATCCGTTGAGCTTTAGTAGTGTACTAAATTGGAAATAGGGTTCCATTTAGGACGTAGTCTTTGTAAAAACTGATCTGGGGCCTGCTGTACTGTCATCCTCAGGGACTTTCTCACGGAATCCTCCTTTCTCCTTTTCAGACATGTTCTTCTCTTTGTAATTCACTAACCTTGGTACTGCAGTCATGTTGGTTTGCTGCCCGAGGACATGCTTGTTTCCGCTGCCACGTATAGATAGGAAATTTAACCAGAAACAATTACCCTGGCTTGTTTTCTCTATGCACACACACTAACAAAATACACAGGAGACTGGCTGGGGGACTGAGGCTATAAGAATGTGATGCATTTGACACCTACAGGCCTTGTTCCATATTTTGAGAGGGGTTTCTTTTCAATGAGATGACAAGCCTTCTGCCGGAATCTGTCCTAAATGGATTTCACACTCAAGACCTCTCAACAGGGGATTTGCTGCTGCCGGGCAAGTGAGAAAAATTCTGCCACAAAATGTCAGCGATTTCCATGCCGCCATTTGAGCCGTCTCCTATGTGGTGGGGTGGTACCAGTCAGTTTATTTATATTAGACCTGTTATTTATCACACCATACTAGTATTTAAAGAAACCAAAAGACATTAATGTTTTAGTATGAAGAAAACATTTGGGTTGTGAACCCCAAATCTGTCCTTTTTTTACACCGCTATGTTATTAGCTCTAAATTTAATCCACCCAGCCTTCTTCTTACTCCCCCAGAGAGAGAGAGAGAGAGAGAGAGAGAGAGAGAGAGAGCAAGAGAGAGAGAGAGAGAGAAAGAGAAAGAGAGAGAGCGAGAGGGAAAGAGAGAAAGAGATAGTGCTTTAATTCCTCGCTGAGGATGGCAGGTATGTTAACGGAAGATAAAAAGAGACATTAATTGAGTGACAGAGCTCGCTATGGGTTTTATCTACAGGAGATGGTGTGTGGCTGCTTTAGGAAGCTTAAGAAACACACACACTCACATACACATCCCTTTCTCTGTTTTCCTTGCTCATTTTCTCCTTATTAAGTGAAGAGTATTCACTATGTAAATCCTGGCAGATAGAAGTCATATACCGTAACATACAAGATAAGCGTCAACCACATTGGCAAGAAACACTTACTGTAAAAATCTTTACCACAAACCCATAGACATGCTCACACCTGACCACTGACAAGCATATGCAATAGAGGTAGACAAAAAATCTCTGTTTTCTTGCACTCATTTCAAATGTTATACTCAAACTACAACGAAACATGTTTCATATCAAATGCCTTGTAGTTTCACAGTATTTGTCTGACAGTGTAAGGAAAAGACATAGCTACAACACATAGATACTGTGTAAAACCAGACGAACACTCACAGGTGCTCAGTGTCCACACAGCTATATCCTTTCATTAGTGGAGCACACAGAGACAGAAGCCATTTTGACTGGACCCGGGAGCTTTGTCACGTTTCTATTTCAATCCATGTTTTAGACTGCCCTAATTCTGTATCCTCCTTTAAAAAAAAAAAAAGCTTATTATGTGTGTTCCTCTCTGTTGTGTATTTTCAGGTTAGGGTGTTCTATGTAAAATCATTGTTTGTCCAGCAGCATATGGTTTGACAGACAATGAGGGAGCGTTGAGAATAGACTGGGATTGAATTTAACTCCAACTGTCATTACTGTCACATTTAATCAGGTGAAGGGAAACAGACACTATACAGGATTTGTCTGACTGTCATTACATAGGACTGTATAAATAAGTCGTTGCTACTGAGAGTAATGCCTGTTTTGTGTGAATCCATGTTTGGAAAATTGTGAGAAGCGATAGCTAGCTAGCGGCAAACTATTGGCCCAAAGTGCTTAACCGGAAGTCAGACCCGCCCATATTTCAGTGGATAATGAGATGAATACAGCTTGTGAATTGTGTCTATAATTCCTTCAATACACCTTGTTTATATTTCCTTATTGAATCCAAGTTCAACAGTTAATATTTATGTCACGGCTGTCTGAAGAATGGGACCAAAGTGCAGCGTGTGTATCGTTCCACATTTTATTTAAACTGTGAAACTATGCAAGACATACAAATAAACTAATAAACAAAACAACAAACCGTGACGAAGAGGTGCAACATACACTTACTCAAAATAATCTTCCACAAACCGTAGTGGGGAAAAAAACAACTTAAATATGATCCCCAATTAGAGACAACGATGACCAGCTGCCTCTAATTGGAGATCATCCCAAAAAACAACAACATAGAAATACAGAAACTAGAACCACACAACATAGAACATTTAAACTAGACAAAACCCCCTGTCACGCCCTGACCTACTCTACCACAGAAAATAAAAGCTTTCTATGGTCAGGACGTGACAGTACCCCCCCCCCAAAGGTACGGACTCCGAACGCAAAAACTGAAACAACAAAAAAAAACAGGGAGGGTTAGGGTGGGTGTCTAATGTCGGTGGCGGCTCTGGTGCAGGACGAAGAACCTTCTCATCCCGCAGATCCTCCTGCATCGGAGGCGGTTCTTGTGTGGGACGAAGAACCCTCTCATCCTGCTTATCCACCAGCATAGGAGGAGGCTCCGGTTCGGGGCGTAGCCCCCGCTCCACCAGCTGATCCCTCCGCTTTTGTGTCACCGGATCGCGGATCATCGCCAGAGGCTCCGGACTGCAGACCGCCGCCGGAGACTCCGGACTGCAGGCCGTCTCAGGAGGTTCCGGACTGCAGGCCGTCTCAGGAGGTTCCGGACTGCAGGCCGTCTCAGGAGGTTCCGGACTGCAGGCCGTCTCAGGAGGTTCCGGACTGGGAACTGTAGCCGGAAGCTCCGGACTGGGAACTGTCGCCGGAAGCTCCGGACTGGGAACTGTCGCCGGAAGCTCCGGACTGGGAACTGTCGCAGGAAGCTCCGGACTGGGAACTGTCGCAGGAAGCTCCGGACTGGGAACTGTCGCCGGAAGCTCCGGACTGGGAACTGTCGCCGGAAGCTCCGACTGGGAACTGTCGCTGGAAGCTCTGGACTGGGAAGACGCACTGGAGGCCTGATGCGTGGGGCTGGCACAGATGGCGCCAGACTGGTAACACGCACCTCAGGGCGAGTGTGGGGAGCAGGAATAGGGCGTACTGGGCTGTGGAGGCACACTGGAGGTCTGGAGCGTAGGCCTGGCACAATCCGTCCTGGCTGGATGCTCACTTTAACCCGGGGCACTGGCACAGGACGCACTGGGCTGTGAATGCGCAGTGGAGACACCGTGCATATCACCGCAAAACATGGTGCCTGACCGGTCACACGCTCCCCACGGTGAGTACGGAGAGTTGGCACAGGACGTACTGGGCTGTGAAGGCGCACTGAAGACCTGGTGCGTATAGCCGGCCTCATTTGTACCGGAACTTTAACACACTTCTCGGGATGAGTATGGGGATCTGACTCAGGTGGCATCTGACGGCTAACACGCTCCTCAGGGAAAATGCCGTGCATACTACGCCAAACCAACAGCTCTCTCTCATTACCCCCCTCAACTATCTCACAGTACTCCTCACTCAGTCTCTCCCAATATTCCTCTTCGCTCTCAGACTCACCCCTCGGCTTCGCCGACCAACCCGTGTGCCCACCCCAAAACACTTCTTGGGGCTGCCTCTAGTGCTTCCGTCGTTGCCGTGCTAGTTCCTCGTATCGTCGCCGCTCTGCTCTCGCTGCTTTAATCTCCTCCTTCGGACGGCGATACTCCCAGGCCTGCCTCCAGGGTCCTTTCCCGTCCAGAATGTCTTCCCATGTCCATTTGTCCTGACCACACTGCTTGGTCCTTTGGTGGTGGGAGATTCTGTCACGGCTGTCTGAAAAATGGGACCAAAGCGCAGTGTGTGTATCGTTCCACATTTTATTTAAACTGTGACACTATGCAAGACATACAAATAAACAAATAAACAAAACAACAAACCATGACGAAGAGGTGCAACATATACTTACTCAAAATAATCTCCCACAAACCCTAGTGGGAAAAACAACAACTTAAATATGATCCCTATTTAGAGACAACGATGACCAGCTGCCTCTAATTGGAGATCATCCCAAAAAACAACAACATAGAAATACAGAAACTAGAACCACACAACATAGAACATTTTAACTAGACAAAACCCCCTGTCACGCCCTGACCTACTCTACCATAGAAAATAAAAGCTTTCTATGGTCAGGACGTGACAATTTATCTAGCACCTGTACTTTATATGTGATACATTTTATTGTAAATATGTAGCAATTCCCTAGCTGATTATTAACTTGTTATTAATATAATCTAGGACAGTAGAAAGGGGAGAATGGACCTCCCTTGTAAATTTGTGAAACATTTAAAATGATAAAACATATTACTCCTTGAGGGAGTTGAGCCATGTTGACTATACTATACTATACTATACTATATTGTATTATACTACAGGGTTTCCCATACCCTGTCCTGGGGCCCTCCCTGGGGGTGCACATTTAGTTTTTCCCCCCTAGCACTACACAGCTGATTTAAATAATCCAAGCTTGATGATGAGTTGGTTATTTGAATCAGCTGTGTAGGGCCTGGGCAAAAACCAAAACATGCACCCAGGGGGGCCCCAGTACCGAGTTTGGGAAACCATGCTATACTACACTATACTAAACTATATCACACTTTGCTACACTATACTAAACTATATCACACTCTGCTCCATCCATACTATACTACACTATACCACACTATACTATACCACACTATACCACACTATACTACACCACACCATACTACACTGTACTACACAATACTATACTACTATACTATACTATACTATACTATATGTCCTATGGACCTACTGAACCACAGAGTCGATCATCTACTACACATATTAATGAGAGGGAAATCATTCAAACTCCATTTTGTTAGCTTTCATCCTTTAATCAATGAGTCAACTAATAAACAGTCACGCCCCAACAAGCCTGGACTAGATTGGTCCAAGCAGCAGCAGTAGCAGCAGCAGAGGACTATTTCACCCCAATCAATGGCCATAATCATAGGACTTACGTCTGATAGAGAGCAGTCTGTGAACGCATGATTAATGACCCTATTATCAGCCAGACAGCGTAGAGTGGCTGCCTGTCTACTGCCTGCCTGCCTGCCTGCCTGCCTGCCTGCCTGCCTGCCTGCCTGGGAGAGGAGAGGCACTGAGAGTCCTCACTGTGTCCTCACCTCCCTCCACTGTCTAAAAGAGAGGAAGGGTAGACCGCTGCTTTAGAACAATACTACTAGATATGTTAGACCAGTATTGACTGTTTTGTAGGTCTCAGTTTGATTGATACTGATACGTGAGGTTGAGTACAATGAATACATTCAGGTTTCATGTTTCTGTCTGTCTGTCTGTCTGTCTGTCTGTCTGTCTGTCTGTCTGTCTGTCTGTCTGTCTGTCTGTCTGTCTGTCTGTCTGTCTGTCTGTCTGTCTGTCTGTGTGTGTGCGCGTAAGTGTACTGTACGTGTACATGAGTGCGTGTGTGTTTGTTAAATGGTTCTATGTACTGTATATCACAGTGATGCCTTCACACAACAGAACAGCGATATTTATGCACATGACAGAAATGTCTGTCTTCTTCTTTTTACAGGCTGCAGGGCTTTCATCACCACTGAATGGTATGCTGTCCTGATGTCTCTCTCAAAGCCAGGAGGACTGACGTGGCGTCAGAGGTTTGTCATCTTTCTAACACCTCTGCTGTTCTCACTATAGAATTCTATGTCTATGGCCATTAGGGATCTGTACGAATTTGCATTAAAAGTGCAGTGACTTCTTTCACTTACTAATGAGAACGAATGGCAAGTCAATCCTACAGTAAATTACCCTCTATGCCTTCTGCTTCATGAAATGTATGGTAGTAATTTATTGTGTCTATGGGTTTGGAATTGAAGCAAAATGTAGCCGCTAAATGAAAGGTTCCAGAATACATCCTTTTTTCATACAAATGTATTCAGAGATATTGTTGCAGAGAAGTGTGTATCATTCGTTATGAATTTTTCATCACAATAGTAATTATTTCAATTCATGACATTTTACTATAAAACTTGCTAAGAGCTACATCATCATACCTACATTTCACAGCAAATATGTATATATATTTTTAAAGACAAACCTACTTGAATCAATGTAATGAACCAGATTGATTGCTCCGTACGAGTGAACCAACCCTTTGGTTTTTACTGTAATGTATGTGAGTGTCACGCCCTGACCGTAGAGAGCCTTTTATTCTCTATGTTGGTTAGGTCGGGGTGTGACTAGGGTGGGTAATCTAGGTTATTCTATTTCTATGTTGGCCTGGTATGGTTCCCAATCAGAGGCAGCTGTTAATCGTTGTCTCTGATTGGGGATCATATTTAGGCAGCCATTTCCCCACTGTGTTTTGTGGGATCTGGTTTTGTTTTTGTGTAGTTGCCTGTGAGCACTCCAGAACGTCACGTTTCGTTTGTTCGTTTATTGTTTTGTATTTGCTGAAGTTTCACTTTATAATAAAGATGTGGAACGCTACGTACGCTGCGCCTTGGTCCAGTTCTTACGACGATCATGACAGAAGATCCCACCACAACAGGACCAAGCAGCGTGCCCAGGAGGAGAAGGTATCCTGGGCTTGGGAGGAGATCAAGGAGGAGAAGACATCCTGGACATGGGAGGAAATCATGGAGGGACACGAAAGACTTCCTTGGAAGCAGACGCAAGGTGATAAGGGAGGACAGCGACGACGCCGGGGTTCGCGGCCACAAGGAAAGCCCAAAGGACAGCCCCCCCAAAAAAGCGAACCAGAGCCAATCTGGGAGAAGAGGGAGAAATTGGAGGAGAGTGAACGGAGAGAGTCAGAGACAGTCAGTGAGTTGATGGAGAAATTGGAGGAGAGAGAAATGAGAGAGTTGTTGTGTTGGTGTATGATGCATGGCATTCGCCCTAAGGAGCGTGTTATCTGTTTGATGCCACCTGAGTCAGCTCTCCATACTCGTCCTGAGGAGCGGGCTAGCAGTCTGGTAAAAACTGTGCCGGCTCCACGCACCAGGTCTCAAGTGCGCCTCCACAGCCCAGTACGTCCTGTGCCAGCTCTTCGCACTCGCCTTAAGGAGCGTATAATTTGTCCGGTACCATGTGTGCCGGCTCTACGCACCAGGTCTCCAGTACGCCTCCACAGCCCAGTACGTCCTGTGCCAGCTCTCCGCACTCGCCTTAAGGAGCGTATCATTTGTCCGGTACCATGTGTGCCGGCTCTACGCACCAGGTCTCCAGTGCGCCTCCACAGCCCAGTACGTCCTGTGCCAGCTCCCCACACTCGCCGTGTGAAGTGTGTCATCGTTCCGGTACAATTTGTGCCGGCTCTACACACCAGGTCTCCAGTGCGCCTCCACAGCCCAGTACGTCCTGTGCCAGCTCCTCGCACTTGCCCTGAAGAGCGTGTCACCAGTCCGGTGCAACCTGTGCCGGTCCCACGCATCAGGCCTCCAGTGCACCTACCTGTCCGGCATGTCCTGTGCCTTCTCCCCGCACTCGCCCTGAAGTGCGTGTCACCAGTCCGGTGCCACCTGTACCGGCTCCACGCACTAGGCCTCCAGTGCGCATCAACAGTCCAGAGCTTCCAGCATCAGTCCCCAGTCCAGAGCTTCCGGCGAAGGTCCCCAGTCCAGAGCTTCCGGCAACGGTCCCCAGTCCAGAGCTTCCGGCAACGGTCCCTAGTCCAGAGCTTCCGGCAACGGTCCCTAGTCCAGAGCTTCCGGCAACGGTTCACAGTCCAGAGCTTCCGGCGACGGTTCACGGTCCAGAGCTTCAGGCGATGGTCCCTAGTCCAGAGCTTCCGGCAATGGTCCCTAGTCCAGAGCTTCCGGCAACGGTTCATAGTCCAGAGCTTCCGGCGACGGTTCATAGTCCAGAGCTTCCGGCGATGGTTCACAGTCCAGAGCTTCTGGCGACGGTTCACAGTCCGGAACCTCCTACGACGGTCCACATCCGGAACCTCCTACGACGGTCCACATCCGGAACCTCCTACGACGGTCCACAGTCCGGAACCTCCTACGACGGTCCACAGTCCGGAACCTCCTGCGACGGTCCACAGTCCGGAACCTCCTACGACGGTCCACATGCCGGAGCCCTCCTTTGCGCCGGTGCCCAGTCTGGGTATGGTGTCCAGTCCAGCTCCATGGCCAGAGCCTTCCTCTGCGCCGATGCCCAGTCCAGGCACGGTGTCCAGTCCAGCTCCAAGGCCGGAGCCTTCCTCTGCGCCGGTGACCAGTCCAGGCACGGCGTCCAGTCCCGCTCCTTGGCAGGTGCCTTCCTCTGCGCCGATGTCCCGTCCAGGCACGGCGTCCAGTCCCGCTCCAAGGCCGGAGCCTTCGTCTGCGCCGGTGCCCAGTCCAGGCACGGCGGCCAACTCAGCTCCATGGCCGGAGCATTCCTCTCCGCCGGTGCCCAGTCCGGGTGCGGCGTTCAAGCCAGCTCCATGGCCAGGGCCCTCCACTGTTATCTACTGCATTTATTTCAGCCATTCCTTTTTCAACTGGAGTCGCTTAACACGACTGAATACCGACTCAACAACCTATAGAAATAAATACATTGGAAATAAAATATCCTCTCTCCCAAACAACACTGTGTGCTGGTGAAGTGTACTACAGCTAAAACTAATTCGTAGTCAAAATAGAATGATGGAGTCAAATTCAAAATACTAAAATGTACATAGATGTATCCTATACCATTACAATGTAGATAGATGTATCCTATACCATTACAATGTAGATAGATGTATCCTGTACCATTACAATGTAGATAGATGTATCCTGTACCATTACAATGTAGATAGATGTATCCTGTACCATTACAATGTAGATAGATGTATCCTGTACCATTACAATGTAGATAGATGTATCCTATACCATTAAAAGGAAATAGATGTATCCTGTACCATTACAATGTAGATAGATGTATCCTGTACCATTACAATGTAGATAGATGTATCCTGTACCATTACAATGTAGATAGATGTATCCTGTACCATTACAATGTAGATAGATGTATCCTGTACCATTACAATGTAGATAGATGTATCCTGTACCATTAAAATGTAAATAGATGTATCCTGTACCATTACAATGTAGATAGATGTGTCCTGTACCATTACAATGTAGATAGATGTATCCTGTACCATTACAATGTAGATAGATGTATCCTGTACCATTACAATGTAGATAGATGTATCCTGTACCATTACAATGTAGATAGATGTATCCTGTACCATTACAATGTAGATAGATGTATCCTGTACCATTACAATGTAGATAGATGTGTCCTGTACCATTACAATGTAGATAGATGTATCCTGTACCATTACAATGTAGATAGATGTATCCTGTACCATTACAATGTAGATAGATGTATCCTGTACCATTACAATGTAGATAGATGTATCCTGTACCATTACAATGTAGATAGATGTATCCTGTACCATTACAATGTAGATAGATGTATCCTGTACCATTACAATGTAGATATATGTATCCTGTACCATTAAAATGTAAATAGATGTATCCTGTACCATTACAATGTAGATAGATGTATCCTGTACCATTACAATGTAGATAGATGTATCCTGTACCATTACAATGTAGATAGATGTATCCTGTACCATTAAAATGTAGATAGATGTATCCTGTACCATTAAAATGTAAATAGATGTATCCTGTACCATTACAATGTAGATAGATGTATCCTGTACCATTACAATGTAGATAGATGTATCCTGTACCATTACAATGTAGATAGATGTATCCTGTACCATTACAATGTAGATAGATGTATCCTGTACCATTACAATGTAAATAGATGTATCCTATACCATTACAATGTAGATATATGTATCCTGTACCATTAAAATGTAAATAGATGTATCCTATACCTGTCAACGATTGCTAGGAGTGGTGGTAGGAGTCAGGCGCCGAGAGCAGAGGTAAGGAAAAATGTGTTTATTCCTTAAATACGAAAAACAACACATGTAGATCGCCAGCACATCCAACAAAAAACACTCTGACGAAAATAATCCCGCGCAAACCTGGGCGAGCTAAACAGGCTTAAATAACCATAAATCAAGAGACACAAATGAGGAACAGGTGCAAACAATAAGACATACCAAACGAAAAGGAAAAAGGGATCAGCGGTGGCTAGTAGGCCGGCGACGACGACCGCCGAGCGCCGCCCGAGCAGGCAGGGGAGCCACCTTCGGTGGGATTCGTGACAATACCATTAAAATGTAGGTAGATGTATCTATTTTCTACTTCTTCCACAGACAGAGTTATACTTATGTCCAAGGGGAGAAACAATATTCAAGATCATATCCTACAGAAACATATTTCATTATAACAACTTCACATCATTATGAGTAGACATTAGTAGGCCTATGTTCAAAATCACTATTGTGAGATGGCTTGACTGGTATAGGGATCAATTACAAGTGGCCAATAATAGACAGCGGATGAAATCTCTTTCATCTTCAGCCCCTGCCTCCCTGTCTCTCCACTGTAGCTCGGTGGGTAATGGGGCTGGTCGTGTGTTCATTGTGTGGACTTGTTAGAGTAGAGTAGAAGGGTAGGCCTGCCAATCTGCCCATTCAGCAGCACCACTCTGCATTTCACTCTGCTTAATTCCCTCAGCGGGTTGGCAGCGCTCCTATATTCAAGTCTAACTGGTGAAATAAAGCAAACAGCCCTTTATAGCCCCGGGGGAAAAGCATTGTATCATGTCCAGAATCCACATAGATATTTTTAACTAGATCTACAAAGGCATAATTGGTTATCAAGTACAGTGAAACCCAGGCATGTGTCTACATGGGACAGTGTATCTTTGTGGAGTTCATACATACACCATATAGTCATTCTTTGATTTTGTGCTGTAGTTATTCTAGATTCATATTGATTTCCCATAATACATAAGTTCTGACTGAAATAATGAAATGTGCAATATGCTGTCCAATTCCATTTATTCCATAGGTACCTGTACGAAATGGGATTTTATGTCATTGTGTTGCACATTAATTTATGTCATGTGAAAAGTGCCGACCTTGTTATGTAAAACATTGAAGATGTTCAATATAATTGGTATTTGTTTATTTATTTGTTTATTTGGATCCCCGTTTTGCAGAAGCAGTAACTACTCTTCCTGGGGTCCACAATGATAATATTTTGTTATAATGGTCTAATTAGTAGAGGTTAATTCCTCTCCCTTGTGTTGTTCTGATACTGTGGAAAATAAAACAAGAGCACATCCTCACATTCCAATAAGGCAAATGGCATGTTCTGCTTCATTACAGATCTGATCATGATCAGAAACCAAGACATGACTCTAACTACTTTCACAGTTTAGCCTGAAGTTCGCGTTGGATTCAATTATTTTAGAAGGGAGGGAAAAGGACCTGCTTTTCAGACAGTAGAAGGGTACCAAATTCACGTGAAACGAATTAAGAAAAGCAATCCTTTATTGGTATTAGTAATGCATTACCGTCGGCTCTCCATTTTATAAATTACGTCTCAATTTCGGAGAGATACACAGAGAAATATTTAGCACAGCTAGCTGGGGGAGGAGGATGGTGTTGCAGGAAGAGAGAAGTAACATGTTCATTTACTCTCTCTTGATATCCTGTAATGACATTCATCCTTCCTGTTTTAGTCAAGGCACCCGGTATTCACATATACAGTATCTGTCCTCGGGTTGATAGTACAGGTTCTGATCAATGGCTTTTACCTGTTGGTTATTTGATAAGAAATGATGGTGTTTTTGAGTTCAGTGCAGACCGTAGCATTATAGTGGGAATATGGTGTCTCGTGGGACACAGACATAACATTTAAGTCACCTTCAACCTCCCTGAATACTATTAGCAGTGTGTACTACTTCAATCATTGGCATGTAGTGGCCTAGTGCTTTAGTCTGTCTAGACGCATTGTTTACCCCACTAACATCTGTCTATTAACCACATGAACTGGTCCACCTTCCACTGTTTACCCCTACTACCATCTATTAATCACATGAACTGGCCTGTCTACCACTGTTTACCACTACTACCATCTATTAATCACATGAATTGGCCTGTCTTCCACTGTTTACCACTACTACCATCTATTAACCACATGAACTGGTCCACCTTCCACTGTTTACCCCTACTACCATCTATTAACCACATGAACTGGCCTGTCTTCCACTGTTTACCCCTACTACCATCTATTAACCACATGAACTGGTCCACCTTCCACTGTTTACCCCTACTAACATCTGTCTATTAACCACATGAACTGGCCTGTCTTCCACTGTTTACCCCTACTACATCTATTAACCACATGAATTGGCCTGTCTTCCACTGTTTACCACTACTACCATCTATTAACCACATGAACTGGCCTGTCTTCCACTGTTTACCACTACTACCATCTATTAACCACATGAACTGGTCCACCTTCCACTGTTTACCCCTACTACCATCTATTAACCACATGAACTGGCCTGTCTTCCACTGTTTACCCCTACTACCATCTATTAACCACATGAACTGGCCTGTCTTCCACTGTTTACCCCTACTACCATCTATTAACCACATGAACTGGCATGTCTTCCACTGTTTACCACTACTACATCTATTAATCACATGAATTGGCCTGTCTTCCACTGTTTACCACTACTACCATCTATTAACCACATGAACTGGCCTGTCTTCCACTGTTTACCCCTACTACCATCTATTAACCACATGAACTGGCATGTCTTCCACTGTTTACCACTACTACCATCTATTAACCACATGAACTGGCCTGTCTTCCACTGTTTACCCCTACTACCATCTATTAACCACATGAACTGGCCTGTCTTCCACTGTTTACCCCTACTACCATCTATTAACCACATGAACTGGCCTGTCTTCCACTGTTTACCCCTACTACCATCTATTAACCACATGAACTGGTCTGTCTTCCACTGTTTACCCCTATTACCATCTATTAACCACATGAACTGGCCTGCCTTCCACTGTTTACCCCTACTACCATCTATTAACCACATGAACTGGCCTGTCTTCCACTGTTTACCACTACTACCATCTATTAACCACATGAACTGGTCCACCTTCCACTGTTTACCACTACTACCATCTATTAATCACATGAATTGGCCTGTCTTCCACTGTTTACCACTACTACCATCTATTAACCACATGAACTGCTCCACCTTCCACTGTTTACCACTACTACCATCTATTAACCACATGAACTGGCCTGCCTTCCACTGTTTACCACTACTACCATCTATTAATCACATGAATTGGCCTGTCTACCACTGTTTACCCCTACTACCATCTATTAACCACATGAACTGGTCCACCTTCCACTGTTTACCACTACTACCATCTATTAACCACATGAACTGGCCTGTCTTCCACTGTTTACCCCTACTACCATCTATTAACCACATGAACTGGCCTGTCTTCCACTACTACCATCTATTAACCACATGAACTGGTCCACCTTCCACTGTTTACCACTACTACCATCTATTAATCACATGAACTGGCCTGTCTTCCACTGTTTACCCCTACTACCATCTATTAATCACATGAACTGGCCTGTCTTCCACTGTTTACCACTACTACCATCTATTAACCACATGAACTGGTCCACCTTCCACTGTTTACCCCTACTACCATCTATTAACCACATGAACTGGTCTGTCTTCCACTGTTTACCACTACTACCATCTATTAACCACATGAACTGGCCTGCCTTCCACTGTTTACCCCTACTACCATCTATTAACCACATAAATTGGCCTGTCTTCCACTGTTTACCCCTACTACCATCTATTAACCACATGAACTGGCCTGTCTTCCACTGTTTACCCCTACTACCATCTATTACCCACATGAACTGGCCTGTCTTCCACTGTTTACCCCTACTACCATCTATTAACCACATAAATTGGCCTGTCTTCCACTGTTTACCCCTACTACCATCTATTACCCACATGAACTGGCCTGTCTTCCACTGTTTACCCCTACTACCATCTATTAATCAAATCAAATCAAATTTATTTATATAGCCCTTCGTACATCAGCTGAAATCTCAAAGTGCTGTACAGAAACCCAGCCTAAAACCCCAAACAGCAAGCAATGCATGTGAAAGAAGCACGGTGGCTGGGAAAAACTCCCTAGGAAAAACTCCTGAGAAAGGCCAAAAACCTAGGAAGAAACCTAGAGAGGAACCAGGCTATGAGGGGTGGCCAGTCCTCTTCTGGCTGTGCCGGGTGGATATTATAACAGAACATGGTCAAGATGTTAAAATGTTCGTAAATGACCAGCATGGTCAAATAATAATAATCATAGTAATTGTCGAGGGTGCAACAAGCACGTCCGGTGAACAGGTCAGGGTTCCGTAGCCGCAGGCAGAACAGTTGAAACTGGAGCAGCAGCATGGCCAGGTGGACTGGGGACAGCAAGGAGTCATCATGCCTGAACTGGTCCACCTTCCACTGTTTACCACTACTACCATCTATTAACCACATGAACTGGCCTGTCTTCCACTGTTTACCCCTACTACCATCTATTAACCACATGAACTGGCCTGTCTTCCACTGTTTACCCCTACTACCATCTATTAACCACATGAACTGGCCTGTCTTCCACTGTTTACCACTACTACCATCTATTAACCACATGAACTGGTCCACCTTCTACTGTTTACCACTACTACCATCTATTAACCACATGAACTGGCCTGTCTTCCACTGTTTACCCCTACTACCATCTATTAACCACATGAACTGGCCTGTCTTCCACTGTTTACCCCTACTACCATCTATTAATCACATGAACTGGTCTGTCTTCCACTGTTTAACCCTACTACCATCTATTAACCACATGAACTGGCCTGTCTTCCACTGTTTACCCCTACTACCATCTATTAATCACATGAACTGGTCTGTCTTCCACTGTTTAACCCTACTACCATCTATTAACCACATGAACTGGCCTGTCTTCCACTGTTTACCCCTACTACCATCTATTAACCACATGAACTGGCCTATTTACCTCTACTCCTATAAAGCCATGGTGGCTCAGGGGTATGTCTGTGTGTCTGTTACTCTGTCTGTCTGTTATTCTGTCTGTCTGTCTGTGGAGAACAGCTGTTTCCTTCAGCAATGCTGCAGTGCCACACCTGCCAAACACTCAGTGAAATACCATCACAGTCGAGTAGCAGGCAGCCGTGTACATACATCCAACACCCTCTGCAGCTGTAGCACAAAGAAGGCTCCTTTTACTGTTCAGTGCTACTGTCTGTTGGGATGTTGCCTGGCATGTTACAGATGCCAATGGAGTATATTAGATATGTATAAAATCGGTCCATAATGATATCGTGTCAGAGAGGAATGAGGGACAGGAGAGGGATGGAGGACAGAGCTCCAGAGAGGACTGTCTGTCACTGTTAGCCATGTGTTTTGTGGCAGTCTGGGAACCACAATATCATCAGAAGTGTGTGTGTATGTGTCCCACAGAGAAACTAATGAATCCATGCAGAAAGATCCAGACCAGTGGCTCGATCATCACACACACTTCTCCCTATAACTTAATGAGCAGACTGCCGTCTCTGTTCTCCCTATAGTTTAATGAGCAGACTGCCTTCTCTGTTCTCCCTATAACTTAATAAGCAGCCTTCTGGGTTCTCTCTATAGTTTAATGAGCAGACTGCCTTCTCTGTTCTCCCTATAACTTAATAAGCAGCCTTCTGGGTTCTCTCTATAGTTTAATGAGCAGACTGCCTTCTCTGTTCTCCCTATAACTTAATAAGCAGCCTTCTGTGTTCTCTCTATTGTTTAATGAGCAGACTGCCTTCTCTGTTCTCCCTATAACTTAATAAGCAGCCTTCTGTGTTCTCTCTATTGTTTAATGAGCAGACTGCCTTCTCTGTTCTCCCTATAACTTAATAAGCAGCCTTCTGTGTTCTCCCTATAGTTTAATGAGCAGACTGCCTTCTCTGTTCTCCCTATAGATTAATGAGCAGCCTTCTGTGTTCTCTCTATTGTTTAATGAGCAGACTGCCTTCTCTGTTCTCCCTATAACTTAATAAGCAGCCTTCTGTGTTCTCTCTATAGTTTAATGAGCAGACTGCCTTCTCTGTTCTCCCTATAACTTAATGAGCAGACTGCCTTCTCTGTTCTCCCTATAGCTTAATAAGCAGACTGCCTTCTCTGTTCTCCCTATAGATTAATGAGCAGACTGCCTTCTCTTTTCTCCCTATAACTTAATAAGCAGCCTTCTCTGTTCTCTCTATAGTTTAATGAACAGACTGCCTTCTCTGTTCTCCCTATAGATTAATGAGCAGACTGCCTTCTCTTTTCTCCCTATAACTTAATAAGCAGCCTTCTCTGTTCTCTCTATAGTTTAATGAGCAGACTGCCTTCTCTGTTCTCCCTATAACTTAATGAGCAGACTGCCTTCTCTGTTCTCCCTATAGCTTAATAAGCAGCCTTCTGTGTTCTCTCTATAGCTTAATGAGCAGACTGCCTTCCACCGATGGACAGGAACCTCCCGTAAACACTCTCATTACATATTCTTCCTTCTTATTCTCTCTCTCTCTCTCTCTCTCTCTCTCTCTCTCTCTCTCTCTCTCTCTCTCTCTCTCATTTCACTTCATGTTCAGTTTAGGAGTGAAGCATGAAAGCAAATGTTCATCTTTCCGATGTCGAGTTAAGGAAGGAAATAAATATACTGTCATACTGAAATAGTGTTGTTTTAAGTTAGGCTTATAGGAAGGTTGCTGTATATACAGTAAGGGATATGTCAATCAGTCCATTCTGCAGGATTGACAGGCTGTGGGAAGTTTGCTGTAGTGGTGTATATAAGGGATATGTCAATCAGTCCATTGTGCAGGATTGACAGGCTGTGGGAAGGCTGATGAGATGATGCCTTTCTGTTACCTGGGCTGTTCCTGACAGCTGCTGCATCCATGATAAGACATGTCTGTCTGCCAGTCTGTCTGTCTGTCTGTCTTCTCAGAAATTGCAGTCGATATTTCCCCTTCCGTCTAGCAGGCCAAAACAAGTTTCTGTTGAATTTGTTTGGGCTTTTTCTCTTAGTATTTGGAAATGGAAATGCAAAGGAAAGGCAAAACCATTTCAGATTGATTAGGATGATGCATTTCCCATAATACAGGAGATATTATCAGTGAGGGGAATTTCCACATTCATAGAATTTGATACTAACTGTGCAATCTTACAGATTTGCAAATGTTATTATTAGATACAATACCATCGACATGTCCCCTATTACTTGAACACTGTATCACACAGCAGCCAGTCTGTGCTAAAACAAAAACCCCAGACACAGCCAGGGATGCCATACCCTCAGAAAGAGATCAATTACCAAGACGAGGATGATGCCAATGACTTATTTCTGGGTGTACAGAATATAATTGATCTTCCGGGAGGGCTGAAGGTTCCATTAGGAAACAAATGCTTGCTTTCATCCAGTAAGCAAAGTCCCAAAGTCTCTCTCTCCATTCTGCAGGCTAAGCACAGCTGTCTGGGAGGACCGTGAGGGATGGGCTCGTCCATCAGCACAAAGCCAGGCCAGAGGGAGGAAAATGTGACCCGAGGTGGGAGGATGGGTGGGGTAGGCTGGGCTTGTCTGGAGACACAGGGGACACACTGCACATGGTCTGGTCTGGCACCAGGATCATTTAGAAGGGAGGTTTAATTACCGTGAGAAGCTATTAATGCTAACTAATGCCTGCGTTTAGGAAATAGCCCAAGCAAGACAACAAACAAGTCCTTAATTGCTTGTCAAAGGGTCTTCACTCCAAGGAAGGTCTCCTATTTTTTTGCTTGAATTGGCATTATTTTTATTTCTAGATTTTTTACCTCAAATGACTGGTTTAGCCGTTACACATGGACACTTGTACTGGTACTGTGCCACACTACAGTATATCATTATGGGGTCTGTAAGACACTTTTCTTAGCTTGTGAGTGGGATAAGCATCTTGGACTTGAGAATGTATTGATCCTGAATATCTCCAAAGGGAATGCAGGTGCTTACGGCCACATTGAAGCAGTGATTTCAAGGGTTTCTGCTCAGCAAATATTGTAATGAATGGGGGATACGCAAAATGATTCCGGAACTATCCGACGGAAATGTCAAGGAGGCATGTTGCTGTGCCGACTTGACTCCCCCAGAATGGAATCCAATCATGGAATCCACAGAATGGAATACAGCACAGTACAAAGGACATGACATCCCTGAATGTAGATTACATAGAGATCTGATGAAAAGGAAATAGATTTGTTCAGACAATATGGAGGTGTCAGAAATAGTGATGGCCCCTTGTGTGTGAAATGATGCTTGGCTTGGCTATTTGGGAAATGATCATATTTTATATGAGAATAGCAGGAATAAGTACTCTTCTTTGTTCTCAGCTGGAACCTTAGCTCTAGTCCAGGGCATTACGTGCAGCTTTCTGATGTTGAGCCTTCAGCAAGTTGGACTTAACACTCTGGACCAGAGCTTCTAGAAACTATGGTGAATTCTGGCCACTTCCAGAACTTGAGAAAATCTAAATCAGGTCATTAAGTACCCCCCAAAAAAAGCTTTTTTGAAAGGAATATCTGTCTTTAACTTGCCTGTACAGAAATGGAAGTGTGTATGTTAACAGGCCTGTCCAAAATGACCTTTCACACTATGGTGCAGTTCAGATGTAACTGCTCTCATTGTTGCCTTGACAGAAAGTAGTGGGAGCAGACATGCGCAGTACTGAGGCGTGTGGTGGCTGCTTTTTTTTCAGGACAGGGGAGAGCTTTTCTGCCTATTAAGCACACTGACATTCTTTGTCTGAAGGACACTGGCTGCCATCCAAAAACTGGGCGCCCAAGCCGTTTAATTTTAAACCATAAAGAAGTTCTTGGCACAAAAGCCCTTATGTGGGCTTTGTCGCAATTAGATTAACCAGAAAGGGCAACAGAGCGGATAGAACAGGATTGGGCAGAAAGGTATTGCTGGGATATTATGCTGTGTGGCATGTTCAACTGTGGAGGAATTAGCTGGACTTGACCCTCCAGTGATGGAATATGTCCAGGGGAGAGGACAAACTGCAGATTAATAGAGTCGCATTACAGATAACAGTGGTAAAGGTGTTTGGCCCCCAAACCGTGGCAGCTTCAAATGCAGCTACCTACCAGTATCTCTCTCTCTCTCTCTCTCTCTCTCTCTCTCTATGACACCGTTAATATGCTCTTCTCACTTACAACTTGAAGTGTATTTTGATGGCTTTTAGAGTGAGTTTCATATTAATATGTCAACCATGTTTTCACAAAATGGCATCCATTGAGGAGGATCATGGAATGTATCTGTTGATGGTTTGTGCCTGTCTATCAAGAAGAGATTAAGTTGTATGGTGGGATGGAATTAAAGTCAGAGCAACAATATATCAATCACTGTGGTCACTTTGCCCTTTTAAGATGTCCCCTCGATCTGCCCAAGCTGCATCCCAAATGGCACCCTAAGCCCTACATATCGCACTACTTTTGACGAGAGCCGTATGAGCACTACTACATAGGGTGCCATTTTGGACATAGCCTCAGTCTTTATCCACAGTCACTGAGGCAGCAGCCAATAAGAGCCATTGTTTTACTGCTCTGGCTCCACGCAGAAAGTTCCAGTTAAGTATGGCCTCAGCACCTCTGTCCTCTTTCTGACCTCTGTCACACAGTGTGGTGTCAGACAGGCTGCAGAGGCTTAGCTCCTTTAACACAGTTGGCTGAGATGGTGGAGCTATGATTCACAAGATGTTTTCTCTCTCCTGTACGCTCTCCCGTCTCTCTCTGTCTCCGTCTCTCTGTCTCTCTCTCTCTCTCTCCATCTCTGTCTCCGCATAACAACCAGGCCAGTTAGCCAAACCTTCCTCTGGGAATCATTAAATTAGCACAGACAAAAAAGCTTATCCAAATCTCTCTGTAATGGGTCTGCTGCGATTTTGGATGATGTCTCTCACTCTCATTTCCTGTGTAGCATAACCTCCCTCATCGTTAAAGTGGCACTCCAGTCTCCTTTTACCCTCATTTATCACCTGATTAACTTAGCAAAAGGTACATCTCAATATGTGGTCCAGGTATCATGACATGGCACAAGTGGGGTGAGGGGGGGCTTTCTCATCTGTTCTCTATTACTCCTCTATTGTTCCCCCACACAAGGGGGGAGGGCGATGACATCAGAGGGCACCATCAGACCACCTCCTTGAAGTTTTCAGTTGTGTCGAAAAAACTACATTTTGCTCCAAAAAACATTTGTGTGTGTGTGTGTACATTACTGTATTTATACATGGGATATTGTTTTTCAACAGGAAAAGTTCCAAAATAGCAGGAGTGCCTCTTTAATTGAGTCAAATGTCTCTAGTTGGATTTCTAAACTTCACTCTAAATAAATGGACATTTGCACATTATGTGAAACCTCTCCCTCCCAATCATTTTACTTGTCCACCCATCCCAAACCCAGTGTCAACAGAGGTGGATAGAGAACTACAGTCGTGGTCCTCAGTTATTCTCTGCTCCATCTATCTCTGACTTAACCTCAATACACTTCCAGACTCTAAAATAGAAACCTCTGCTCCACTCTGCATGTTGGTACAGTATCTGCCACATCTGAAGACTGCCCCTAATTTACCTGAACCTCCTCACACCCAATACTACACTCTAGATTTGGATAAGTATTTATTGTTTAGACATTGCATTTGTAGCCATGTTAGCAGTTTATTAAAGTGGTGATACATTCTAACCTAAACTTTATTGTAATTATTTTTGCCACTATGGCCTATTTATTGCCTTACCTCCCTAATCTTACTACATTGGCACACACTGTACATAGATTTTTCTATTGTGTTATTGGCTGTACGTTTGTTTATGTGTAACTCTGTGTGGTTATTTTTGTCGTACTGCTTTGCTTTATCTTGGCCAGGTCGCAGTTGTAAATGAGAACTTGTTCTCAACTGGCCTACCTGGTTAAATAAAGGTGAAATAAAATTTAAAAAATGAACTGAATGGCACTGAATAGGAATGAGTGTTTACTGTAATAATAACTGTAATACTGATGAATGAATGAATAATGATGCTGTTGTTTTTATCAGACTTCCAGGTTCTCTGTGGATCAGCCCCTGAGAGCTGTAGGATCCACGCAGGAGGATGCAGGGCCTCAGGAGGAACAGCTCTAGCCAGCTCTGACTTCTGGTGGGGCAGGACAGCTGGTGTTGTGAATCAGGCCGCTATAGTGCCAGACACGGCTTCTTCCCAACACCAGGGTCACACCCCACTGTCCGCAGCACCGAAGCCCCGGAGCCCAGCCCTCTCCCTCACCGGCAGCAAGGCACAGCAGCAGATCACAGGAGGACAGATCAAAATGCATGCCGAGACTAGTGGAGGATGTGTCTTTCAAAAACAGACTAGTCGAAGTTAATTAAAAATAAACTAAATATTCCACTGTGTATCTGGGGCATAAGAGCAGCATTTGAGCATCGTCCGAAGCATAACCACCATTGTTTAATTCTCAATTGTGATTAAAGTAGAGTTGTATTGTATTGACTTGCCCTATGACAGTTTCTGTGTGTCTGCACACTAGGACTAGGATTCAACGTCAGTGAACTATCAGAGCATAAGACAGTACAACTAGAGAGAGGACAGTGCCTCTCTGAACAAGTGTGATGGGAACAGTGGCAGTTCTAGACCATTTCAACTGGGGGGGCCAAGCTGGGGCCAGTTGTACTGTTAGAGGGGCCAGTTACATTAGACGTTATTGTTGTCATATTGTTTTCTTCACTGCATTGCAGGCATTAGCAGGCAAAAGACCATGTTCATAATCATTAGTGTTCCGCGTTGCCACTGTCTAATAACGGATGTAAAAAAAGAAGGATAGCAAAAATTAGTTATGTAAAAATTATTTCATACTCCACAAAGCATGACAAATGAAAGGCTGGGTGTATTCCTTTGTCTGGGATTAAATTGAAAATGGATTTTGATGTTAGTCTCAGTCTTAGTATCAGTACGCTTTGTTGGCCCTCACTCTGTGCTGCTTTTATTTCACTTTATATTATATACTTTTATTAAAACTCATCAAAGGACTTTTTATTTGTTATTCGTTACGGAACGAATGTTATGTTTTCATTGTGTGGTGGTAGTTTGTGAGTGAAAGTGTTTAAGTACAATTGTGAATTAGTTTTTGCATCATTATTCCAATAATAAAGCAGGATACATGTGAACAACTACATCTATGTATCTTGTCATTTATTTGATTATCTTTGCAAATTATTTGAGTATTTTATTGTGTAAATATTATTTCCATTCAGACTGTACGATACATTGGAAATTAATCGTATAATTCATACACCCATTTCATCATAAATTTCCAAATTCCACCCCCAAAGACCTGCAAGCATGTCCACTACCGGTCAAAAGTTTTAGAACACCTACTCATTCAAGGGTTTTTCTTAATTTTACTATTTTCTACATTGTAGAATAATAGTGAAGACATCAAAACTATGAAATAACACATATGGCATCATGTAGTAACCAAAGAAGTGTTAAACAAATCAAAATATATTTTATATTTGAGATTCTTCAAATAGCCACTCTTTGCGTTGATGATGGCTTTGCGCACTCTTGGCATTCTCTCAACCAGCAACACCTGGAATGCTTTTCCAACAGTCTTGAAGGAATTTCCACATATGCTGAGCACTTGTTGGCTGCGTTTTCTTCATTCTGCGGTCCGACTCATCCCAAACCATCTCAATTTGGTTGAGGTTGGGGGATTGTGGAGGCCAGATCATCTGATGCAGCACTCCATCACTCTCCTTCTTGGTGAAATAGCCCTTACACAGCCTGTAGGTGTGTTGGGTCATTGTCCTGTTGAAAAACAAATCATAATCCCACTAAGCCCAACCAGATGAGAAGGCGTATCGCTGCAGAATGCTGTGTTAGCCATGCTGGCTAAGTGTGCCTTGAATTCTAAATAAATCACAGACAGTGTCACCAGCAAAGCACCCCCACACCATAACACCTCCTCCTCCATGCTTTATGGTGGGAAATACACTTGCGGAGATCATCCGTTCACCGACACCGCGTCTCACAAAGACACGGTGGTTGGAACCAAAAATCTCAAATTTGGACTCCAGACCAAAGGACAAATTTCCTCCAGTCTAATGTCCATTGCTCTTGTTTCTTGGCCCAAGCAAGTCTCTTCTTGCTATTGGTGCCCTTTAGTAGTGGTTTCTTTGCAGCAAATCGACCATGAAGGCCTGATTCATTCAGTCTCCTCTGAACAGTTGATGTTGAGATGTGTCTGTTACTTGAACTCTGTGAAGCATTTATTTGGGCTGCAATTTCTGAGGCTGGTAACTCTAATGAACTTATCCTCTGCAGCAGAGGTAACTCTGGGCCTTCCATTCCTATTGTGTTCCTCATGAGAGCTAGTTTCATCATAGCGCTAGATGGTTTTTGCAACTGCACTTGAAGAAACTTTCAAAGTTCTTGAAATGTTCCATATTGACTTTCATGATTTAAAGTAATGATGGACTGTCATTTCTCTTTGCTTATTTGAGCTGATCTTGTCATAATATGGACTTGGTGTTTTACCAAATAAAGCTATCTTCTGTATACCCCCTACCTTGTCACAACACAACTGGCTTAAAGAAGGAAAGAAATTCCACAAATTAACTTTTAACAAGGCACACCTGTTAATTGAAATGCATTCCAGGTGACTACCTCATGAATCTGGTTGAGAGAATGACAAGAGTGTGCAAAGCTGTCATCAAGGCAAAGGGTGGCTATTAGAAGAATCTCAAATATAAAATATATTTTGATTTGTTTAACACTTTTTTGGTTACTATGATTCCATATTTGTTATTTCATAGTTTTGATGTCTTCACTATTATTCTACAATGTAGAAAATAGTAAAGATTTAGAAAACCCTTGAATGAGTAGGTGTTCCAAAACTTTTGACCGGTAGTGTATGTGTTTGGTAAATGTGGAAACACCTCATACATAGTGTGTTGTGGTGAATTACACATTCCTAATGTAGGAGGTATGCATCCTATGGCCTGATTTGAGAATAAAATTGATTTATCTCTATGTAGGATACACTGTATTGTCAAATGTGTAATGAGGAAGAAAACATACGCTACTCTTAGAATATATATTATGCAATTTATTACTTTATAAAAATTGATGTTGAATTGTAAAATAGATTATATTTTGAACATTACATGTTATATTGTTGCGTTTGGGTATATCAAAATATATTTTTGCTAATGTCTTAATACCCTATAATACTTAGCAAACCAAATAGATTTATTTTACAAGCACTTGACCACGAATGTAATCCATTGATATTCACAGCACAGGAGTTGGTGGCACCTTAATTGGGGAGAAAGGGCTTGTGGTAAGGACCTGTGGTGTAAAGTACTTAAGTAAAAATACTTTAAAGTGCTACATAAGTAGTTTTTTGGGGGTATCTGTACCTTACTATTTGTATTTTTGGCAACTTTTACCTTTACTTCACTACATTCCTAAAGAAAATAATGTACTTTTTACTCCTCGGCACCCAAAAGTACTCATTACATTTTGACAATAAAATGGTCCAATTCACACACTTATCAAGAGAACATCCCTGTTCATCCCTACTGCCTCTGATATGGCAGACTCACTAAACACAAATGCTTTGCTTGTAAATTATGTCTGAGTGTTGGAGTTTGCCCCTGGCTACCCGTCAATAAAAATAAAAAAAACGTCTGGTTTGCTTAGTATAATTAAGTTGGAATGATTTATACTTATACTTTTGATACTTAAGTACATTTTAGCAATTCTATTTAGTTTTGATACTTAAGTATATTTAAAACCAAATATTTTTAGTCTTTTCTCAAGTAGTATTTTACTGGATGACTTTCACTTTTACTTGAGTCATTTTCTATTAAGTTATGTTTACTTTTACCAAAGTATGACAATTGAGTACTTTTCCCACCACTAGTAATGACTGGAGTGGAATCACTGGAATGGTATCAAACACATGGTTTTCAGGTGTTCGATGCCATTCCATTTGCTCCGTTCCGGCCATTATTATGAGCCCCTCAGCAGCCTCCTGTAATTCACAGGTATGATGAAGCACAAAATGGGTTTGCTGCAGATGGACAACCTGGACTGGAGGGAAAATGTGACGTTTAAGAAACAAGCCAAAGAAAGGCAGTAAGGAAGGTGTCTAAAAATAATTTTGTAGGTGAAGAAAATGAACATTCATGATCCATCGGAATCTGACATTGGTTAAAGATCCAATACAGCCGTTTTTATATCAATATCAAATAATATCTGGGTATTAACCTTAATGTAATAGATTTCCATTAAAATGGTCAAAAATAAACAAAAATGTTTTTTTTAGCAAAAAACTGTTTCTCAAGCAATATTTTTGCTAGGACATAGTGGTCTGAGTGGGGAGGGGAAACCCCAAAAACTAGCTGTTATTGGCAGAGAGGTTTGGAACTGTCTTTGTTATTGGTCTATTAACTCATTTACCGCCTGATGTCACCATGGAAAAACGAAACTTCACCCATGCAAAAACCTGCTGATTAGGTCCTGTGTCGATTGTAGTTTCAACCAGCAACTATCAGGAAATAACACTGATCACATTTTATCACTCTTTTACGGTGTTCGTTTCATCTGCTGTTGTTGTACAATATCATACAAAATATCGAAAAAAATGAATTTGGACTGCGTTTAGAAGAGGTGCAATGATGAGAGAGATATTGCTTGTAGCTTTCTAAACTCACCAGCAGAGGTCATTAAACGTCCATATCAGAGCTATCGATGCTTTAGTATAGTAGTGCGATTGCTTTTGTCTGTCTGGTTGCTGTGAATGGACCACTAGCTGACATTGGACTCAAAATCTATGTACAAAAATTCATTGCCATGTTACCAATTCAGCAATGCAGTCTTTAGAAGGTAATCTGTATTCATTAATTTTGATAAATTCCCGAGCCAAACACTTATCGACATGTGGTTGCTTATGTTCAGCTCACAGCAAGGAAGCTAGCTAGGTGGGTAAACTAGCTGAACCTGTTTGTTGTTGTGTCTGTCTGTTAGTTATAACAAGTCATACGATTTATTGCTCAGTTTTGTGCTGGAATAAACAGAATGAACTTGCAAGCCATGCGATTTGATAGCGTTGTTGTTTGGAGTGTTTTCCAATGTGTCCCCTTGGCCTTGCCTTAGGCTAGTCCTGTGAATGCCAGATATACTGTAAATAAGACCTATTGAGTTTGCCCCACAAACCAAGGCTTAGCAGGCTAGCTACTGCTGTAGTATAAATGCTACTACAATCTTTATTAAGATTTGTCAGTTTGGACCAGTTAGCCAGTCAGCTCATAATCCGTAAGCTATTTCATCAACAGGAGAGAATCAACACCTGTGGATGTCACAAGTCAGTGATTTGATGGTGTCCAGCTAGACCTAGCTACAGCTATGTCTGTGGCCTCTCTCCTGCGAAGTGCCATGAGGTAAGTAACCCACTATAGTACTTACATTATCATATTTACATCATCACCTGCACTCAGAATTGATTTTGTGAAAAGGACTACTGTTAGTGATGTAATGCATAATTTCCTAAACTCGGTCCTGGGGCCCCCTGGGTGCATGTTTTGGTTTTTGTCCAGGCACTACACAGCTGATTCAAATAACCAACTCATCATCAAGCTTTTACCATTTGAATCAGCTGTGTAGTGCTAGGGGGGGAAAACCAAAACATGCACCCAGGGGGGCCCCAGGACCCCGTTTTGGAAAAGTGGTGCGGCAGAAACCAAAACGTGCACTGGGGGGGCTGAGTTTGGGAGACCCTGATGTAATGCACAGCAGGCTCCCTTTGGACTTCATGGTGACAACCCTTTATCCTCACTCTCTGGTCCATGTTGTTTTTCCAGAGTGGGGAACAGACATGTCGCAGCACATTTGGTCCATCAGAGAGCTCTTTCAGGGGCAGATGCTATCAATGCACTGAGACCTTTCTACTTTGCAGTGCATCCAGACTTCTTTGGCCAGCATCCCAGGGAAAGGGTGAATGATTATGTCCTGTTGTAGGCTAAAAGAGCAATAATGTCCATGTATCATAGAACTATGTCGTAGGGCAATTCCATGGTGACTTAACAATATCCATTTAACAGTTTACAAAAACACATTTACTTGAAGAACAGTGTAGATGCAGCACAAACCGTCATTCTGTTACCAAACTTTGCATCTGCACTGTTATTCAAGTAAATGTGTTTTTGGAACATTTTCAGTGGTAATTGTTAAAAGTAGTCCTTGTGCATAGAGTTGTATGGTTTGTTTAACTTTGCGTTCATTGTTTTTTGTTTGACATTTTAAAGTGAAAAATATGAGCCTCAGAATCATTCTGTTATCGTGGAATTGCCAATCAAAACGTTCTTTGTGGAATTCTCTTCAGGAAGTCAATGAAAATTCCATCAAGAGGCTCAATGGTTATTTGGAAAACCTTCAGAAACCGGGGACCCGCTCAGTCCAACCAACAAAGCTCACCTTTTATGTCAGGGAAATAAAGGACAAGGAAGACATTCAGAAGGACATCCTTCCCCATGGTAATGTGCTTTTAGTCTGCTTAAAATGTAGACTATACAGTATTGGTGTTTCTTGATCATTTGTTTTTTTCATACCGTTTCCTCTGAGAGAGTGAGTATTATGCATGGATGCATTCCAAATGACACCCTATGCACCCTGGTTAAATGTAGTGCACTATATAGAAAACATGGTGCAATTTTGATTTTTTTTGTGACTTTGTAATACATTTGACTACATTTCCCAGGGTTCCGTTTGGTCAGCTTCACTCTGCAGACCAAGGATGTCCTGACCACCGTAATGGACGTGTTGAAGTCCTGCAGTCTGTCCACAGAGCACATGAAGGGACTCAAGGCCAGCTCAGAGTCACCCAAGAGCCGGCAGCCAGTGGCTGGGCATGGGAACCCTTTCTACAGACCCATCAAATGGGACAAAAGCTACTACAGCTTCACTGGCTCCAGAGACCCAGAGCAGGAGCTGGAGCAGGCCAAGAAAGTAGAGCCCACACTAAGGTACTGTATAGTGACTACCTAGCTAAAGCAAACGCTAACTTCTTATGTATGTAGAATGGCACATTAGACATTAGCATCGCTTTAGCTTGATCACTTTTTAACTGTCAACTCAAATTCACAGATGCATTCCGAAGACGGGTTTAAAAAGAAATAAATGATCTTGCTGTCTTCGTCACTGCCTGTGTACTTGCATTCTTCTAGTTGGCTCATTCCACTCACGCCTTGAGAGAAGTGACATGCTCTACAAGCGAGCCATTGGTCTGTCTGAAGAGTTGTCTTTCTGCTGCAGCTTGTGGCTGAGAAACCATGAGAAGGAGGCTACGAAGAAGCAGAACGCCAGTGTCCCTCGACGGGAGGAGCTGAAGAGACTCAAGAAGGAATTGTGTCAGAAATTTGCCTTGGAAGATATCAGGTAATCATCAGCACTCTGAACAACAGCTATTCCATTATGATAGAAGATGAAAACATTGGTGAGTTTCATTAAGTGCACCAACTCCCATGCAGATAGAAAATGGTGCAGAGACACATAGTAAAAATGGAATTGTCACCTGCACCAAATACAACATGACTCTGATGCAAAGTGCTGGTCCTATGAAGTTAAGTGCATAGACCCTTCAGCTTCATAGGGTGCATGTTTGAGTTACTGTTTGACTGGGTTCTACTGGCCTGCGGTACAACAGAAGGTGGTCAATGTCATTCCAAAGTAACGTATTATCAATGTATTATCAATGTTCTGGAGACTTTGAGCCGCCTCCTGTTGTTACATCACGACTGGCGACCTCTGCTTCCACTTGAACACCTGATCTGAGGACAATACCTCCTCCCTCCTGCAGGTGGCAGCGCAGCTGGGGAGTGACTCACAGATGCTGTCAGCTCCAGAGTCTGAGCCGTCTCTCCCAGCAGAACCCTGAGGATGTGCTCAACCTGCGAGGTATACACACCCGGAAGAGAGTCAATAAGGGTCTTTATGTCTTAAGAGTGGGCTTGAATTGTTCTATTCTGTTGACATTTTGAAAGATGTCCTGACTGACAGAGAATGATGAGTGAATTAATATGATGTATGGTAAATTACTTTATGCATTCCTTATTTTCTTTTAGGACACACTATAATATTCACTGACCAATCAGGGATGAATGCCTCAGGTCATGTGATGCTGGGAACAATGGATGTTCATCACCAATGGACAAAAGTAAGGTACATGTTACATTTCAGCTGGAAAAGTTACCAGTCTTTTTTTATTTTCCTTTTGCTCATGTTCCATGTTTGTTTGTGTGTGCGTGTGTACATGTGTCCTAGCTGTTTGTGAGTCTCCCTAGCTACCGTAGCCTGCACCTGCAGACAGAGTGGCTGAAGGAGAGGATCAGCCATGTGTTGGGAGGTATTCAGGTGATTGACATAGAGAGACTGGGACCTGTACAGCCTATAGAGGAACACTTCAGCATCCTCAACACCTTCCATAAGAGACTACTGGCCCGACGCCTAGCCCTGCATCCCAGGAGCCTGCAAGGCCTGGCCATGACCCTGGAGAAGTAAGAGACTCTTCCCTATCCACCCACACCACAGACCATGTACCCGACTGTCTACCACGTACCCGACTGTCTACCACGTACCCGACTGTCTACCACGTACCCGACTGTCTACCACGTACCCGACTGTCTACCACGTACCCGACTGTCTACCACGTACCCGACTGTCTACCACGTACCCGACTGTCTACCAGTGGGCCAAAATACTCTGTTTATGCAGCACATTGCTGTTCAAGGGTGTGATTTTGATGCTACTGTAATACCAGTCTGTAGAGTGGGGGTCCCCAATTACACTGAACAAAAATATAAACGCAACATGCAACAATTTCAATGGTTTTACTGAGTTCATATCAAGAAATCAGTCAATTGAAATAAATGTATTAGGCCCGACTCTATGGATTTCACATGACTGGGCAGGGGCACAGTCATGGGTGGGCCTGGGAGGGCATAGGCCCACCCAGTTGGGAGCCCGGCCCACCCACTGGATAGCCAGGCCCAGCCAATCGGAATGAGTTTTTCCCCGCAAAAGGGCTTTATTACAGACAGAAATACTCCACAGTTTCATCAGCTGTCCAGGTGGATGGTGCATGTGAAAATGCTGGATGTGGAGATCCTGGGCATGCCAATTGCATGCTCCCTCAACTTGAGACATCTGTGGCATTGTGTTGTGTGACAAAACTGCACATTTTATTGTCCCCAGCACAAGGTGCACTTGTGTAATGATCATGCTGTTTAATCAGTTTCTTAATATTCCACACCTGTCAGGTGGATGGATTATCTTGGTAAAAGAGAAATGCTCACTAACAGGGATGTAAACAAATGTGTGCACAACATTTTAGAGAAATAAGCTTTTTGTGCGTATGGAACATTTTCTGGAATCTTTTTCAGCTCCTGAAACATGGGGCCAACACTTTGCATGTTGAGTTTACATTTTTGTTCAGTATACATTTAGCCGTGAGCCGACTTTTCCTGATGGCCGGAACATAGTTAGAAATGATTTGGATCCCAAACAGATATAGTATTTGACAAAAGCAGAATCATTTCAAACCTTGATTACATTGGGATAGGATCACATAAGCCTCGCTATTAATGTGTGGGAATACTTGGGAACAGATTTCCTAAATTAAAATCACGTTGAGCAAATTTCTTTGTGATTTTAGTCTTTTATGTCCAACAACAACAATTCCCAAAAACGTTTTTTATTATTATTGATTTATTTTGCTCAGAGAACTCAGAGGACCAAATGAAATCACCGGCGGGCTGCCTATAGGGGAACCCTGGTGTAGAGGCATGTGAGAGATTCCCCGGCCACTGATGATGTACCTGTGGTGTTTTGTCCCAGTGACCGCTCCAGCCCCAGCCTGCATGAGATGGGTCACTTCATCATCCCAGCCACCTGTGAGCCTAGCAGACTACAGACATTCCTCCAGAGCATGGCCTGGGAGGCCCGACAACGAATCAAACACCGGAACCAGTGAGTGTCTCTGTCAACCTTGTCTTCCTGCCTTCCTACTTCCTACATGTCTGTGTACATTGTTGTATTGATTATCCCTCTGTCTGTGTGTGTGACCCTGACCTGTGTCCGTCCCCCAGGCTGCAGGCGGAGGAGGAGGAGGTACTGCTCCACTGCCTGGAGGGTCTGGCCCTGAGGAATCTGTCCAAGGAGCCCAGTGTCAGACACAACCAGATGATCCCCTGCTGCAGGCGGTTGCTGGAGGAACGCTCCCCACTCATGGAGGGCCTCCGGGTGGAGGTCTCCCACTTCTACTCTGTCATGCAGGACGGGGACTTGTGCATCCCCTGGGACTGGAAGGGCTGAGGGGACAGGGCCAGGGGACATGCTGCAGCACGCCTGGTTGAACCAGACTGAATGCTGTGCTCACCATGTCTACCACCAGGCTACACTGCAGCTGCCACACAGAGAAACAAACCAACCGACTCTCACAAGGTCAATCACGTTATCCTTCTACTGGAGAGGACAGATAAACAGACCTTTTCAAACCAACCGACTCTCACAAGGTCAATCACGTTATCCTTCTACTGGAGAGGACAGATAAACAGACCTTTTCACACTATCGTGCTGAACCAGGGCCCCGTTTCCCAAAAGCATCTTAAGGCTGAGTTCATAGTTAGAACCTTTTGTAGGAGCATTGTTGGATCTCTGACCTGTTTTCCAAAGCCATCCTTACTGAAGTTGCACTTGAAAACGCTTGTTATTTACCGCCTGCCTCAGATCACTCCTAGAACAGCTAGTGTTATTTTCCCCTTCCACTAAACATAGAATCAAGATGCTTATCTGTCTCTCTGTGACCACCGATAACTTCACAACGATGTTGACTACAAATATAAAGTTGCCGATGTCTATGCATTAGAAACAACCAAAGGATAAAATGATGCTTAAAATGAAAACCTATATGACTGCATTCAGATATAAATATCCTACCTACGGTATAGTCTACATAGGCCTATGTTTTATTTATCTATTTGGCTACCGTCTAATTTATGCCTCTATATATTTCATGATGTGTCATCTTGATTTAGTGTATTTATTATAGGGTAAGCATTAGAAAAAGCCGTCTCAATATTTGCAGTCGTACTAGCTGATCTGTTGTCAGTATTGTGGAATCCTGATCCGAGAGCAGCAGTGCTCCGTTTCAATCTTGTCAGTATCGACACACTTAGCGAACGTTCTCTCTGCATGGCGTTACATCTTCGGCTGTTGTAGGAAAGATGCATCGTTAAAACACTCGTAAGCCTAAATTCCATTCCATCGATATCGGGAAACCAGGCCCAGTACTGTGCTGGCTTCCATACGTTGTTTTCATGTCCTTTCCAGCACGTTCCAGTAACTATGGTGGATATGATGGGTAACCAGACTAGCGCAGCTTGGCTTGGTAGTGTGAAAAGATTTGGTCAGAGCAGGCTGGTGCAATAGAGTTAGTTTGTATTAACCAACAAGAAGGTCTAGTATCATGAAGTCAGTCAGTGTTCAGGAGGGTGTGCGTGTGAAGAAACCATCACAGAGTAATAGTATCAATATTTTTATTAGGGGTGTATGAGGGGAAATAATGTTTAATGTAGTACAGTAGCACTTTTTATTGATTGTTATTTTAATGAACATGTGGAGTATTATTTCCGAGACCATCTACAAAGACCACTATAACACTTATTCAAATCTATTACACTTTAAACTGTACAGGAACACACTTTGCTATCACAAAAGAAGAGCTAAGAAAAGAAATGCCTCGGTATTACAAACTGTCTCGTACGATGATCAGACGGGAGATACTGCTGCAGTGTTTAAACTCTCCACTAGATGGAGCGCTCTCACTAAAACCAATGAGCCCCATACTGAGTTTTGTAATGATGTATATTCTTCCGAGTGAGATTTGATGTTCTGGTGTTTCTCAGAGTAGGAGTGTGGATTTAGGATCAGTTTGACCTTTTAGATCACAATAAAAAAAACATTACATGGACAGGAGAGACCTGATTCTAGATCAGATGTTTGATACTTAGAGCCTATGGTCAGTGGTCTACTGTAGGTTGACCTCGACTGAAATGGACAACAGCTATTAGAAGAAGAGCTATAGTACTGGAAGTGGATCCCACCGTGTTGATGCAGCTCTCGGGCGACGGGACAGTCAAATGGAATGGAGACTTTATACTGCAAGATCAAGTAATACTAACTGTATTTTGCATCAGTTACCTGACTAGCTAGAATACTGCCGGGACAGCTGGGAACAGTAATGATGAATATGTTTGTTTTTACCTCATGTTAACTTTAACACAACCAATACCACAGAATAAAGACCTGCTAAAATAAAGTGAGTGATTTCAAGCGTTGGGAGAAGATGGATCATTTATTTCATCTAATATCATTTAGAGACGCTAAATGACTCATGTGTATGACTATTGCTGGATTAACACTATTTTCAACACTCTTGTTTGTTTGCAACACACAAAGTGTGTTGTAACTTGTTGCAGAGCTGACTGACTCCATCCCGAATCAGCTCTGTGCTGAATGGTTGTCAAAAGTCAATTTGATCCAAACACACCCATTCATAAACTCTACATGAACATGTGGATGTCTCTCTCACTCTCCCAGAGGGATAAATGTGTGTTGAATTAGACGATATGAAGTCCCTTCCTCTGTACACTGAGCCAGAACTATATAGATAGATAATGTTCTTTATTTAAATCAGTGGTCAGAACAGCCTCTTCAAAGAAACAACAGATCATAGATCCACCCTGTCTGCCTGTCGGTCTGACTGTCCAACTCCTAGATTCAGGGCCCGTAAAAAGTAGTGCACTAGGGAATAGGGTGCCATTTGGGATGGACCCTGAGGCAGGGTGGGATGGATATTAGCAGAGTAATTCCTAGCTTTTTAGGAGACATTAATAGACAGGGGAGGTTGTGTCCCGCCTGGCATGGGGTTGGCCTTCTAGCAGTGCTAGTGTTAGTCATCCTGCCTCTTCATTGTGCAGGATATGGGTTTGGTTGGTTTATGGCAAGCTGATCCTGATCGGCCACTTCCTCCTAGTTAGAGAGGAACCCCCTCTGAGTTTGAGTGTTGCCATGGAGGTCATGACGCTAAATCAGACTGTTTTGAAACAGGAAAGCCTTTAATGATTTCTACCTGAGCTCCCACTGTTGTTACCATACCTCCCCTGATCTGATGTAGTCTGGGTACCAGTCTGTAGAACTAACATTCCACTCCTTCCCACTCTTGTCTTTGGCAAATGACAGGAGTGTCAAGGAGTGGAATGTTATAACTGAACAGAGACAGCAACCAGGCTAGCTCTAACACGCTGTTATTACCATCCTGCTCCTTCTCTAATACGCTTCCACAGACCTGGGAGGGAGGCGGTCACTATCAATTACCCCATTTGATCATGACAAGAGGCGGTGACCTGACCAGCGTTTGGTCCTCTTGTGACTGTGGTAAAGGTTTTAATCAAGTGCAATAAAGTTGGCCATCATTCTGTAAAATAACAAGGGCCATCAATATCTTGAATGTCAAATGAAAAGTCATGGGGAGACAAACATGCTACCTTTCCTGTTATTTAGGTTGCTGGGAAAATAACTTGAATGTCCCTGGCTACTTCAAAGTAGATCATATTTTTGGTTCTGAACTGAATGTTTCTGATCACTCTACTCTCTTTCACAGCATCATCTTGTTTCCTTTTGTTACCAGAAAATACATCCTGGCATTATGATCAGAACATTCAGTTCAGAACCAGAAATATGATCCACTTTGAAGTAGCCAGGGACATTCAAGTTATTTCCCCAGCAACCTAAGTAACAGGAAAGGTAGCATTTTTATCCACCCGTGACTTTTGATTTGACATTCAGATATTGATTGGGGCTTGGTAGAGTATTACTGGTGTTCATGTGATTCCCATGTTTTATGTCTCCCAGTCTTTCACAGATTTTATTTACCAAGTGTAATATGACTCAGGGAAGGGAGACATCCATGTTAGAAGTCAACACCGTGCCTACCCCGTCCATCAACACAAGTGCAGTGGAACTGTCCTCTTGGTCTAATGGTTCAGATTGGTTGGTTGGTTCCTCCCGTGGGAGACTCGGGTTCAGATCTCGGCTGGTTAGACGGACAACCAAGTTGTCTTTGGCCATTTCCAACACTGACGCTTCTTGACTCTTTCTTTTCATAGTGCCCCAGTCCTAGTAGCCGACACTCTTGGGTTTTTCCTCTGAGCAGGATTGGGCGGGGCCAGCTCCTTATCCAGGACTGGATAATGGGGTCAAACGGTTCCCTTCAGAGCTCTGTCACTCAGGCTGGCATCCCACTGCTTATTTTGGACTGCTAACATGTAAAGGATAAACCTCACTGGGGTTCTCCTGTCCTGGCCACTGTGTGTGTGTGTGTGTGTGTGTGTGTGTGTGTGAGAGAGAGAGATATTCCAGGAGACTAAACCAAAAGCACAACATCAATGGCATGGCATTCACAGAGGCATGCATGAGTAAGCATTGCTTGTCAGTCTGAGACAGGATGAATGGATACAATCATGATCAGCAATTTATTTGTACACATTCAAAGTGGACATTAGAATTGTTTAAATAAAACGTTAGCATTAGGCTACTTACTGCAGTTTAAATAACAATTATTTAGTTTTAGTTGTTTTAAATACACAAGCCAGAGAGAAAGTTTGATTTAGTTTGCCTGGTACCATGGAACCAATGGAATAGTTTCAAAAGTGTCAAATTAAATTAAAGCCACAGTCTATAATTTTTTCCAGGAAATTAAAATATTGAAATAGATCCCTTGTTTTTGCACATCTACTCCACGACATATTGCATACTATACTGTAGCATTTCCAATTCAAATGTTACTGTTAAAAATGGAATGAGTAGGGCGACGCTAGTATGTAACTGCCCAGCCCAGCTGTCCAACAAAGTCCCCGAGTCACCTTCCGTGTGATGAAACGGAAGTATGCTCACGGCTGTAGGATTAGAGACGTTCAGGGTATTTTCGATAAACTCACGCCTTGCAGTTCACATGGCACATGATACACGTATTAGTAAAACCTACGTTGTACCTCTTGATATTTTGTTTAGTTCAACATGCGTAAAACGCGTGCACAAGGACACGGGCGCAAATGAACGCTTCATTGCACCGGACAAATGGATTAATTCTGCGCTGGCGGATGGTCAAGGGAAGCCAGTGGAAAACGCTGTACATTTGATCTCAAGAAAGTGCAGCCTTTTATTAAGCACAACGAATGCATCGCAGAGAGCATTTCGTTCAGAGAAGGTATCATAGAGTAGCAAATCCTTTTTGGGAGACTGTTCAGCAACTGTTTGGCTATTTGATCTTATGCGCGCAAGTATCGCGCTAACTTATTACATCAGATGGATTCATTATTTAATTGTCTTCAACAGTCTCTGTTTGATGCGCATGGTTGGCTACATTTGAAAGAGGTGTGATGGTGGATTAGAATAATTGGACGGACACTTACTGTTAAAACACGTTTGTGCGTAATTGAACAGAGGAATTTATAACGAAAACCGGCAGTGGCCTTTCTCTGTGCTTGGGGAGAATCGGAGTGGGGGACACGCAGACGATTTAATGTTTGCCACAATATTGGTTTATTCCCATTGACGTAAACAAGAACATACAACTCTGTAATATTAAGTTATCATTACTCTCACATTTCAATACGTAAAATGTGAATTATTTATGCAAATAAGGAAGACCTGAAGTTTGTTCTATTCCAAAGAGCTTTCATTGACGTTGACTGCCATTCTAATTTCCTTCAAACGCACGTCCTTCACCGGCAGACCTATTTCATCACTTACCCATTTTATTTGCTGTCAGTGAGTGGATACCAATTTTGCACAATAGGAGCAACATTTAATAGAAACATTTAATCTAGTCTATCGTCATTGCATCTATTTACAAAGGCAACCGTAGGCTATGTCTAAATGCGGATTTAAAGACCCCTATTCCAAAGCAGTCGTGCAAATGGCTTCATTCCCTGACTCCGACTTGAAGACATGCCCCCTATGCAAAGAACTGTGCCGCTCCTCTGCTCCGCTCTCCTCCAACTCGTCTACCTCCTCGTCCTCGTCTCATACCTCAACTAGCTCATCTACCTCATCCTCCAGAAGGCTCCACGTCCTCCCATGCCTCCATGCCTTCTGCAGGCAGTGTCTGGAGGACCAGCGGAACCCCGGAGACCCCTTGAAACTCCGGTGCCCGACTTGTGACCAAAAGGTTCTAATGCCCGTATCAGGAGTAGACGCCTTGCCCTCGTCAAACTTTTTATTTAGCAACATGTTGGATGCCGTGGTAAATTCGTCTGAGGAGCAAATCAACAATACTGTTAGCAGCAGGGGCAACAACTTGTCTCACAGACATAGCAGAGAGCCCCTGTGCAGCTCTTGCAACGAGGGCAACCCCGCTACCTCTCACTGCCGAGACTGCCAGGAGTACCTTTGTAACAACTGTGTATGGGCACACCAGAGGGTCCGGCTTACCAAAGACCATTTAATTGATAGACTAATGGAGAGTCTGTTTCACCAGCACCTGGGGAACCGAACCAACAACTCTAACAACACTCCTACTGCCACTCTGAGCCGGTCGAGTTACTCTCTGCTGCCTGTCTTTCAGGACAGGCTGAGTTTCTGCCAGGAGCATGACAATGCGGTAAGTTTCTCCATCTGAGTCTAACAGCAGTAATGTTGTTTAATATCATCATGAGATAGCCCCCATCCTCCCATATCCTCTGTCTGACCCACCACCTCTTCAAAGCTTGATGTCTGTTTGGGTGTTATTGGACACCTCTTCAAAGCCTAATGTGGGTTTGGGTGTTATTGGACACATCTTCAAAGCCTAACATGGGTTTGGGGGTTATTGGACACCTCTTGAAAGCCTAATGTGGGTTTGGGTGTTATTGGACACCTCTTGAAATCCTAATGTGGGTTTGGGGGTTATTGGACACCTCTTCAAAGCCTAACGTGGGTTTGGGGGTTATTGGACACCTCTTCAAAGCCTAACGTGGGTGTGGGGGTTATTGGACACCTCTTGAAAGCCTAATGTGGGTTTGGGGGTTATTGGACACCTCTTCAAAGCCTAACGTGGGTTTGAGGGTTATTGGACACCTCTTCAAAGCCTAACGTGGGTTTGGGGGTTATTGGACACCTCTTCAAAGCCTAACGTGGGTTTGGGGGTTATTGGACACCTCTTCAAAGCCTAACGTGGGTTTGGGGGTTATTGGACACCTCTTCAAAGCCTAACGTGGGTTTGGGGGTTATTGGACAAACTCAAATGGGATCTACCATTTGGGCTTGACAGTCCATAGCAATATCACAGTCTCATAACACGAATTTCACAGTCTGTCTCATAATACCAAAGTCATGGATAAATAATATATGATATAGAGGTACATTTGGAGAGTAGTTGGAGCAGTGTTTCTGCTGGGGTGTACTTGGACTAAGCAGCAGTGCAGTCCCTCACTCCTGTCCATTGTCTAACGTCACTAGGTGTCATTCTGACGTCACTACTGGGTGTCATTCTGACGTCACTACTGGGCGCCATTCTGACGTCACTACTGGGCGCCATTCTGACGTCACTACTGGGCGCCATTCTGACGTCACTACTGGGCGCCATTCTGACGTCACTACTGGGAGTCATTCTGACGTCACTAGTAGGCGCCATTCTGACGTCACTAGTAGGCGCCATTCTGACGTCACTAGTAGGCGCCATTCTGACGTCACTACTAGGCGCCATTCTGACGTCACTAGGTGCCATTCTGACGTCACTACTAGGTGCCATTCTGACGTCACTAGGTGCCATTCTAATGCAGTTGCCAGGAGCCAGTGCAGACGTGAGACAATACACTCCTGTCCTGACTCCGGTGCAGACAGTGTGGCGGAGGAGTCCATGCTCCCAATAGAGAAACATACAGGAAGCCTTTACTCAGTGGAAGGCCAGTTGGAATGTCATGACGTTAGCCTTCAGCAGAGCAGTCATCTGGGAGACATGTTGAGGATGGGACGACACACACATTCTCTCTGTATTGCCCCGCCCCCACAGACACACTTTCTATTTGTTCTACCCATTCACCCTCTTTTCTACCAATTCTCTCTACAGTCTCTGGTGAGAACGTTGAATGTTACAGAGAACACTGTAACACCAGGTCAGTGAGATGGTTGAACATTCCTGCCTTGTAAGTGGGGCAAAGCCAAAGAAATCCAGCATCTGAATAGCCTTCACAACAAGGAGGTTGGGTTAAAGTTGGCCACCTCAGACATAGTGTACATCCCAAATGGCACCCTATTCCCTAAATAGTGCACTACTTTTGACCAGGGCCCATAGGGTGGACATAGTTTTGGTTAGATTTTTTTACATTTCCCCCATCAGACTTTGACTAGAAACTCAACTCACTACAATACCTTATGTAACTACTAGGAGGCCTATATCCATTCAATGTTTAAGCTGAGAGAATGTTGTTCTCTCTCTCTCTCTCTCTCTCTCTCTCTCTCTCGACTTTGATTCCAACAGAAGGTCACAAGGTGGAAGGGACGGAAGCCCGTCACTGCATTGTCTGTTTTCTCCCTCAGGCTTGGGGTCAGGGGTTACGAGGGCGTGGCCACACTGGTTGCCATGTGGTGACGGTGTAGAACGTTCAGTAAAGACTCACCTAACCCAAACCTTTTTGTAGATTACATTAGGATAGGAAGACTTGATTATTCTATAATGAGGAAATGTGGAAGTTGCTGGTATGTTTAGGCCTTGAGTCATTTGGATAGCCAACCTAGTTTGCTGTGCAGCTTAATGACATGTTAGAGGAATGCATCTAACTCATCCTCTAATCAACAGGACAATAAGGGGTTAGTGGTTAGAGAAGCCTTTTGCATGATGACACTCCCAGCCTGTCACTAACCAGTTTAGTCTGTCTGTAACTCTCATCCAATGGCACGACGATCTGATGAGACACTGCTACAGGCTAGGTAATGTGTTTTCAGATATTGTCTCAGTCACTGAAATAAAAGCCACTGTTGTTGCCGTTATTGACAACACTGACAGCTATGAACATTCAGTCAATGATTCCACAGTACATTAGACAGTTAACTATGGGGAAGGGGGGGGGAGTAGTCTCGTCTCTCATTGACTACACAGGAGGCTGCTGAGGGGAGAACGGCTCATAATAATGGCTGGAATGGAATAGTATCGAACACAAGGAAACCATGGGTCTGATGTGTTTTATACCATTCCATGTTATCCTTTCTAGCCATTACTATGAGCAGCCATTACTATGAGCCTGTCCTCCCCAATGAAGGTGTCAGCTGCCGCTGGTGATTGACTACCATCGCTCCTACCAGTGCAGTGAACTCATGTAAGGAATCTTGTCTGGTTTGTAATTCTGTCTAGCTGGGGATATCCTCTGTGAACCAACCCCAAAAGCCTCCCTGTCAGTCATTATTTTATTATTCTGTTTCAGTTCTTCTTCCCTGTGCCTCTTTTTCAGTTTTAACCCATTTCATGTGAGAGAGGGAGCCCCTCCTGGTGCTTTGATATTGAATCTGGCAGCTAGGGGCACAGACTTAAAACAACCCCACTGCCCTGGTCCAGCCCCAGCTTAGCCCCGGCCCAGCCCCAGCTTAGCCTCGGCTTAGCCCCGGCCCCGGCCCAGCCCCAGCTTAGCCCCGGCCCAGCCCCAGCTTAGCCTCGGCTTAGCCCCGGCCCTGGCCCAGCCCCAGCTTAGCCCCGGCCCAGCCCCAGCTTAGCCTCGGCTTAGCCCCGGCCCTGGTCCAGCCCCAGCTTAGCCCCGGCCCAGCCCCAGCTTAGCCTCGGCTTAGCCCTGGCCCAGCCCCAGCTTAGCCCCGGCCCAGCCCCAGCTTAGCCCCGGCCCAGCCCCAGCTTAGCCTCGGCTTAGCCCCAGCCCCAGCTCAGTCCCGGCTCAGCCCCTGAGGACCAAGATGGGATGGATGGTAGCCATCTGGTGTTGTGGAGCTGCTTGTAGGCTGGGGTCTGTGTCTCAAATTCCACCCTATAGCCTGCATAAAGCCTACCTATTGCCCCATGGGCCCTGGTTAGAAGTAGTGCACAAAAAATGGAATAGGGTGTCATTTGGGACATATCCAGAGAGAGGGGGGTTCCTCTAATGGGGGTACCTTTCCTCCTACGGTAGGACCAGACCTTCATCAGGAATGTGGAACGGTCTTCATTAGGGCTGAGGAGGGAGGCCTGACTGGCAGTATTACTAATAGACCTCTTATGTAACAGAATTAGAAGCCAGACAGAGAAAGTGGAGATCTGTTGTTTTTATTCCCATGGAAAGATCTCTCTATAATGTATCTCTATTCCTCCTAGTTCAGCTGGTTCTGAAGGTGGATGAACATTGCAGATGTAGTCCATATTGATTAGTTCTAGACCAAACCTTTAATACAGTTTAAAGTTCTACTGTAGGCTACACATGCACAACCATTGCACTGGCAGGATTCAGCTTTTTAATGAAAGGAATTATACATCTTTTCTCCCCATGACTGCAAATCTCTGTGTTGAAGAGGCTTTGAAAATAGTTTTAACATGACAGAGTGGACGTTTGGTTTCCCTGCTGGTCAAACAAGGCGGCAGACATCAGCAGACATGGCATTAACGATGGGGCCCAGCCTTCTCATTGGGAATATGAAAACAATGTCTAGCCAAAATAACTCTGTTTATATGTCCCAAATGGCACCCTATTCCCTAGATAGTGCACTACTTTTGGCCCGACCCCTAAGCGAAAGTAGTGCACGATGAAGGGAATAGGGTAACATTTGGAACGTAGACTCTGTGTTGCCATAAAGCAGGCAGCACGGCCGGCGAGTCAGTGGAACATATGTCTGAACATTTAATGCTGTTGTATGAAGAAGACAGATGGAGCAGTCATTCCACCAGTCCAGTCCAGGGAAATAAAGAAAGCAGTTGGAATGGTCTGCAGATTGTGTTTCTGATGAACAGTGGAAAGTAGAAGGGTGATTCACTCAGTGTGGGTCACGTTTTTTCTTCTGCTGAGTCTAGATTTTAGTACAGATGGAATATCACCATTGTTTGAAACAGAATGGGTGTACACACAATCACAGCTGTGTGGAAGTGTTGGAGACATGGATCAGTGTAGAGCTAGAGCTTGTCAAAGAGAGATGTGTCCATGAATGTGTTTTTGTTTTGACCGCCAGGTCTCTGTTTTGGCTCTGGAACTTCCGGGTGCTGGAGAGGACATTCCGTTTAAACACTTCCCTTTAGTTGGGTAGTTCCTTCACTCTTCCATTAACCAGGGGGCTCATATGGGTGTGTGGGGGGGAGGGGACTGTAGGGTAGTTCAGCAGACGCAGGTCTGGCTGCCCCCCTCCCACCAGCACGGCTCACATGGAAGCGCTTTCAGAATTCTATATACAAGAAATGTCTGGCATGGCATCAAAGCAGCTCTCTCTCTGGGATGGGATGGAAGCCCTATTCTTAGACAGCGATGGGCTCCGAAACATCTCATATGTTTCTGGCTCATGGTCAGTCCATGAGGAGGCACAGTTCTTTATTAGGGTTCTGAAAATCTGGGAACTTCCCCAAAAACTTTTCCAGAAATCCTGGTTGGACGATCACTGGAATCGGGAGGGAATAAGCAGGAAATCTAGGAACGCTCCAAACAGGAATGTAGAAAAACCTGTGAGTTTTGGTAAAGTTACAGGAATTTAGCAACCCCAGTGTATCAGAACTGGAGGTCATCAACACACAGAACAACTTGGTGTATTGCTTGTAGTGTTCTATTGTAGAGGCTGAGGCTGAGCCATAGAGATCAAGTCGTGCATGTTACTGGAACACACAAACAAATCAAATACAATTTTATCTTTCACATACACATGGTTAGCAGATATTATTGTGAGTGTAGCGAAATGCTTGTGCTTCTAGTTCCGACCGTGCAGTAATATCTAACAATTTCACAACAACTACCTTATACAAGTGTAAAGGAATGAGTAAGAATATGTACATAAAAATATATAAATGAGTGATGGCCGAACGGCATAGGCAAGATGCAGTAGATAGTATAGAGTACAGTACATACATATGAGATGGGTAATGTAGGGTATGTAAACATTTATATAAAGTGGCATTGTTTAAAGTGGCTAGTGATACATTTATTACATCTAATTGTTAAAGTGGCTAGAGTTGAGTCGGTATGTTGGCAGCAGCCACTCAAAGTTAGTGATGCCTGTTTAACAGTCTGATGGCCTTGAGATAGAAGCTCTTTCTCAGTCTGATGGTGATGCATTGTGCAGACCTCACTATCCTCTTGAGAGCCTTACGGTTATGGGTGGAGCAGTTGCCGTACCAGGCGGTGATACAGCCCGACAGGATGCTCTCGATTGTGCATCTGTAAAAGTTTGAGTGTTTTTGGTGACAAGTCGAATTTCTTCAGCCTCCTGAGGTTGAAGAGGCGCTGCTGCGCCTTCTTCACCACACTGTCTGTGTGGGTGGACCATTTCAGTTTGTCCGTGATGTGTACGCCGAGGAACTTAACTTTCCACCTTCTCTACTACTGTCCCATCGATGTGGATAGGGGGGTTCTCCCTCTGCTGTTTCCTGAAGTCCACGATCATCTCCTTTGTTTTGTTGACATTGAGTGTGAGGTTATTTTCCTGACACCACACTCCAAGGGCCCTCACCTCCTCCCTGTAGGCCGTCTCGTCGTTGTTGGTAATCAAGCCTACCACTGTAGTGTCGTCTGCAAACTTGATGATTGAGTTGGAGGCGTGCATGGCCATGCAGTCATGGGTGAACAAGAGCAGGCTGAGAACGCACCCTTGTGGGGCCCCAGTGTTGAGGATCAGTGGGGTGGAGGTGTTGTTTCCTACCCTCACCACCTGGGGGCGGCCCGTCAGGAAGTCCAGGACCCAGTTGCACAGGGCGGGGTCGAGACCCAGGGTCTCGAGCTTAATGACGAGTTTGGAGGGTACTATGGTGTTAAATGCTGAGCTGGAGTCGATGAAACAGCATTCTTACATAGGTATTCCTCTTGTCCAGTGTGCAGTATGATTGCGCACTGCTGGACAGAGCGGTACACACTCAGTCATGGTGCTCTCTGTCTGTCTCTCTCTCTCAGCTGATATTGTCACCCCATTTGTCTTGATGCGGTGGTCTTGCACACTGTTTTCAGCCTGGCTGTGTTTGTGTGTGCAGCGATGTGCACGTGTGACTTCTGGGAAACCGGATTAGCACGGACAGGGCACCCTCGGGTTGTGTTGATCTGTATGCTCCGTGTGTATTTTACATCAGCCCTGTGTGGGAGTTCTGGGACGTTTGCATTATTCTGTCCCTCTTTAAATGTCCAATAGATCAAGAGGCTAGCGAGGAAACAACTTTAGTTAAATTTACTGTCTGAGATTCTGATGAATCATAATTCCAGATGTTTTCTGATTTAGATGTGTTTTTGAAGTCCACCATCCCAGGGAATGGTTTGACTGTCCCCTTTCTTTCACTTCAGACACATGAAATACCATAACATGGATTTGAACGGGATAACAGCTCTGTCCTGTTCCACAGAAGTTAAAGTGCATCCTGACTTTGGTTCCTTTTACACCAGCTTTGGGTTGTCTTTGGCCACTTCTGTTGGCAGTTTGGTGTTTAAAGGCCCCTCTATTCCTCCCCCCTCCCTCTGTGACGCTGATAGATACAGGATCACAACCTCTGGTACGATAACACAACACTAGGACTGTAACGATCATGGAATTATGGATGACTGTAATTGGCCAGCCAAATGACCGCGGTCACCGTAATAACCGTTTTGAATAACAAACATGTATTATTTTGGCTGCCATTTTTCTCTTCTCCTCTGCTGCTCTGACCTGGGGTCTAAAGACATCAGCATGCTTCAGTTGGGCTGGCTGCTAGCCCAAACCCAATGAGTGTGCTCGCAAACACCTTTAAAAGACCTTCGCATGAAAAACGTGAAAAAAGCGTCAATATTACTGTTTGTTGATTTGAGACCCCGTAGCCAGTATAAACTTCATCAAAATAGTCAGAATGAATTGAAGATAACCCAAGATACCTGACATTCATTTTGACATTGTTATGTTTGGTGCAGCATGAAAAAATGTGTGGCCAAACGGCTGAAAAAACCCTTACCCAAGTCCTGAACGTGGTGTTGAGGGCTGTGTTAAAGGTGTTAGTCAGCGCTGATGGATTGGCCTTTGTGGTGAGGAGAGGAAAGCACCTCCAAACTCCTTCATTTGGTCATTTCATTGAGAGGAATCCGCCTCAGTGATTACTGTCGGATAGATCCGTTGACATTTTCAAATGGCTCACTGGGAAGAGGGAAGGGGCCAATGGGTAAGCTATGTACTCTGACCCATGCTGAGTGGTCCATGTCATTTGAGGGCTTTGTGGTGCTGAGTGGACTAAACACACACTCTCGTACTGAATCTCCAGAACTAACTCAAGAGCATCCAGTCTAAATGAACTCTCATTGTGAAAACTCTCTGACAACTTCACCCCTGCATTAAACCTTAGTATTGTCAGAGTATGTCCCCACACCAGCACCAAATGATATTATGACTGTTGCTATAGAGACATGTACTAGCTAAGTATTATACGGTGCTTGAATGAAGTTCTGGATACATGCCACACATCCATGCACTTTAGTGGTAATACATAGGAACATATCAAAGATAAACATCTTTAGGGGCTCTGTATTGTAAATATTGATGTTCTTGGCAACTGACCAATGTAATTGTTTATTGGCCTCCTTTCTCTATACGATGTAGTGATTGGCCTGCATCGCTCACCCTGCTTTCTCCATCCTATCCTGTACGCTCTACCCTTTCACTCCTGCAGTGGTGGAAAAAGTAGCCAATCGTCATACTTGAGTAAAAGTAAAGATATCTTAATAGAAAATGACTCCGGTGAAAGTCACCCAGTAAAATACTACGTGAGAAAGTCAAAGTATTTGGTTTTAAATATACTTAAGTATCAAAAGTAAAAGTGTAAATAATTTCAAATTCCTTATATTAAGAAAACCAGATGGCATGATTATTAGTTTTTTTATTTATTTACCGATAGCCAGGGGCACACCAGTACTCTGACATAATTTACAAACAAAGCATTTGTGTTTAGTAAATCCACCAGATAAGAGGCCATGGGGACGACCAGGGATGTTCTCTTGATAAGTGTGTGAATGAGACCATTTTCCTTTCCTGCTAAGCATTCAAAATGTAACGAGTACTTTTGGATGTCAGAGAAACTGTATGGAGTAAAAAGTACATTATTTTCTTTAGGAATGTAGTGAAGAAAATGTTGTCAAAAATAAAGTACATATACAAAAAAAAGAACTACTTATGTAGTATTTTAAAGTATTTTTACTTAAGTACCTCACACCACTGTACTCCTGCTTCCCCTCTTCATTATTTCTTACCCTTGTTTCTTCTTTCACTCTACTCTGCTTTAGACAGGACTGTGTCCAAAACACTGAGTATGAGATGCCGTTCAGTACATCGTTGTGCAGACCGAGGCAGAGCCATAGCTTAATGTCATTGTTACTATTATTAAATCTTCAGGACCTGGCAGTCAACATGTTAGATACTGTACAGAATGTAACAATAGAACTGGCTGCGGTTGGTTGTTGCTGTATGTGAGAGGATAGCTGTTCTGTTGCTGACTGTCTGCTTCTGTGCCTGTCCCTCTGCAGGTTCTGTTGCTGACTGTCTGCTTCTGTGCCTGTCCCTCTGCAGGTTCTGTTGCTGACTGTCTGCTTCTGTGCCTGTCCCTCTGCAGGTTCTGTTGCTGACTGTCTGCTTCTGTGCCTGTCCCTCTGCAGGTTCTGTTGCTGACTGTCTGCTTCTGTGCCTGTCCCTCTGCAGGTTCTGTTGCTGACTGTCTGCTTCTGTGCCTGTCCCTCTGCAGGTTCTGTTGCTGACTGTCTGCTTCTGTGCTTGTCCCTGTGCAGGTTCTGTTGCTGACTGTCTGCTTCTGTGCCTGTCCCTGTGCAGGTTCTGTTGCTGACTGTCTGCTTCTGTGCATGTCCCTGTGCAGGTTCTGCATTTGTTCTGTGATACGTGCTCCGTGCCTGTCTGGGGGGAGGGCAGTGTGGGTTGTCACTCGGGCCACAGCCTCCGCTACCTCCAGGATTCCCTGCAGGACTCCAGGACCCTCACCATCCAGCTGCTGGCAGACGCCCAGCGGGGCAGGCATGCTGTACAGGTGGGTACTAGGATGCAGGGCAGGCACGCTGTACAGGTGGGTAATGGGATGCAGGGCAGGCACTCTTTAGGTGGGTGATGCAGGACAGGTACGCTGTACAGGTGGGTACTAGGATGCAGGGCAGGCACTCTTTAGGTGGGTGATGGGATGCAGGGCAGGCACTCTTCAGGTGGGTGATGGGATGCAGGGCAGGCACGCTCTAGGTGGGTGATGGGATGCAGGACAGGTACGCTGTACAGGTGGGTACTAGGATGCAGGGCAGGCACGCTGTACAGGTGGGTAATGGGATGCAGGGCAGGCACTCTTTAGGTGGGTGATGGGATGCAGGGCAGGCACGCTCTAGGTGGGTGATGAGATGCAGGGCAGGCACGCTTTAGGTGGGTGATGGGATGCAGGGCAGGGCAGGCACGCTCTAGGTGGGTGATGGGATGCAGGGCAGGCACGCTCTAGGTGGGTGATGGGATGCAGGGCAGGCACGCTCTAGATGGGTGATGGGATGCAGGGCAGGCACGCTTTAGGTGGGGGATGGGATGCAGGGCAGGCACGCTCTAGGTGGGTGATGGGATGCAGGGCAGGCACGCTCTAGGTGGGTGATGGGATGCAGGGCAGGCACGCTCTAGATGGGTGATGGGATGCAGGGCAGGCACGCTCTAGGTGGGTGATGGGATGCAGGGCAGGCACGCTCTAGGTGGGTGATGGGATGCAGGGCAGGCACGCTCTAGGTGGGTGATGGGATGCAGGGCAGGCACGCTCTAGGTGGGTGATGGGATGCAGACATGCTGTAGGTGGCGGGGACTCCACGTAGATCTACAGGGGGATATACAGCGGGGGACTCTACGTAGATCTATAGGTGGATATACAGCGGGGACTCTACGTAGATCTATAGGGGGATATACAGCGGGGGACTCTACGTAGATCTACAGGGGGATATACAGCGGGGGACTCCACGTAGATCTACAGGGGGATATACAGCGGGGGACTCTACGTAGATCTATAGGGGGATATACAGCGGGGGACTCTACGTAGATCTATAGGTGGATATACAGCGGGGACTCTACGTAGATCTACAGGGGGATATACAGCGGGGACTCTACGTAGATCTATAGGGGGATATACAGCGGGGACTCTATGTAGATCTATAGGGGGATATACAGCGGGGACTCTATGTAGATCTATAGGGGGGATATACAGTGGGGGACTCTACGTAGATCTATAGGTGGATATACGGCGGGGACTCTACGTAGATCTACAGGGGGATATACAGCGGGGACTCTACATAGATCTATAGGGGGATATACAGCGGGGGACTCTACGTAGATCTATAGGGGGATATACAGCGGGGGACTCTACGTACATCTACAGGGGGATATACAGCGGGGACTCTACATAGATCTATAGGGGGATATACGGCGGGGACTCTACGTAGATCTATAGGGGGATATACAGCGGGGACTCTACGTAGATCTATAGGGGGATATACAGCGGGGACTCTACGTAGATCTATAGGGGGATATACAGCGGGGGACTCTACGTAGATCTATAGGGGGATATACAGCGGGGGACTCTACGTACATCTATAGTGGGATATACAGCGAGGGACTCTATGTAGATCTACAAGGGGATATACAGCGGGGACTCTACGTTGGGGTGTGTGTGTGTGTGTGACGGCCACTAGTCAGCTCTGACAGTTTGTATTCAGAGACTTGATGGCATCAGGAGCAGAATGGATCATTAGTGTCCTCTATCACTCCAGCCTCACAGGGCCAGGAGAATGGGAGTGGAAGGGCGGGAGGGAGAAAGGCCATAGTGCCCATTTATAGCCCCTCTAATACCATGCTTACGTCCCAAATGGCACCATGTTCCCTACATAGCGTACTACTTTTGACCAGAGCCCAATGAAGGGAATAGGGTGTCAGCCTTATGAAGGGAGTAGGGTGTCAGCCCTATGAAGGGAGTAGGGTGTCAGCCCTATGAAGGGAGTAGGGTGTCAGCCCTATGAAGGGAATAGGGTGTCAGCCCTATGAAGGGAGTAGGGTGTCAGCCCTATGAAGGGAGTAGGGTGTCAGCACTATGAAGGGAGTAGGGTGTCAGCACTATGAAGGGAGTAGGGTGTCAGCTCTATGAAGGGAGTAGGGTGTCAGCCCTATGAAGGGAGTAGGGTGTCAGCACTATGAAGGGAGTAGGGTGTCAGCTCTATGAAGGGAGTAGGGTGTCAGCACTATGAAGGGAGTAGGGTGTCAGCCCTATGTAGGGTGTCAGCCCTATGAAGGGAATAGGGTGTCAGCCCTATGAAGGGAGTAGGGTGTCAGCCCTATGAAGGGAGTAGGGTGTCAGCACTATGAAGGGAGTAGGGTGTCAGCACTATGAAGGGAGTAGGGTGTCAGCTCTATGAAGGGAGTAGGGTGTCAGCCCAATGAAGGGAGTAGGGTGTCAGCCCAATGAAGGGAGTAGGGTGTCAGCCCAATGAAGGGAGTAGGGTGTCAGCCCTATGAAGGGAGTAGGGTGTCAGCCCTATGAAGGGAGTAGGGTGTCAGCCCAATGAAGGGAATAAGGGTGTCAGCCCAATGAAGGGAATAAGGGTGTCAGCCCAATGAAGGGAATAAGGGTGTCAGCCCAATGAAGGGAATAAGGGTGTCAGCCCAATGAAGGGAATAAGGGTGTCAGCCCAATGAAGGGAATAAGGGTGTCAGCCCAATGAAGGGAATAAGGGTGTCAGCCCAATGAAGGGAATAAGGGTGTCAGCCCAATGAAGGGAGTAGGGTGTCAGCCCAATGAAGGGAATAAGGGTGTCAGCCCAATGAAGGGAATAAGGGTGTCAGCCCAATGAAGGAAATAAGGGTGTCAGCCCAATGAAGGGAATAAGGGTGTCAGCCCAATGAAGGGAATAAGGGTGTCAGCCCAATGAAGGGAATAAGGGTGTCAGCCCAATGAAGGGAATAAGGGTGTCAGCCCAATGAAGGGAATAAGGGTGTCAGCCCAATGAAGGGAATAAGGGTGTCAGCCCAATGAAGGGAATAAGGGTGTCAGCCCAATGAAGGGAATAAGGGTGTCAGCCCAATGAAGGGAATAAGGGTGTCAGCCCAATGAAGGGAATAGGGTGTCAGCCCAATGAAGGGAATAAGGGTGTCAGCCCAATGAAGGGAATAGGGTGTCACTTGGGATGCCGACAACCACTCAGAACATTAGGCCACTCCTCCTTAGGCGGCTGGCTGGGAGGTGGGCTGTCATCCAGCTGTGAATAGAGAGTGAAGGGTGTTGGGAACGGGATGGCTTTGGGAGGACGGACACAATAGAGAGGAATTCTAGGAAGACGCTTCCTTCCCCCACCCTGTCCCCATACACCCCTCTCCCATACACCCCCCTCCCACCCCCCAAACCAACTCACTCACATGCCAATGAAATATGTATGCCCCTCCCCTTTCTCAAAACACAATAGAAAAACACACCTCCCCCTACCCCCTTCAGTCCTGTGACACTCAGTTGGTGTTTTGAGGCTCACTTAACTTGAAGACCTAATTCACCAAATGCTGCTAACTCAATCTAGGCTGAGTGTTTTTAGCTCCTGTGAAGAGGCTGTACTATGACTATGACCAGCCTGATAATCCATTATCTCCTATGAAGAGATCTCATGGTCTGTGTCCCAAATGGCACCCTGTTCCCTATGGGCCCTGGTCAAAAATAGTGCACTACATAGGCAATGGGTGCAATTTGGGACACACATAATGTTCATGGGCTTGAATGGCACAAAGCCCGAGCTGTAGAACTCTGTCCTGAAAGGTAGAAGACCTTTGGCCTAAAGGGTCACATTAAAACACCATAATCTCATTTGCTGCCTTTTTCTGCCCGTTCTGCCACCCCCTTAACCTCTGACCCAGGATTTATTACCCCTATAGATGACGTCATTGGTGCTTCCTCTCTGATTGACACCACCACCCTGGTAGTACCCCTCATTCCATTGGTTGAGCTCAGTCCTGCCGGGACGGATCAGGTTATGGACGGTTGTCAGCTCCCACCTAGTGAGAAGTTAATTTAACATTTCTGTCCTAGTTAGTCACACTTTACATCAAGGCCATTTAGCAGACACTTTTAGACTTAGTCATGCGTGCATACACTGTATTCACTCTCCCAACAGTTAAAGGCCTGTCTGCTGATAAAGCATTTTGATAGCAGATCTTAACACAGTCTTAACTTAACGCTCTGAGCTTTAGTTCCGACCCCTATATCCACCAGAGGTGCCTCTATGGGGGGACTTCATGATGAGGACCAACTACTGGCTGGAACACAGCTGCTGTGTTGGCCTGGGGTCAACAGCCTCTCTCCAGCAGTAGTACTGGAGCCAGTCTGAGGGATTTCATTCACTTAACCAGCTGACCTCATACTGAAAGGACTTTGAGAGGTCACTCATCAGTTCATCCACTGATATGGAGAGGAGGGGAGGAGAGGAGAGCCATTTACACCATAGTCTCATGATACCCAGTAGCTTGCTGGTCCCTGGTGCAAAAAGGTTGAGAAACACTGAACTACTGTATCTGATAAGGAACAATGTGTCACTATTTAAAGGTCTTAACCTGTCAGGACTTAACCTGTGAATAATGTGTCAATGTACCATTCAAAGGTCATGCTTTTGTCCCCACTAAAGCAGTTTCTTAATGATTTACCTGCAGCTGAGCATTGAGAAAGCCCAGGCCGTTGCCGAGCAGGTGGAACTGAAGGCCATGGTGGTCCAGTCAGAGGTCAAAGCCATCACAGAGCGTCATAAGAAGGCCCTGGAGGAACGAGAGTGTGAACTGCTGTGGAAAGTAAGTTGGTTTTCTGCTAATTGGTATCATACTGTAGGACCTACAGTACATTTACACATTCCAGCAGTGTTACAAAACCTAAGACAGGTGTAACTATCTTTTCTTTCTCCCTTCTGTCCCTTTTCCCTCTTCCTCCTGTCGCCCTCTAAAGGTTGAGAAGATCCGTCAGGTGAAAGCCAAGTCCCTCTATCTCCAGTTAGAGAAGCTGCACCAGAACCTGACCAAGCTGGACAGCACCATTGCTACAGTAACCCAGGTCCTAGAGAAGGGCAGTAGTCTGGACCTGCTGCTGGCCAGAGAGAGCATGCTCCTCCAGATCACAGAGCTTAAGGCCCTCAGGGAGCTGTTACTACCGCAGGATGATGATCGCATCCTGTTCACCGCCCCTGACCAGACCTTGCTCCTCGCCATTCAGTCCCTAGGTCTGGTCAGCTCTGGGGCCTTCGCCCCCCTCACCAAGGCCCAGGGAGAGGGGCTATGTCGGGGATTGCAGGGTAAGCAGGCTTCCTTCACTGTGGTGGGGTATGATCATGATGGAGAGCCCAGGCTGTCTGGGGGGGACGGTGTGTCAGCTGTGGTGGTGGCGCCAGATGGTAACCTGCTAGACGCTGAGGTGTCCGACCATCAGAACGGGTTGTACACGGTCAGCTACCTGCCCAAGGTAGAAGGAGAACATCTGGTGTCAGTCCTTATCTGCAACCAGCACATCGAAGGCAGCCCCTTTAAAGCGCTGGTCAAGTCTGGCCGTAGCTATGGAGGTATCCCCTTGCCGGCGGCCTCTTTCGGCAGGGAGGGGGACGGAGACGGGCAGCTGTGTCGCCCCTGGGGGGTGTGTGTGGACAAAGAGGGCTACATAATCGTAGCTGACCGAAGCAACAACAGGGTGCAGATCTTCAAGCCGTGCGGTTCCTTCCACCACAAGTTTGGTACGCTGGGCTCCAGACCAGGCCAGTTGGACCGACCAGCTGGGGTGGCCTGCGACAGCCAGAGGAGAATCATCGTTGCCGACAAGGATAATCACCGCATCCAGATCTTCACCTTTGAAGGCCGGTTCCTCCTCAAGTTCGGGGAGAAGGGAACCAAGACCGGTCAGTTCAGCTACCCCTGGGACGTGGCGGTCAGCTCGGAGGGAAAGATCCTCGTCTCAGACACCCGGAACCACCGCATCCAGCTCTTCAGGCAGGACGGCACCTTCCTCAACAAGTACGGCTTTGAGGGGGCTCTATGGAAACACTTGGACTCCCCCAGGGGTGTGGCCTTTACTCAGGAGGACCACCTGGTGGTGACAGACTTCAACAACCACCGTCTGCTGATCATCCGGTCGGACTGCCAGTCGGCCCACTTCCTGGGATCAGAGGGAACCGGTAACGGTCAGTTCCTGCGACCGCAGGGCGTAGCAGTGGACCAGGAGGACCGCATCGTGGTGGCCGACTCCCGGAACCACCGGATCCAGGTGTTCCAAACCAATGGTAATTTCTTATGCAAGTTGGGGACTCAGGGTAGCAGCTTTGGACAGATGGATCGCCCGTCGGGTATAGCTGTTACTCCAGATGGAAGGATTGTTGCCGTGGACTTTGGAAACAACCGAATCATTATGTTCTAGGCTAGGCAGTTTGTCTACTGGTTTGCAGTTTGTCTACTGGTTTGCAAAGAAAGAAACATTGAAGAGGAGATTTTGAAACACACCCATCAGATGCAAATGTCTTTGTGAGCAAATGGAGACAGTAATATTGAAACTTGACCTTTTCTCTCAGTTATTACCTCTATTTTGAAAGAGCAAATCAATGCAGTACATGAACCAATGCCAACAAGGGGTTATTGTCATAAGCTGACATTTTGAACCCTATAGTAGGCCTTCTGTGACAGTATCTGGCTCGATAGTTGTCTTTGCTCCTGATGTATGTGTCAAAATCTCTGATTTTCTCAGGGAATTTCTTGCATTCTTGAAAGATTTCCACTGCATCATACCTACCTCATGTAGCTGTGTATGAATGTACTCCTTTATTATTTGATGCAGAGATTTCGCCAGTGGAGTTTTGATGAAGTAACTACCTCAATGCAAAAGAAAAGTGTATATAGTTAACATGAAGCAACATTTGGTTGATATTTGCACAGAAAGTGCGCACACATTTTCTCTAATTGTTACTGTGCACATAAAGCGTGTGAAATCCCAGAATGTTGCTGAGAACAATGTATAATAATGACTGTGTTACATACATGTGGAGTCAAACTCAGCAACTGTTATTTTTCCATTTTGTTTTTGAATATGCCTCCATACCTCTGTAAAACCTTTTTACCTCATGTCACGACCACATAGTACCTCAGAACTCCAGTGTCCTCAGGTCGATAGTATGGCCAAGTCCCAAATGGCACCCTATTCCCTAAATAGTGCACTACTTTTGACCAGAGCGCTATGGACCCTGGTCTAAAGTAGTGCACTAAATAGCGAATAGGTTGTAATCTGAGACTCTAAAATGGATTCTCTCCACAAAATGGCTGCTGCCAGTTTGCTATAGGCAGGTTGAATATTTGATATCAGTGACCATTGTCGTTCAGTCAGTCGTGATTTCAGTTAAAGGGAAAAAACATTTAACAAGGAATTGACCACCTTGAATTGGGTGAATCATCAGAAAGTTAACCCACTGGTGTGGGTTATTGTTTTATCCTGGTGGCAAATAAAATAATTTTTAAAAGTAAAACTGACCAGTAAATTAAGTGACAGCATTGATGTTGATCTCCATTGCCTCCATAGTATTTTCAATAGAGATTCTCCATAGTAACCCCTAGCTGCTGGTCAGTTGCCTGATGACCCACTCATGTAGCCTACAGATGGCTGAGTAACCAAAGCAAAAGGCTCCACATAATTAGAATTCCATCAGCTGCTGCTCCCACACCCACATTCACCCTGCTCTGAACTGTGATGGCAGTTCAGAGTTGGTCACATTAGACGTTGTAATTTCAGTCAGCACAGCAGTTCCTCTCTATTGTACCTCCTTCTGAGAGAACATAACCAGGTCATTCATGGTTCCACAGTGGCTATTAACTACAGAACATCAAGAACCAGTAAAAATGCAAATGTTAAAATTGAATTCGTTTTTTCCCCCACTGTAGCCTGCCCTGTGTTATAAGCTATCTGTTCATAGCTATTAATATTGTGCTTATAACTTTAACTGTTAAAGCCAAGTCCCAGCCTCTCCTCCCTGTGTCTCTGACTGCATCTAATGGGCCAGTATTTCCTGTCTGTTGAGCCACATTGCCACAAGTGCTGGTTTACGAGGAGAGCTCGGTTCTTTTCCAAATGGCACACTAATCCCTATATAGTGCACTACTTTTGACCAGAGCTTTATGAGCCCTGGTCAGTAGTAGTGCACTAAATAGGGACTAGGTAACCATTTGGCACACCGCCCTCCTCTGTGAGTTGGTGAGGCACCATAGCTGTCGGTCTCCAGCTGCTCTAACCCCCAGAAGAGTTGGAAGGCATGCCAGACACACCTCATACCTCTTTTACCTTAATAATCACAGCTGGGTGTACAGGGGGACCAGTGAGACGTTGGGCTCCAGACACTGCTTACTCGGTTACATCCTCTTAAAGATTGAACCAAAATGGCCACTTTTTAGATATTGAGTTTCCAGGTGTTTTAGTGAATTATTCACATTGACACTGTTCCAGTGTTGTAGCTTCTGCCTTTTGCTATACAGGAGATAAATTACACTTTCTGGGCCAGTTGTGACCAGCAGGAAAGGCATTGTGACGACAACAAACAGTGTAAATGGACTATTTGAAGTAATAAATATAACTCTTATAAAAATGGCTCACCATCACTGTCATTTAGTTTTTCAGTATTTAATTTTGTCCTTGCTGGTGTGACCCCTGGAATATAAAAAAAAAGTATATATTTAAAAAAAATAATTAACCAGGCAAGTCGGTTAAGAACAAATTCTTATTTACAATGACAACCCACTGTTCTCCGGTAGGCCAACTGCCTTGTCCAGGGGCAGAACGACAGATTTTTACCTTGTCAGCTCAGGGATTCGATTATGCAACCTTTTGGTTACTGGTCCAACGCTCTAACCACTAGGCTACCTGCCACCCCATATATATACCTCTTTATACAGAAAGATATAGGTATAATGTACATCTTTACCTCAGTATTACTGAGCTACGCCCATTACCTCATTGCTGAACTGTTAATACCTCGTTGGCATGGTTGCATTTTTCAAACCTCAGTTGAATTGCAGTTAGATGTGGTCTTATAGTGTACTGTTACACTAGAGAATGGAAAGGGAAACCTCAGTTGAATTGCAGTTAGATGTGGTCTTATAGTGTACTGTTACACTAGAGAATGGAAAGGGAAACCTCAGTTGAATTGCAGTTAGATGTGGTCTTATAGTGTACTGTTACACTAGAGAATGGAAAGGGAAACCTCAGTTGAATTGCAGTTAGATGTGGTCTTATAGTGTACTGTTACACTAGAGAATGGAAAGGCTTGGAGAAGTTATGAACAGTTTGATCAAGTAGATTAAACCGAGGACAATGCTGCTTCAAATCCACACTGATCTGATGTATTTTCAGTACATTGTTGGTTCCTATATTGTTCCTATAGTTTGAACTTAAGTTTGCAGTGAATGTTTCTTAAAATACCTCAAGGTCTTGACACTTAGAAGACAAGACTTGTATATTTTCATTTTAATGCATGATTCAAAAAGTAATTGTGGGAAAGATTTGTCACTGCTTTTTAATTATTTTAGGGTTATATACAGTTATAGTATGTTAGGCTGAGGAGGATGGTTTCCTTTGACTATAAGATTGTGTCTATTTTCTGAACAGCCTTACTGGGCCCAATCAAGTTACCTCATGATGATGTCAAACAACAAGAGTTCAAACAGAAATACATTTGCCTTAAGTATTTCAGTAGGACCCTCATTAGCTACTGCTAAAGCAGTACATAACACTATACTAGTAGAGGACATTCAACATGTACTCTGTCTATACTTCCACAGTTGGAAGTATCACAATTAATCAAGAAAACTACCAAGGGCTTAAAGTAAAGGTAACCTTTGTTGAACTTTGTTATTTACCTGTTTCTGTATCTGCTGTTTGTTTTTTATTGTCAGGTTGCAAAATTCTGGTAACTTCACAGGTTTTCAAGAATTCCAGGTTGGAGGATTCCTAGAATCAGGAGTGGATAAAGAGGGAGGGAATCTTCCAAATGGGATTTCTGGGAATTGGGGGAAAGTTTCTTTGCAACCCTAGCCGCAAGTATACTTTGGGCTCCATTCGATCCGTATGGTGGAAATTCAGCACTGTAGAGAAATTAAAGGCAACGTTCCCACATTTTGTGGAGACTGCATTCATGGTTAACGCTGCATATGTCGACTCAAATCAGAAATGTCCTTTTTACATTTTAATTGCACTATAGCGCTGAACTTCGATACAGATTAAATCGAGCCTCAGTCTATCCAGACTATTAGAAATGCTCTGTGTACAGTCATCTTCAGTAACTTATCTGGTTGATCAGTATGGGAGGATTCCAGCATTAGTACTTTTCCTCTCATGGAGATAAACAACAGAAGCCTATCAGTTCATAAGAACATGGTCTTAGACTAATGTGATCATGTAGTCAATTTAAGTTGAACTCCGGTAGGTATAATGCTAGTGTTCCACGTTTTGAAAAACTCTCAATAAGCAGCTTTTACCTATTCTGATGAAAACATATTTTTTCTAAATGACATAAGATCCAACTTTAAAATGCTTAATAAGATAATTTTTGGTGGAAAAAAATACTGATTATGAGGGAGTGGACTCAAACAGATGTTTTCCTTTTCCAATGTATAATTTTTGTTGGGGTGTGTCTCATAGTATGTGGGGAAAAATGGCTCAAGGAAAAAATATTCTGAATTGTCACAATTCTATGGTGTTGTGAAATATACATTATACTGTCAGATGTCTCTGATCCTGATCCCAGTCAGGCCATTTCAGCATGGTGAATGGGCTTTATTAATTATTTGATACTTTAGGCCATTTACTCTGGAATTGTGTTGAACCCCAAAAAAATCACTATGAAAAACGTTGAGGTCGTTTGACCCTTTTGTGGGGTTTATATAACCTGGAGTCAAGCCTAAATATTGTGCTGTTTCATTTGAAGTGAAATGGAAGGATGCTCCATATGGATTCCACTTATGAGTGTTTGAAAGGGATAGCAGTGAGATTAGGGGACTCTAAACGAGTTCTTCCAATACTCCCTCCTTCCCTATACCCTCTAGTGACTGGTTGGAAGTGTTGGTGTGAGCCCTAAATGCCACCCTGTTCCCTAGAGCACAGGTGTTAAACTCATTCCACGGAGGGCTGTTTGTTTTCACTTCTTCCTTGTACTTGATTGAGGAATTTAGGTCACCTGGTTGTCTTATGTTTTAGCAGACGCTCTTATCCAGAGCGACCTACAATAGTGAGTGCAGTACTCTTGTGTACTGGTCCCCCGTGGGAATGGATCCCACAACCCCGGTGTTGCTAGTGCCATGCTCCACCAACTAGACGCACGGAACCTGGGTTGTCTAGGTCTTATTGAAAGGAAAAACCAAAAACCTGCAGACACTAGACTCGGCCATCCATGGAATGAGTGACACCCCTGCCCTATAGAGGGCACTACTTTTTACTAGTCCTATCAAAAGTTGTGTATTTTATAGGGACTAGGGTGCCATTTGGGACTAAACAAGAAACATTCTGAAGGATGTTAACCTGCCGTCTGCTTCTCGTCTATATGGACTTAACATTTCCTATGCAGTTTGGGATTTCAATAAAATGGGATTCTTGTATCCAACATCTATTTCCTGATCTGTCTTTTTTTGAGTCTATTCAGGCACAGTAGAAAAGCGGTGTGTCCGCATACCAAGAGGGGAGGGCAGTGATCAGGCAAGGCCATTTGTTTTTATTAGTGAGAGTATTCTCATGGCTTAGTCTGTCAGCAGTGAAGGGTCGGCTTTAGAAAGTAACACCCCAGTCTCCTTTATCTCATCACCTGATTTACTTAAGGTACATTACAATGGGTGGTCCAGGTATCATGACATGGCCCATGTGGGGGGAGGGGGCCTTCCTCTATTGTTCAAGTAAGAAGGTGCAAATGAGAGGGCACCATCAGACCAACTCCTTGGATCCCTACTCCATGAAATTTGCATTTGTCTAAAACTTTACTGTTTTGTTTGTGTACATTACAGGAAAAGATCAATAGCTGGAGTGCGTTTAATGGCACCCTATTCCAAAAATGATGGGCCCTGGTCAATCAAGTGTTGTACTATGTACCAATACCAGGTTTTAGTTGTGTGGTCCTTGTGCCCTCCTCTAAAAGGACAGACAGCCAGCTCTTAACCCCTCCCCCACACAAAGCATTAAACACATTCCTCCTGACATGACAGCAGCACAACTCCACCTTCTCCCTCAACGGTCTGAGAACTATTACAGACCCACCAGCCATATAAAATGCAAGTCAGCTTATTTCTGTAAATAAAATTTATTTTTTTATACAGGTATTTCATTTGCCCCAAGCAAAAGTCGGTCAGTATATATCATAACGGATGTTGCTGTCACAAATGGAAAGTTAAAACTCTCAGAGAACAGAGAAAACATGTCAGATCTGCCCCAAAGCCACTGAATAAAGGCTCCGTCCCAAATGGAACCCAGTTCCTTAAATAGGGCACTACTTTTATTAGGGCCCCATAGGGCTCTGGTCAAAAGGAGTGCACTTACATAGAGGATAAGGTGTAATTTGGGCCGCATCCGAGGCGGGTCCATACTGTAAACGCACCCTTCATCCACCCGACAGGAGACCTCTGCATTTCATACCAGGACCTGACCTGGAGGGGCTCTGTCTGGGCTCTGAGGGGTTCAGTTTCCCCTAGGTACAGATCTAGGATCAGCTTCCTCTCCACCAATGTTAACCTTAACCATTAGTGGGAGGAAATGCAAAGCACTGAGTTGGGGTCAGCTTGCCTTAAATAAATAATACACTGAGGTGAAGTGATGAGAGGTGGACAGGTGCGTGTTGATGTGCAATGGGGCAAGGAGGGTTAGGGGAACCAAGGGTTGAGGGCTCATTTGCGCTGGACTGTTGTGAACGGTGAGGGCATCTGGATGGGTGGTTGGACAGGCTGGAAGGAGGAGGGAACGGGCTTCTTTCGTGTGTCTGGAGAGGGCGTCTGGAGCACTGAGGGGAGGAGCTGGTTACGTTTGATGATCTGCAGGGCGAGCTGCGTGTTCCCTGAGAGGGGGGGGAGAATCAAAAAGAGAGGCCGAGGGAAACAGTGAGATCATACACAGCTCTTAGTAAGGTCATAAGGTCCTGACCTTTCTATACAGGACAGAGGTTGACTGACAGCAGTAATCTGTCATCACTGCCTTTGTGCCAGACTGTGGCCTTCGGCATTCTACCTGGAGAATTCTAGAACTGGAATGTCAAGAGTTTGATTGACATCAACCCCAAAACTTCCTTGGAACCCCCTCCAACCTCATACTATGCTAGAAAACAATAGTCAAGAAGAATCTATCAAAGACAACTATCATAAGGGCCAGATTGGGAAACCTGAGGGCCCCACGTCACAACCTTGCAGGTGGGAATGAGAACCCAGAGAGATGTAGCTGACTCACCGTTCTGCAGCTCCAGGTAGACAGCCAGTAAGATGGCTTCAGGAGGAATCTCCTTGGTGTTCACCATGGAGGCGGCCTGGGAGAGAGGAACAGGTTCACAAACATCTAAACAGTCATGTTTGGGACAATAACACATCTGAATGGTTTCAAGAGATAAGTATGTACTGTAGCTGTGTGTGTGTGTGTGTGTGTGTGTGTGTGTGTGTGTGTGTGTGTGTGTGTGTGTGTGTGTGTGTACCGTACCTGATGCAGGCACTTGCGGGCCTTCTCGTACTCACTCCTCAGACAGTAGGCACTGCCCAGGTTGAACAGCATTATGGATCGGGCTGAGCTCACTGTGCTGGGGTAACACAGAGGAGTCTGCTTCCCTGCTGTACCAACACACAACACACAAAACACCCTGTCAACAGAGGAGTCTGCTTCCCTGCTGTACCAACACACCCTGTCAACAGAGGAGTCTGCTTCCCTGCTGTACCAACACACCCTGTCAACAGAGGAGTCTGCTTCCCTGCTGTACCAACACACCCTGTCAACAGAGGAGTCTGCTTCCCTGCTGTACCAACACACCCTGTCAACAGAGGAGTCTGCTTCCCTGCTGTATGAACACACCCTGTCAACAGAGGAGTCTGCTTCCCTGCTGTACCAACACACAACACAACCTGTCAACACTGGATGTCACCTCACACACAGATGGGGAGTCTCTACTGAGACTGCAGGGAGTGTGTGTGTGTGTGTATACACACTCACATGACTCGACAGGCTCCAGATCCCCTTTATCTGGCCCTGTGAACACAAACACACTATCAAACAGTGATCCAGTCATCATGTGACTCAGACATCACACCATCATGTGGTTAAATGGATAGGTCATTTCAGTTAGGGCAGAATACTGGTTGGGGTGCATCGATTGGAGCGAGAGAGGTGGGTGTGAGGACTAACCTTGGTCCTGCTCGCTGGACAACACCCCCATGGAGACATCAGTGATGTTCTCTGGGTTGAGGTGACCGATGGCCTCTGAGATCCGGTCCAGGGATATGAGGGCCTCTGCAGCATACAGGTGGCCCAGGAACCTGGAACAGAGAGACAGAGGATGTACCGTCAGACAGAATTCGATGCACCATTGACTCACTAGTACTGGGGCTTGTTCATGGGGATGTGAACATAAAAAAAATAAATGATAGCAATCATCAGTTTTTATGTCACAAATCCAACATTAAACCTCGTAAACAATGAATGGTAATCTGGTAAACAGTTCATTTTCTGAAATGTCTGCTGTTGCCCGGCTATTAAATGGGACTGGTGGCTATTTGATACTGAGTTTTACAGTATGTACAGGTGCGACCAAATATACTGGCACCCCTGCACTTTCCTTAAATAATTCCCCTATTCTCAAATAAATTTGACATAACGGTTTTTTCCCTTCATACTTTGTTATTGGATTTTCAACATTGCAGAACCAATTTTAGGTTTGTAAACTTAAGCCAAGATAAATTTACAATTTTAATTTAGAAAATAAAGACAAATGACATGGACAAAATGATTGGCACCCCTGAGCTGTAACTTGCACAACCTTTAGCCAAGATAACTGCAGACAAACACTTCTTGTAGCCATCAATGAACTTGCTGCACCTTTCTACTGACAATTTGTCCCCCTTTTCAGCAGCAACCAGCTCTAATTCTTTCATGTTTGAGGGGTGCCCTCCACCAACTGCTGTTTTCAGATCTCACCATAGGTTATGGATGTACAAAAGTTTATATTTCAACTTCTTTTAGAAGAAATACTTTAACCCGCCATATTCTGGGGTGAGGAGGACAGCAGGATACCCCCCCTAGTCTGTCATTAACCCTCCACATTCTGGGGTGAGGATTACAGCAGGATACCCCCCCTAGTCTGTCATTAACCCTCCACATTCTGGGGTGAGGATTACAGCAGGATACCCCCCCTAGTCTGTCATTAACCCTCCACATTCTGGGGTGAGGAGGACAGCAGGATACCCCCCTAGTCTGTCATTAACCCTCCACATTCTGGGGTGAGGAGGACAGCAGGATACCCCCCCTAGTCTGTCATTAACCCTCCACATTCTGGGGTGAGGATTACAGCAGGATACCCCCCCTAGTCTGTCATTAACCCTCCACATTCTGGGGTGAGGAGGACAGCAGGATACCCCCCCCTAGTCTGTCATTAACCCTCCACATTCTGGGGTGAGGAGGACAGCAGGATACCCCCCCTAGTCTGTCATTAACCCTCCACATTCTGGGGTGAGGATTACAGCAGGATACCCCCCCTAGTCTGTCATTAACCCTCCACATTCTGGGGTGAGGAGGACAGCAGGATACCCCCCTAGTCTGTCATTAACCCTCCACATTCTGGGGTGAGGAGGACAGCAGGATACCCCCCCTAGTCTGTCATTAACCCTCCACATTCTGGGGTGAGGATTACAGCAGGATACCCCCCCTAGTCTGTCATTAACCCTCCACATTCTGGGGTGAGGATTACAGCAGGATACCCCCCCTAGTCTGTCATTAACCCTCCACATTCTGGGGTGAGGATTACAGCAGGATACCCCCCCTAGTCTGTCATTAACCCTCCACATTCTGGGGTGGAGGAGGACAGCAGGATACCCCCCCCAGTCTGTCATTAACCCACCACATTCTGGGGTGAGGAGGACAGCAGGATACCCCCCTAGTCTGTCATTAACCCTCCACATTCTGGAGTGAGGAGGACAGCAGTGCAGTCCAGGGACATGGTCTGTAATTAACCCTCCACATTCTGTGGTGAGGAGGACAGCAGTGCAGTCCAGGGACATGGTCTGTAATTAACCCTCCACATTCTGTGGTGAGGAGGACAGCAGGATACCCCCCTAGTCTGTCATTAACCCTCCACATTCTGGGGTGAGGAGGACAGCAGGATACCCCCCCTAGTCTGTCATTAACCCTCCACATTCTGGGGTGAGGATTACAGCAGGATACCCCCCCCCCCTAGTCTGTCATTAACCCTCCACATTCTGGGGTGAGGATTACAGCAGGATACCCCCCTAGTCTGTCATTAACCCTCCACATTCTGGGGTGAGGAGGACAGCAGGATACCCCCCCTAGTCTGTCATTAACCCTCCACATTCTGGGGTCAGGATTACAGCAGGATACCCCCCTAGTCTGTCATTAACCCTCCACATTCTGGGGTGAGGAGGACAGCAGGATACCCCCCTAGTCTGTCATTAACCCTCCACATTCTGGGGTGAGGATTACAGCAGGATACCCCCCCCTAGTCTGTCATTAACCCACCACATTCTGGGGTGAGGAGGACAGCAGGATACCCCCCTAGTCTGTCATTAACCCTCCACATTCTGGGGTGAGGAGGACAGCAGGATACCCCACCTAGTCTGTCATTAACCCTCCACATTCTGGGGTGAGGATTACAGCAGGATACCCCCCCCCCCCCCAATCTGTCATTAACCCTCCACATTCTGGAGTGAGGAGGACAGCAGTGCAGTCCAGGGACATGGTCTGTAATTAACCCTCCACATTCTGGAGTGAGGAGGACAGCAGTGCAGTCCAGGGACATGGTCTGTAATTAACCCTCCACATTCTGTGGTGAGGAGGACAGCAGTGCAGTCCAGGGACATGGTCTGTAATTAACCCTCCACATTCTGTGGTGAGGAGGACAGCAGGATACCCCCCTAGTCTGTCATTAACCCTCCACATTCTGGGGTGAGGAGGACAGCAGGATACCCCCCCTAGTCTGTCATTAACCCTCCACATTCTGGGGTGAGGATTACAGCAGGATACCCCCCCCCCAGTCTGTCATTAACCCTCCACATTCTGGGGTGAGGAGGACAGCAGGACACCCCCCTAGTCTGTCATTAACCCTCCACATTCTGGAGTGAGGAGGACAGCAGTGCAGTCCAGGGACATGGTCTGTAATTAACCCTCCACATTCTGTGGTGAGGAGGACAGCAGTGCAGTCCAGGGACATGGTCTGTAATTAACCCTCCACATTCTGTGGTGAGGAGGACAGCAGTGCAGTCCAGGGACATGGTCTGTAATTAACCCTCCACATTCTGGAGTGAGGAGGACAGCAGTGCAGTCCAGGGACATGGTCTGTAATTAACCCTCCACATTCTGTGGTGAGGAGGACAGCAGTGCAGTCCAGGGCCATGGTCTGTAATTAACCCTCCACATTCTGGAGTGAGGAGGAAAGCAGTGCAGTCCAGGGCCATGGTCTGTAATTAACCCTCCACATTCTGGAGTGAGGAGGAAAGCAGTGCAGTCCAGGGACATGGTCTGTAATTAACCCTCCACATTCTGTGGTGAGGACAGCAGTGCAGTCCAAGGAAGGAGGAGGGACTGAAGGGAAGTCTGTGGTCATGAAGTCATGAAGCAGTCTGAAGAGTCAAGAGGTCTGCTTGGGCCACATTACCATTACCAGACGGTGAGTCATTAAGTGCCGTAAGCTTCGGGGGAGGGGGGGTAAGTCATATGGAGGTTAATGAAGTGATAACAAGAGCTGCATGGATAGCAGGAAGGAGGGGGAAGAGGAAGAAACAGAAAGAGGTGTTGAGAGGGGAAAGGGGGAGTGAGGATGAAAGGTTAAGGGGATAGAGGAATGAAGTCCATCTGGTGTAAGAGTTTATCTGAGTGGGGAGAGAGATAGAGAGAGAGAGGGATGGATAGAGGTCTTACTTGAGTGATCCAGACAGCTTGGTCTGGTGAAGGAGCTTCTCTGCATGGTTCAGGGCCATCAGGTTGTCTCCTAACACCAGGGCCACGTAGGCACTGCAGGCCAGGAGGGAACACCTAGAGAGACAACACCACATAGGAGAACCCAGTCAGCACAGACAGGACAACACATAACAGATCACACCAACCCTGCACTGGGAAACATAGTGGGTTGCATAACATTCAGATATGGGGGAAATTAATTCTATATTGAAATGAATACTAATTAAACAATTCATTCAATTATTTGTGTTAGTTAAAGAAAAGTGCAGGTGGGGAGAGTCTGCACTGTAGTGGTCGTGTCCCTCCCAGGCCTCTCACTGGTTGGCAACAGAACACTCAGGGATTCCAGGAAATAAACCCAAGAAGTTAACGGGGCAGCTCCTAAACTTTCCCTGTGGGGTCAGCCCTTCATTCAGCACATCCTCCCCAACTCTACCCCCTCCTAATGAAAAGTGGAAGGAAGGAGGGCAAGCTTTATCCAATTAGTCCAGAGAACAGAGACTCAGGAGGACCAGGGCAACAGAGACCCAGGAGGACCAGGGCAACAGAGACCCAGGAGGACCAGGGCAACAGAGACCCAGGAGGACCAGGGCAACAGAGACCCAGGAGGACCAGGGCAACAGAGACCCAGGAGGACCAGGGCAACAGAGACCCAGGAGGACCAGGGCAACAGAGACCCAGGAGGACCAGGGCAACAGAGACCCAGGAGGACCAGGGCAACAGAGACCCAGGAGGACCAGGGCAACAGAGACCCAGGAGGACCAGGGCAACACAGAATGGAAAAAAGAAAGAAGAAAGGGGAGACAGGGTTATTAACTGACTGGGGGAGACAGGGTTATTAACTGACTGGGGGAGACAGGGTTATTAACTGACTGGGGGAGACAGGGTTATTAACTGACTGGGGGAGACAGGGTTATTAACTGACTGGGGGAGACAGGGTTATTAACTGACTGGGGGAGACAGGGTTATTAACTGACTGGGGGAGACAGGGTTATTAACTGACTGGGGGGAGACAGGGTTATTAACTGACTGGGGGAGACAGGGTTATTAACTGACTGGGGGAGACAGGGAGGGGAGAGAGGGTTATTAACTGACTGGGGGAGACAGGAAGGGGAGACAGGGTTATTAACTGACTGGGGGAGACAGGGTTATTAACTGACTGGGGGAGACAGGGTTATTAACTGACTGGGGGAGACAGGGAGGGGAGAGAGGGTTATTAACTGACTGGGGGAGACAGGAAGGGGAGGACAGGGTTATTAACTGACTGGGGGAGACAGGGTTATTAACTGACTGGGGGAGACAGCGGGGGGAGACAGGGTTATTACTGACTGGGGGGAGACAGGGGTTATTAACTGACTGGGGGAGACAGGGTTATTAACTGACTGGGGGAGACAGGGTTATTAACTGACTGGGGGAGACAGGGTTATTACTGACTGGGGAGACAGGGTTATTAACTGACTGGGGGAGACAGGGTTATTAACTGACTGGGGGAGACAGGGTTATTAACTGACTGGGGGAGACAGGGTTATTAACTGACTGGGGGAGACAGGGTTATTAACTGACTGGGGGAGACAGGGTTAGTAACTGACTGGGGGAGACAGGGTTATTAACTGACTGGGGGAGACAGGGTTATTAACTGACTGGGGGAGACAGGGTTATTAACTGACTGGGGGAGACAGGGTTATTAACTGACTGGGGGAGAAGGGTTTTTTAACTGACTGGGGGAGACAGGGTTATTAACTGACTGGGGGAGACAGGGTTATTAACTGACTGGGGAGACAGGGTTATTAACTGACTGGGGGAGACAGGGTATTAACTGACTGGGGGAGACAGGGTTATAACTGACTGGGGGAGACAGGGTTATAACTGACTGGGGGAGACAGGGTTATTAACTGACTGGGGGAGACAGGGTATAACTGACTGGGGGAGACAGGGTTATTAACTGACTGGGGGAGACAGGGTTATTAACTGACTGGGGGAGACAGGGTTATTAACTGACTGGGGGAGACAGGGTTATTAACTGACTGGGGGAGACAGGGTTATTAACTGACTGGGGGAGACAGGGTTATTAACTGACCGGGGGAGACAGGGTTATTAACTGACTGGGGGAGACAGGGTTATTAACTGACTGGGGAGACAGGGTTATTAACTGACTGGGGGAGACAGGGTTATTAACTGACTGGGGGAGACAGGGTTATTAACTGACTGTGGGAGACAGGGTTATTAACTGACTGTGGGAGACAGGGAGGGGAGACAGGGTTATTAACTGACTGTGGGAGACAGGGAGGGGAGACAGGGTTATTAACTGACTGGGGGAGACAGGGTTATTAACTGACTGGGGGAGACAGGGTTATTAACTGACTGTGGGAGACAGGGAGGGGAGACAGGGTTATTAACTGACTGGGGGAGACAGGGTTATTAACTGACTGGGGGAGACAGGGTTATTAACTGACTGGGGGAGACAGGGTTATTAACTGACTGGGGGAGACAGGGTTATTAACTGACTGGGGGAGACAGGGTTATTAACTGACTGGGGGAGACAGGGTTATTAACTGACTGGGGGAGACAGGGTTATTAACTGACTGGGGGAGACAGGGTTATTAACTGACTGTGGGAGACAGGGAGGGGAGACAGGGTTATTAACTGACTGTGGGAGACAGGGAGGGGAGACAGGGTTATTAACTGACTGTGGGAGACAGGGAGGGGAGACAGGGTTATTAACTGACTGGGGGAGACAGGGTTATTAACTGACTGGGGGAGACAGGGTTATTAACTGACTGGGGGAGACAGGGTTATTAACTGACTGGGGGAGACAGGGTTATTAACTGACTGGGGGAGACAGGGTTATTAACTGACTGGGGGAGACAGGGTTATTAACTGACTGGGGGAGACAGGGTTATTAACTGACTGGGGGAGACAGGGTTATTAACTGACTGGGGGAGACAGGGTTATTAACTGACTGGGGGAGACAGGGTTATTAACTGACTGGGGGAGACAGGGTTATTAACTGACTGGGGGAGACAGGGTTATTAACTGACTGGGGGAGACAGGGTTATTAACTGACTGGGGGAGACAGGGTTATTAACTGACTGGGGGAGACAGGGTTATTAACTGACTGGGGGAGACAGGGTTATTAACTGACTGGGGGAGACAGGGTTATTAACTGACTGGGGGAGACAGGGTTATTAACTGACTGGGGGAGACAGGGTTATTAACTGACTGGGGGAGACAGGGTTATTAACTGACTGGGGGAGACAGGGTTATTAACTGACTGGGGGAGACAGGGTTATTAACTGACTGGGGGAGACAGGGTTATTAACATGACTGGGGGAGACAGGGTTATTAACTGACTGGGGGAGACCAGGGTATTAACTGACTGGGGGAGACAGGGTTATTAACTGACTGGGGAGACAGGGTTATTAACTGACTGGGGAGACAGGGTTATTAACTGACTGGGGGAGACCAGGGTTATTAACTGACTGGGGAGACAGGGTTCTTACCGACTGGGGGAAGACAGGGTTATTAACTGGACTGGGGGAGACAGGGTTTTTTAACTGACGGGGGGAGACAGGGTTATTAACTGACGGGGGGAGACAGGGTTATTAACTGACTGGGGGAGACAGGGTTATTAACTGACTGGGGGGAGACAGGGTTATTAACTGACTGGGGGAGACAGGGTTATTAACTGACTGGGGGAGGACAGGGTATTAACTGACTGGGGGAGACAGGGTTATTAACTGACTGGGGGAGACAGGGTTATTAACTGACTGTGGGAGACAGGGAGGGGAGACAGGGTTATTAACTGACTGTGGGAGACAGGGAGGGGAGACAGGGTTATTAACTGACTGGGGGAGACAGGGTTATTAACTGACTGGGGGAGACAGGGTTATTAACTGACTGTGGGAGACAGGGTTATTAACTGACTGTGGGAGACAGGGAGGGGAGAGAGGGTTATTAACTGACTGTGGGAGACAGGGAGGGGAGACAGGGTTATTAACTGACTGGGGGAGAGAGGGTTATTAACTGACTGGGGGAGACAGGGTTATTAACTGACTGGGGGAGACAGGGTTATTAACTGACTGGGGGAGACAGGGTTATTAACTGACTGTGGGAGACAGGGTTATTAACTGACTGTGGGAGACAGGGAGGGGAGAGAGGGTTATTAACTGACTGGGGGAGACAGGGAGGGGAGACAGGGTTATTAACTGACTGGGGGAGACAGGGTTATTAACTGACTGGGGGAGACAGGGTTATTAACTGACTTGGGGGGAGACAGGGTTATTAACTGACTGGGGGAGACAGGGTTATTAACTGACTGGGGGAGACAGGGTTATTAACTGACTGGGGGAGACAGGGTTATTAACTGACTGGGGGAGACAGGGTTATTAACTGACTGGGGGAGACAGGGTTATTAACTGACTGGGGGAGACAGGGTTATTAACTGACTGGGGGAGACAGGGTTATTAACTGACTGGGGGAGACAGGGTTATTAACTGACTGGGGGAGACAGGGTTATTAACTGACTGGGGGAGACAGGGTTATTAACTGACTGGGGGAGACAGGGTTATTAACTGACTGGGGGAGACAGGGTTATTAACTGACTGGGGGAGACAGGGTTATTAACTGACTGGGGGAGACAGGGTTATTAACTGACTGGGGGAGACAGGGTTATTAACTGACTGGGGGAGAGAGGGTTATTAACTGACTGGGGGAGACAGGGTTATTAACTGACTGGGGGAGACAGGGTTATTAACTGACTGGGGGAGACAGGGTTATTAACTGACTGGGGGAGACAGGGTTATTAACTGACTGGGGGAGACAGGGTTATTAACTGACTGGGGGAGACAGGGTTATTACTGACTGGGGGAGACAGGGTTATTAACTGACTGGGGAGACAGGGTTATTAACTGACTGGGGGAGACAGGGTTATTAACTGACTGGGGGAGACAGGGTTATTAACTGACTGGGGGAGACAGGGTTATTAACTGACTGGGGGAGACAGGGTTATTAACTGACTGGGGGGGGACAGGGTTATTAACTGACTGGGGGAGACAGGGTTATTAACTGACTGGGGGAGACAGGGTTATTAACTGACTGGGGGAGACAGGGTTATTAACTGACTGGGGGAGACAGGGTTATTAACTGACGGGGGAGACAGGGTTATTAACTGACTGGGGAGACAGGGTTATTAACTGACCGGGGAGACAGGGTTATAACTGACCGGGGGAGACAGGGTTATTAACTGACGGGGGACCTGGGGGAGGACAGGGTTATTAACTGACTGGGGGAGACAGGGTTATTAACTGACTGGGGGAGACAGGGTTATTAACTGACTGGGGGAGACAGGGTTATTAACTGACTGGGGGAGACAGGGTTATTAACTGACTGGGGGAGACAGGGTTATTAACTGACTGGGGGAGACAGGGTTATTAACTGACTGGGGGAGACAGGGTTATTAAACTGACTGGGGAGACAGGGTTATTAACTGACCGGGGGAGACAGGGTTATTAACTGACTGGGGGAGACAGGGTTATTAACTGACTGGGGGAGACAGGGTTATTAACTGACTGGGGGAGACAGGGTTATTAACTGACTGGGGGAGAGAGGGTTATTAACTGACTGGGGGAGACAGGGAGGGAGAGAGGGTTATTAACTGACTGGGGGAGACAGGGAGGGGAGAGAGGGTTATTAACTGACTGGGGGAGACAGGGTTATTAACTGACTGGGGGAGACAGGGTTATTAACTGACTGGGGGAGACAGGAAGGGGAGAGAGGGTTATTAACTGACTGGGGGAGACAGGAAGGGGAGAGAGGGTTATTAACAGACTGGGGGAGACAGGAAGGGGAGAGAGGGTTATTAACAGACTGGGGGAGACAGGAAGGGGAGAGAGGGTTATTAACAGACTGGGGGAGACAGGAAGGGGAGAGAGGGTTATTAACTGACTGGGGGAGACAGGAAGGGGAGAGAGGGTTATTAACTGACTGGGGGAGACAGGGAGGGGAGAGAGGGTTATTAACTGACTGGGGGAGACAGGGAGGGGAGAGAGGGTTATTAACTGACTGGGGGAGACAGGAAGGGGAGAGAGGGTTATTAACTGACTGGGGGAGACAGGAAGAGGAGAGAGGGTTATTAACTGACTGGGGGAGACAGGAAGAGGAGAGAGGGTTATTAACTGACTGGGGGAGACAGGAAGAGGAGAGAGGGTTATTAACTGACTGGGGGAGACAGGGAGGGGAGAGAGGGTTATTAACTGACTGGGGGAGACAGGGAGGGGAGAGAGGGTTATTAACTGACTGGGGGAGACAGGAAGGGGAGAGAGGGTTATTAACTGACTGGGGGAGACAGGGAGGGGAGAGAGGGTTATTAACTGACTGGGGGAGACAGGAAGGGGAGAGAGGGTTATTAACTGACTGGGGGAGACAGGAAGGGGAGAAAGGGTTATTAACTGACTGGGGGAGACAGGGAGGGAGACAGAAAGGAAGAGAGGTCTCTCTTACCTGAGGTTTTCAACCTCCTGTTTCCTCAGAGGTGAAGACGGTGCTGCAGAAAGGAACTTGTCTCCTTCTTGACCCTTCCCACTATCAAACCAACGATAAGGAAGTGGGGGAAATGGACAGAAACATACTCCCTGTAAAGTTCTTCTATAAGAGGACATGGAGAGCTGAATCCTTGTTAATAGTCTATAGCATTAATAACCACAGTGCGCTACAAAAATAGATTTGGAAGATTTGACAAGGCATGTTTTAGCAACAAGCCAATCTCAGGGTGAGATGAGACACTGACCTGCAGGCGTCGCTGTTCTCTGAGCCGCTCTCTGTGCTGCCTGACTGACTGGGTGTCTTGGGGCCGTTCTCTGCCTTGTTCTCCTGCTGCTGGTGATCAGGGAGGAGGACCAGGCCGTTCCTCAGACAGATCGCTGCAAACTCCATACTGGCCACCGGAATGGCTGCAGACTGCCCATCACTACACACACCCACATTTAGGAGAGGAAAGAGTAAACCATGTGGTTAATGGAGATATAGTAATGATCAACATCTTGGGTTGTCTCAGTACCCTCTAATTTCAGCAATCACTACCACGTAAACAAATGTTTTAGCGCCATCTCCTGGACAGTACTGGTTAGGTCCATAGGGAGAGGGAAAAGTGACCTGTAGATTGTGTTCTGGGTGGACTGTGATGCCAGGATGATCTTGCGATGGTAGCCCTGCCCAACGATGGCCTGAACGATACCTTTTTTACTGGGAAGACCCTTGTTGTCTTGTTCTAAGCTCTGGAAAATAACAAAATGCTACATTTGAATGTTGATAAGTTTTATTTCACAGTAAGAAAACAAGTGAGCGTGTGTTTGTGAGTGTGTGTGTTTTTATCACAACTCACACCCTTGTTGGCAGCGATGCAGCACTCAGCCAACCGTAACCAGAGGCCAGGGTTAGAGTGGTACACCTGCACAGCATCCATCAGACAGTCGAAGGCTGCCAGGGGCCGGCCGATGTGCAGCAGCTGGATCCCACAGTTATACAGCAGCTCATAACGCTTGTTGGCTAGCAGCGCACACATGGGGATGCCCGAGAACTGCTTAGCTGGAAGGACAGAGAGACAACAGAGCTAGTCGGCGTACAACAGAGCTCGTCGGCGTACAACAGAGCTCGTCGGCGTACAACAGAGCTCGTCGGCGTACAACAGAGCTCGTCGGCGTACAACAGAGCTAGTCGGCGTACAACAGAGCTAGTCGGCGTACAATGACGGGAGAAACATGTAGGATCAGTTTCCTGGACACAGATTAAACTAGTCCTGCACTAATACACACTTTTGATGGAGAATCTGCATTTAACATACTTTTAAGTCCAAGACTAGGCTTAATCGGTGTCCGAGAAACTGTCCTGCGGCTTTGAAAAGTGTTAAACCCAGTTTATGTTGACTCACATTGCCCGTTACCCGTCGCCCCGCCGTCCCCCAGCTGTGCACACGTGTGGTCGTTCTCCTGCAGGGCCTTTTTGAAGTAGAATATGCCTAGGTTGTGTTTCCCCATGGCAAAGTGTATACAACCCAGATTGTTCCAGAACATACAGCGCACACATTCACCTGATGGTAGAAACAAACAAGACAGAACATTTAGTGGAACTTTCATATAGGGCAGTGGTTCCCAAACGTTTTATAGTCCTGTACCCCTTCAAACATTCAACCTCCAGCTGCGTACCCTCTCTAGCACCAGGGTCAGCACACTCTCAAATGTTTTTTTGCCATCATTGTAAGCCTGCCACACACACACACACACTCACACGTTATACGATAAGTTTATTAAACACCCCCTGTAGCTCAGTTGGTAGAGCATGGTGTTTGCAACACCAGGGTTGTGGGTTCGATTCCCACGGGGGGCCAGCACAGAAAAAAAATGTATGAAATTGTATGAAATGTATACATTCACTACTGTAAGTCGCTCTGGATAAGAGCGTCTGCTAAATGACTAAATTGTAATTGTAATTGTAACATAAGAATGAGTGTGAGTTGTCATCACAGCGCAGCTCGTGGGAAGTGACAAAGAGCTCTTATAGGACCAGGGCACAAATAACATAATAAATCAATATTTTAGCTCTTTATTTAGCTTTCTTACATATAAACTTAATTTGTTCATCAAAAATTGTGAATAACTCACCACAGGTTAATGAGAAGGGTGTGCTTGAAAGGATGCACATAACTCTGCAGTGTTGGGTTGTAATGGAGAGAGTCTCAGTCTTAAATCATTTTTCCACACAAGGTCTGTGCCTGTATTTAGTGTTCATGCTAGTGAGGGCTGAGAATCCACTCTCACATATAGTTATGTGGTTGCAAAGGGCATCAGTGTCTTAACAGCGGGATTTGCCAAGGCAGGATACTCTGAGTGCAGCCCAATCCAGTAATCTGGCAGTGGCTTCTGATTAAATTACATTTTCACAGGACCGCTTGTTGTAATTTCGATGAAGCTCTCTTGTTCAGATATCGGTAAGTGGACTGGAGGCAGGGCATGAAAAGGATAACGAAGCCAGTTGTTTGTGTCGTCCGTTTTAGGAAAGTACTTGCTTAATTGCGCACCCAACTCACTCAGGTGCTTCGCTATATTACACTTGACATTGTCCGTAAGCTTGAGTTCAGTTGCACACAAAAAATCATACAATGATGGAAAGACCTGTGTGTTGTCCTTGTTAATGCAGACAGAGAAGAGCACCAACTTCTTAATCATAGCCTCAATGTTGTCCCGCACACTGCAGATTCAGATCATTCAGGCGAGAAAAAACATCACCCAGATAGGCCAGTCGTGTGAGAAACTCATCATCATGCAAGCAGTCAGACACGTGAAAATTATGGTCAGTAATGAAAACTTTAAGCTTGTCTCTCGACAAAAAAAAAACGTGTCAATACTTTGCCCCTTAATAACCAGCGCACTTCTGTATGTTGTAAAAGCGTTACATGGTCGCTGCCCATATCATTGCATAATGCAGAAAATACACGAGAGTTCAGGGGCCTTGCTTTAACAAAGTTAACCATTTTCACTGTAGTGTCCAAAACGTCTTTCAAGCTAGCTGTCAGGCATTCCTTTGGCAGCAAGAGCCTCTTGGTGGATGCTGCATTGTACCACTCCACTGTCTCCCTGTCATGGCTTTTGCGCCATCAGTACAGATACCATCACATCTTAACCACCAAAGTCCATTTGATGTCACAAAGCTGTCCAGTACTTTAAAAATATCCTCTCATGTTGTCCTGGTTTCCAGAAGAAGATGTCTTCCTTAATTGACCCCCCATAAACGTAACGGACATATACTAGGAGCTGTGCCTGGCCCGCCACGTCTGTTGACTCATCCAGCTGTAACACATATAATTCACTGGCTTGTATAAGAAGCAGTAATTGTTTCAAAACATCTCCTGCCATGTCACTGATGTGCTGTGAAACAGTGTTGTTTGATGAAGGCAATGTCTGTATAGTTTTAGGTTTTAGGGGCCTTTTCCCCAGCATTGTCCCAGTCATCCACAATAGTATGGGGCTTGCCTGTCCTAGCCACTCGGTAGCTCACCATATAAGACTCTTCTAGCCCCTTCTTATTAGTGGTACCTGTTGCTTTATACATGTCTTACGACTCGAAAGTAGTCTTTATTCTCGCTCAAAAACTCCTGTTGCTTATTTTTGAAATTGTCATGTTTCGTTTCCAAATGTCTGCGCAAGAGTGGAGGTCTCCCACGAGAGACTAGGCTACCTGTATTAGACATTGTGTTGTTATTTCGCTGAACACCAGATGGTTTCATTTTATTTCTGTTATTGAAACGAGGCTACTCAGACGAGAAAAAGACCCTCACCCAAATGTATAGACCCATTGGAAAAAAAGAAAAGTACTGTTCACATTTTTTTTAAAATGTGAATTACATTTTTATTTGGCGTACCCCCGACGGCATTGCGTGTACCCCAGTTTGGGAATACCTGATATAGGTAATACTCAATTGTGCTCTGTCGCTGACAGGACAGTCTGAAACCCTTTTCACACCATCTAGCCAACCTGATCCATAGTCCTGAATCGGATATATACTTTTACATTGTATTTTCTAGCACGGTCCAACAACTATGTTGGATGTATAACCAGGTAAGCAGGGGTCTAAACGTACCTGTTTTGATGGCCCCAGGGTGCTCTGCGATGTTGGAGCTGTTTAAGAGCTTCACTGCTTTGCGGTAGTTTCCTCTCAGGTACTCAAAGTTACTCTTGAGGAAGAGTGAGGAAGCAGACTAGTGGGAGATGAAGGAAAAACAGGTTGGCATGGAAACATTGACATTCTAGTCATTTAGCAGATGCTCTCATCCAAAATGACTTACAATCAGTGCATTCGACTGAAGCAGGGAAAGGTAGGAAGGGGATGTTTGGGAAAGAGCAGGTTTAGTAAGGCAGTTTAATAACCTGGTTCCAGATCGTTTCGTGCCGTCTTGCCAACTCCTGTGGTCATTGTCACGCCATTGACCATAGGAGTTGGTAAGACAGCACAAACAGACCTGGAACCAGGCTAGTTTAGTCATGTGTTTAGCAACGCAAACATGACTCACATTCCCTGCTGTGTTCATCACAGACTTGATCTCCCTTTTGCATGCCTTTGATGACTTCATCTGAATGTACGCTCGCACTTTGTACTGTGAACGAGAAGAACAAGAAGTGTGAAACAAAAGCAGCAATACAAAAGCTGCTTTCCCGTCTTCATTTCCGCCCCCTCAGGAAAAGGATTGGTGTTACACGTACCTGGTGCATTTTGGATTTTGCTGCTTCGATCATGCCAATGAACTCTGCCTTCTGGTTCCGACCATCTTTGTTGGCGCTGTTGACACTCTGCAATATCAAGATAGACACCAACGTTTGAAAATAACCACATTCCATTAACAAACTATAGACTTCAAATGTCTTCTCATCTCATAGTAAGTGAAGTTTAAAACCATTAGTAAAATAGCCTGCACTCAGATGTAACTAGCGTAACTGCATAACCTCAGTAAGATATTTTTTTGGGGCAGGCAAAAATGACGTGGACATCCAAAGTAGGAGTGTGTTGTGTTTGGTTCTAAAGGCACCTTTACACTGACCCAACATTGACCAACGCTCCAACATTTGCCAACAACCACCAAATCACATCTATCCAATTCTGTGTTTGTTGGTCAATGTTGTGTCAGTGTGTAAGCGCCTGAAGTATATTTTAGTAACCTGTCCTCCAGTAAGCTCCCTGAGATTGTCCTGAATGAGGTCTGCTGCCTCCACTACCGGGTCCCTGTGAATGTAGAACTTGCACTGTGCCTGAAATATTACCTGGACATGACAGACAACCTCAATGTAAGTACATACGCAGCAGCACATCTTTGCTCTCAACACAAGAACACTGATATCTCACAACTTTACAGTTGCCACCAATAATAACAATAACATAACTGCTTAGGAAGAACAGTCATTTCTCTAAGAGGTGGAAAATAACATTCAACATACATGAGCACAGTAACAAACATCAGAACATCATTGGTCAAAGTCAGAAACATGACACCCGAGAATGGTGCATGCTAGCACACCCCTCTTTAGAGGGACACGTACCTCCCCTTTGCCGTTCTTGTTGTTTCCCTGTACAGACAGTTTCTCCAGCACAGCAAGGAGATGGAGGGCCTTCTCTGGCTGGTACGTTAGCAGGTACAGATCCACCAGCAAGAAGCAGACCGCCAGAGCAAACTTCTCTTCTAGGACAAATAACACCATCAAGCCATGCTAAACTGTGGGGCTGCAAAGGCCAATTCATCAGGAACATTGCCAGTTGCTGTGACTAAGTGTATATGCGTACTGTGTAGTCATGCAATACATTTCAATGTTTGTGTTCTCTGACAAATGCTTATAGTCTGACAAATACGAATGTCCATATAAAAACACCAAAACCTACCAAACGGCTCCAGAAACTGGTACAGCCTCTCTCCAATAGCAATAGCTTCGGAGTACTGTCTCATGTGGTAGTGAATGATAGCTTGATTGTAGTAGAGCAGACTGTTTTCTACATCATCCAAACCATCAATATCCTCCATTGAAGTGTGAACCTTGATAGACAAAAAAATGCATGAATGTTAAGGATTAGCCAACTTAATGACTGAACTATTGTGTGCATGTGTGAATATATTGATGAAGAGTCAAGACATTTAAAACTAGAATATGTTTAACATTTATTTGGCATGTCATTGAGAGAACTGGATAAAAGGTTTCAACGATAGTCACCTGGTTTTTCATTGCAATAAGAGTCTGCTTCAGGGTGCATGTGGTGGTTTGGCCGCTCTTGTAGAATTCAGCTATTGCTTTATTCAAAGCAATCTTGTAGTCCTCCTTGTTCAACTCTTGTAGCTTCCCAAGGTGTTTCAAAGATTCCTCATAGTTTCCGGCCTGCGAGTAAACATATTAAAATCAACAAATGTAACAAAAAACTTGTGAATAGTTGCATCAACAAATGTAAACAAACATTGTAAATCAGATAGGTTTGACAGATGGAGTTGTAGCCAAGTTGGCCAACTCCCTAGGATTGCACGATTTGCAGCAAACTGTTGATGGTAAATAAATGCGACGTTACCGTAAACGCCTCCAACGCATTTGCAGCTATTGCTTTTTCTTGGTCTGAAATCCCAGGGGAAGAAGTGTTATCATGCTTGACTTCATTTAATTCTGGTTGAATAAAAAAACAACAATATACAGCCCATTTAGCTAGCTAATAATGCCAACTGTTTGCTGCCAAGCCATAACATAATGTTAAAACAAGTTAGTTAACGTAAGCTAGCTAGGTCAAAATTCTGGTGGGCGTGTGTTGACAGTTAGCATTCATGACACGCTAGTCAAGATTGTTGACATGACAAGTTTGGGAACTTGCTAGCTAGTGCATAGTTAGTCGAGTGTGCCAATGTTGGTTACACGTGACACAAGTAACAACTAACTAGCTAGACAACTAAATAGTTGTTTATTGGCATGTTTAGTTAGTAAATATCAATTCATAGCTAGTTAACTACCAACGCAGCTAGAGCAAGGACACTGGAAGGATAGCTAGCTAGCAACACTGGCGTTTGCTAATATTAGCTAGCAAACCGATGGTTGGTTAAATGTAAAGCCCATGTAAATGCAAGTGGATTAAAACTAGTGTTTGTACTAGCTAGCTATCCGTATATAGTTAGCAAGATAGAAATAACCTAGTTAGCATACCACTTTAGTTAACACATATTAGCTAGCTAGCAAGCTAGTCACTCTCCCACCTGTGTTGTTATCTGCCATTTCGGGGATCTCGTGCTTTAATTGTTGGAAATGCCCCAGCCAGAAGGTTTACTAAGAGAAATATTGGGACAAAACGATTCGTTTACTATGTTAGCTAGCCAAGATGATAAATTGAAGTACTCCGCTCGTTCGTAACTTGAACAAGATATCCGAAATCTGACCGCTCTCAAATGCTTTTTTTCAGTGTTCCGCCATTGAAATGACGCTGAAGTAAACAAATCTGAAAGAAGGGCAGCTCGTGACGCAGATGCCTGTCAACACAGATAAATAGCACCATCTACCGGTATGGAGGGAAAATGCAAGAAAAGTGCATCTACTCAAAGCCTGGTCCCCATTCCATACATCAAATAATGTGGTCACTCTCACTGTCAAATAAAATAATCCTGCGTATTAATTTGCGTTACCGGGTTATCAGAAGACATACATGATCTGCTCAACTTACTAAAAAACCAAAGCATCAGTTTTCAATAACTCGTACCCCTAACTTATCTCCACAAGGTGGCAGTAAATTATCATTATTGATACATGATGATGCCCTGCAGACTGGTAAGTAAGAAAGTCAGAAAAACTAAAATAAAGTATAAAGTAGGCCTGATCGTTGCATTGCTTCGCTTCACAATCATGCATATTTGACACCATTTCAAATATGATGTAAAATGTTGTTTACAAAATTATGTTTTCTCACTATAAAAGGGCTGCACTATACTGTCGTGAAGCTCCAGGGAGGACAATATAACTAACAAAGTAAACCAATTGTGTACTGCAGGCTAATAATGAAAATCAATTAAGCATCGTTACAGAATCTCTCTCTCTCCATCTCTCTCTGTCTCATCAAAAAGGAAGTTAATAAAAAAACACTAATGGCTTTTTAATTGTATTTCACTCAAGCAATTCCACACAGTCTGTGGTTCTTTGAATAAAGGAACCAGAGTAAGATCGGTTATTTGACAAAGTCAAAAAGAAATAGAAGATGCTGAAAGATGTTTGAAACCCAGTGGCAGTTCCTGCTCTCAATAGTGAAGACTTGAAGGAGAGACTTGGCAAGAACAGCTCAAATATGCAAAGGGTTATGACAGTCCATCATTACTTTAAGACATGAAGGTCAGTCAATCCGGAAAATGTCAAGAACGTAGAAAGTTTCTTAAAGTGCAGTCGCAAAAACCATCAAGCGCTATGATGAAACTGGCGCTCATGAGGACCTCCACAGGAAATGAAGACCCAGAGTTACCTTTGCTGCAGAAGATAAGTTCATTAGAGTTACCAGTCTCAGAAATTGCAGCCCAAATAAATGCTTCACAGAGTTCAAGTAACAGACACATCTCAACATCAACTGTTCAGAGGAGACTGCGTGAATCAGGCCTTCACGGTTGAATTGCTGCAAAGAAACCACGACTAAAGGACACAAATAATAAGAAGAGACTTGCTTGGGCCAAGAAACACGAGCAATGGACATTAGACCAGTGGAAATCTGTCCTTTGGTCTGATGAGTCCAAATTTTATGAGACGCAGAGTAGGTGAACGGATGATCTCTGTGTGTGTGATTTCCACTGTGAAGCATGGAGGAAGAGGTGTGATGGTGTGGGGGTACTTTGCTTGTGACACTGTCAGTGATTTATTTAGAATTCAAGGCACACTTAGCCAGCATGGCTACCACAGCATTCTGCAGCGATACGCCATCCCATATGATTTCCGCTTAGTGGGACTATCATTTGTTTTTCAACAATATAATGACCCAACACACATCAAATCAAATCAAATCAAATGTTATTAGTCTCATGCGCCGAATACAACAGCGAAATGCTTACTTACGAGCCCCTAACCAACAATGCAGTTTAAAAAAAATACGGATAAGAATAATAAGGAAAAGTAACAAGTAATTAAAGAGCAGCAGTAAAATAACAATAGCGAGACTATATACGGGGGGTACCGGTACAGAGTCAATGTGTAGGGGCACCGGTTAGTTGATGTAATATGTACATGTAGGTAGAGTTATTAAAGTGACTATGCATAGATGATAACAACAGAGAGTAGCAGCGGTGTGGAAGAGGGGGAGGGGGGGGGCAATGCAAATAGTCTGGGCAACCATATGATTAGATGTTCAGGAGTCTTATGGCTTGGGGGTAGAAGCTGTTTAGAAACCTCTTGGACCTAAACTTAGTGCTCTGGTACCACTTGCTGTGCGGTAGCAGAGAGAACAGTCTATGACTAGGGTGGCTGGAGTCTTTGACAAATTTTAGGGCCTTCCTCTGACACCGCCTGGTATAGAGGTCCTGGATGGCAGGAAGCTTGGCCCCAGTGATGTACTGGGTCGTTCACACTACCCTCTGTAGTGCTTTGCGGTGGGAGGCCGAGCAGTTACCATACCAGGCAGTGATGCAACCAGTCAGGATGCTCTCTATAGTGCAGCTGTAGAACCTTTTGAGGATCTGAGGACCCATGCCAAATCTTTTCAGTCTCCTGAGGGGGAATAGGTTTTGTCGCTTCACTCTTCACGACTGTCTTGGTGTGCTTGGACCATGTTAGTTTGTTGGTGATGTGGACACCAAGGAACTTGAAGCTCTCAACCTGCTCCACTGCAGCCCCGTCGATGAGAATGGGGGCATGCTCGGTCCTCTCCTCTAGGCTGTGTAAGGGCTATTTGAACAAGAAGGAGAGTGATGGAGTGCTGCATCAGATGACCTGTCCTCCACAATCACCCGACCTCAACCAAATTGAGATCGTTTGGGATGAGTTGGATCGCAGAGTGAAGGAAAGCAACCAACAAGTGCTCAGCATATGTGGGAACTCCTTCAAGACAGTTGGAAAAGCATTCCAGGTGAAGCTGGTTGAGAGAATGCCGAGAGTGTGCAAACCTGTCATCAAGGCAAAGGGTGGCTACTTTGAAGAATCTAAAATCTAAAATATTTTTTATTTGTTTTTTGGTTTCTACATGATTCTATGTGTGTTATGTCATAGTGTTGATGTCTTCACTATTATTCTACAATGTAGAAAATATTAAAAATAAAGAAAAACCCTTGAATGAGTGTGTCCAAACTTTTGACTGGTACTGTATTTCGAAGTTTAATATGTGAACCAAATAATAACTATCTTGATTCAAGCATAAACATTTTAGGATTTTTTTTTCCATCAATAAAATAGTTTGAAAGTGAATGATAACAATATGGAACATCTGTAATATTACTCTCTAGAACCACTGTTTAGAATCATTGAGATCCTAATTATACAGTCTCACCACACTGATGGCTATGTTTGTATGTATTACCAGTAGGAAATTCCTGTATTCCTTGTTCCTGGAGTATTCTAACCCATGAGGGTCTCATCCAGTTCTCACTATACAACACAATGGCTCCCCATGAGTGAGGACCAGCAGACTGTGTATGGGGATTGGTTAGATTCATATGCAGCTCAGCTCTGCAATGTAGTATATGGTTAAGCCCACAGATACCCACAGCTTTTTGAGTTGTTATTTATTTTTGATTAACATTTTTTTAACCTTTATTTAACTAGGCAAGTTAGTTAAGAACATATTCTTATTTGCAATGACAGCCTAGGAACAGTGCGCTAACTGCCTTGTTCAGGGGCAGAATGACAGATGTTTACCTTGTCAGCTCAGGGATTTGATCTAGCAACCTTTCGGTTACTGGCCCAGTGCTCTAACCTCTAGGCTGGTTTGACTGGGGAAGGTGAAAGGGTAAAGGTTTAATACACAATATGCTTTCCCTCTCAAGCCTGAAGAATACTTTTCAAGTTAACTCAGACTCTCTGTCAGGTATAGATGTCACACAGTATTGGATATAATTGTGAAAAGGTCAATGGAAGATGTAACATAACAATAGGATGAAGCTGTGCTACGGACTGGGGCCATTATTTACTAATATCTGACACATATTTGACATATACTGTCCACTTTCTCAAAGGTGGTGGCGTTATGTTTTCATTCACAATCCGTCACAAATCAATTTTCATTAAAATGTCAGACAATATTGTATAAATTCTTAAAAAGGATAGTAAAGAAAGGAATGAGGATAGTCAATGGCGAATATAACAGGGCAGTATCTCCTAAAACTGCTGCACTTCTCCTGAACTTCTGACTTGAAGGAAATGATGACGCTGAGACAGAGAGATATACTACTCGGGTTCAGGTGGAATTGTGATGGATAGCTCGATTGACTGTGGAGAATGGGAAAGGATGACTATTTTATGTATTTGGGCACAGGGGAAATTAGACATTCTGGCTAAGTGAGTCATCATTACACCAATACCATTTTTAACAAGAAAACGAGGACATTGAAATGAAGAGCTCAAAACGTAAAAAAATATTATTTAATGTGGTTACATCAGTTCTTGAGATAAAGTGGCTCTGTTGGTCTGGTAATCGAGTCCACTGTGATTTGGAGCAGAGGATCCTAGGTAACTGCTTGGGGTGCACAATCAAAATCAAATCAAAATCAAATCCAATTTTATTGGTCACATACACATGGTTAGCAAATATTATTGCAAGTGTAGCGAAATGCTTGTGCTTCTAGTTCCAAAAGTGCAGCAATATCTATCATGTAATCTAACAATTCCACAACAACTACCTAATACACACACATCTAAGTAAGGAATGGAATAAGAATATATACATATAAATATATGGATGAGCAATGACAGAGCAGCATAGGCAAGATGCAATAGATGGTATAAAATACGGTATATACATATGAGATGAGTAATGCCAGATATGTAAACATTATTAAAGTGGCATTATTAAAGTGACTAGTGGTCCATTTATTAAAGTGGGCAATTATTTAAAGTCTGTATGTGCTGTAGGCAGCATCCTCTCTGTGTTAGTGATGGCAATCAGACAGTGCCTTAATGATAGCTCCCCAGAGACTATCATCACAACTCTGAGACAAGTCATTGTGGACACTACAGCACCATTGAGATGTGGCAAGTTAGTGACAACTAGCCTGGTTAAACCAGACTGAACACTGTCCTCAACAGTATTTCACTTGAAACAACACTAAAATATAGTGAAATCAGCTTGGATGCCAAGCTAAGGGAAGCCCCCTCTAATTATGGCTAAGATGGAGGGTTGAACTGTACTATGGTAGTGGTCTCCTAAGGACAGTAACTTACTTTTTCATTTAGAAGACACTCTTATCCAGAGTTACTCACAGGAGCAATTAGGGTTAAGTGCCTTGCTCACGGACACATCGGCAGATTTTTCACCTAGTTGGCTCGGGGATTTGACCAACCAGCGACCTTTCGGTTACTGGCCCAACGCTCTTAATCGCTAGGCTACCTGCCGCCCCATACCCCATACAATTCAATTCAGGATATCCCCTGTGTTAGAATAAATAAAGACCCAGGACAGCTCTGTGGGCTCAATCATGGATGCTCAGGTGTACTGTACAAACTTGTGTCAGGTAACATTGTCCTACCCTTGTCACGGTACTTCCTGCTTCAGACTTGAACAATGTATGACTATCAGGATATTAGATCAACGAGAGCAAATAACACATTGACACATTTCAGTATAGAAACTCTGGCCAAGCTTGGCCTGCAAGAAGTGACTGCTCCTTGTTGTAATTTACAATCTAAGCAATTACAGTGAGGGAAAAAAGTATTTGATCCCCTGCTGATTTTGTACGTTTGCCCACTGACAAAGAAGTGATCAGTCTATAATTTTAATGGTAGGTTTATTTGAACAGTGAGAGACAGAATAACAACAAAAAAATCCAGAAAACGCATGTCAAAAATGTTATAAAATGATTTGCATTTTAATGAGGGAAATAAGTATTTGACCCCTCTGCAAAACATGACTTAGTACTTGGTGGCAAAACCCTTGTTGGCAATCACAGAGGTCAGACGTTTCTTGTAGTTGGCCACCAGGTTTGCACACATCTCAGGAGGGATTTTGTCCCACTCCTTTTTGCAGATCTTCTCCAAGTCATTAAGGTTTCGAGGCTGACGTTTGGCAACTCGAACCTTCAGCTCCCTCCACAGATTTTCTATGGGATTAAGGTCTGGAGACTGGCTAGGCCGCTCCAGGACCTTAATGGGCTTCTTCTTGAGCCACTCCTTTGTTGCCTTGGCTGTGTGTTTTGGGTCATTGTCATGATGGAATACCCATCCATGACCCATTTTCAATGCCCTGGCTGAGGGAAGGAGGTTCTCACCCAAGATTTGACGGTACATGGCCCCGTCCATCATCCCTTTGATGCGGTGAAGTTGTCCTGTCCCCTTAGCAAAAAAACACCCCCAAAGCATAATGTTTCCACCTCCATGTTTGACAGTGGGGATGGTGTTTTTGGGGCCATAGGCAGCATTCCTCCTCCTCCAAACACGGCGAGTTGAGTTAATGCCCAAGGGTCATAGGCAGCATTCCTCCTCCTCCAAACACGGCGAGTTCTGTTGACGTCAAAGAGCTCCATTTTGGTCTCATCTGACCACAACACTTTCACCCAGTTGTCCTCTGAATCATTCAGATGTTCATTGGCAAACTTCAGACGGGCATGTATATGTGCTTTCTTGAGCAGGGGGACCTTGCGGGCGCTGCAGGATTTCAGTCCTTCACGGCGTAGTGTGTTACCAATTGTTTTCTTGGTGACTATGGTCCCAGCTGCCTTGAGATCATTGGCAAGATCCTCCCGTGTAGTTCTGGGCTGATTCCTCACCGTTCTCATGATCATTGCAACTCCACGAGGTGAGATCTTGCATGGAGCCCCAGGCCGAGGGAGATTGACAGTTCTTTTGTGTTTCTTCCATTCGCGAATAATCGCACCAAATGTTGTCACCTTCTCACCAAGCTGCTTGGCGATGGTCTTGTAGCCCATTCCAGCCTTGTGTAGGTCTACAATCTTGTCCCTGACATCCTTGGAGAACTCTTTGGTCTTGGCCATGGTGGAGAGTTTGGAATCTGATTGATTGATTGCTTCTGTGGACAGGTGTCTTTTATACAGGTAACAAGCTGAGATTAGGAGCACTCCCTTTAAGAGTGTGCTCCGAATCTCAGCTTGTTACCTGTATAAAAGACACCTGGGAGCCAGAAATCTTTCTGATTGAGAGGGGGTCAAATACTTATTTCCCTCATTAAAATGCAAATCAATTTATAACATTTTTGACATGCGTTTTTCTGGATTTTTGTTGTTGTTATTCTGTCTCTCACTGTTCAAATAAACCTACCATTAAAATTATAGACGGATAATTTCTTTGTCAGTGGGCAAACGTACAAAATCAGCAGGGGATCAAGTACTTTTTTCCCTCACTGTACATGGAATGACTGTAATTTGCAGTAGACAAGGAAGTCATTACGGAAAGGAGGTGAAGCTTTTATTGGGCCCAGAGGGCCTTTGGACTGCACAGACACACATCCTACCCCGGAGAGAACCTGTGCACAGCTCTGGCCATTAGGATAAAGTGTTCCATTAAAACGAATGTCGGCTTAGAACAAGGGAAAGGGATGTATCTGCTTTGTCAAATCATATCGGTCTGTGCTTCTCCAAGGGCATGATGTGCAGACAGACAGTTGATGTTTGATAGAGGCTGTTTCTAGCCGTGTTGACTGTATTGTCATTAGGGTGTCCACATGGTACTTTCCAGGGCTGTCCATCTTTAACAAGACACACTGTAGTGACCTGCTGAGCCAATAAGAGAAAGAAGCACAAACCTACAGAGGAATATTCTCAGGGATTCATTGAGCAATAGGCACGGATGGCTCCTCATTTACAAGCTCTTCATGTGCTGAATTAGGTTGTGGAGATTTGAGGAGAGGTCATAGGTCATACTGTAGGTAATTATCTCTACAGGTCATACTGTAGAAATAATGTGTTGCAAATTTGCATTGCCCCCCCCATTTTTTGTACATTATTTGGTAAAGTTGCTTGTTTACCGGCAATAGGTGGGCCCTGCCACCTTCAACAAGGGGTAGAGGTGAGTACAGAGCTACACTGGGGCTTTGTAATAATATAATAACCACCAGTCTGAGGTTAAATTGGAAAATAACCTGCTAATACATCAAGTGAAGTCACCACTCACCTTTGCTCACGGCAAAGGAAAAAAGGCATTATGGGGAAAAACATTGAGGGAGGTTGCTTTACTGCAGGGATCATCAACTAGATTCAGCCATAAGCTGTTTTTTTTCTAGAGCGGATGGTCAGGGGGGCGGAACATAATTACAAATAATTTGTAGACTGCAAGAAGCCCAAACAGATATAATATTAGACTAAAACATAATAATTTAAAACCTTGTTTACATTTGTATATAATCACGTCTCTCTATTATGCGTGGGAATACTTGGGAACAGATTTCAAAATTAAAATTACTTGAAGCTGATTTCCTGGTGTTTTTACAGTCTTTTATCTCCAACAATCAAAAAATAGACGTTTTGTTTTTTAACCAGTACCTATTTCCGTCCAAGTCAAGCACTGCTCTACTGCATGTTACAGGTAAGCGACAGGAAGGGGAAAGTGTCCCACACATCAACAAAAGACTCAAGGCAGTTGACTAAAAAGTAGACTTACGATGCCCCTGATGCTGTTGGAGGTGTTTCTCCACTTCTCCAACTGTATTAGTCAAGTAAAGAGAGAGGGAAAATTGAAGGTGCCATTGTATAGGGGAGCGAAGCCCTTGAGGCATTGAAGGTGCTCCACTGTTCTGAGAGACTGAGTTTATCCTCGGAGGACTGAATAGAAATGCCTCAAATTGCTTTGAACTCCACAGTCACCCCATTTCACTGACATCTTCCTACTGTGCCTCGAGGCAGGAGGAAGAGAGAGAGAGAGAGAAAGAGAGAAAAAAATGAAAAAGGAAGAGAGAGAGAGAGAGAGAGAGAGAGAGAGAGAGAGAGAGAGGGGAGAGGATGAATGCCTGATGAGTGTGTTTTGACCAGGGGCAGTGCCAGGGGACTGACCATCTGTAGGGGCCTGTAGGGTCCTCCCTAGCAGCTGATGTTTTATTGAACTTTGGGAGCCCAGAGCCGCTAATAAGCAACCTGTGCCACGTGGCCCCTGGAGTGTGGACAGACGTATACGCTCGGAATAACCATCAAAGAGGAGCCTTGAATGTTCTGGTTCCTTTGATATACCCTCCTCCCCATCGCTCTGCATTCTGTTACTCTGACTGAGAGTGTATGAGGGAGGATGGAACTACACAGCAGGCAGCAGAACGGGAGAAGTGGAGGAGTCCATTTTTGTTTGCATTGCAGAGTGGTGCCATGCAATGAGCAATGTGCCCAAAGGGATTGTTGCCTGCTCCAGACACTATACAGATGCACTATCTTAATTTGACCCTGCTTCTCACAGCAGGCAAATAATCCAGGAATTGTGAATTATTATGTGCATTTTAATTAATGGTCATTTTTGTAGGAATCGGAGGTGAGATAGTTTTCTTCCACTGTCATTCTCTGTGAAGCTCTGTTTTATTTATTTATTTATTTCACCTTTATTTAACCAAGTAGGCTAGTTGAGAACAAGTTCTCATTTACAACTGCGACCTGGCCAAGATAAAGCAAAGCAGTTCGACACATACAACAACACAGAGTTACACATGGAGTAAAACAAACATACAGTCAATAATACAGTAGAAAAATAAGTCTATATACAGTGTGTGCAAATGAGGTAAGATAAGGGAGGTAAGGCAATAAATAGGCCATGCCATGGTGGCGAAGTAATTACAATATAGAAATTAAACACTGGAATGGTAGATGTGCAGAAGATGAATGTGCAAGTAGAGATACTGGGGTGCAAAGGAGCAAGATATATAAATAAATACAGTATGGGGATGAGGTAGTTGGATGGGCTATTTACAGATGGGCTATGTACAGGTGCAGTGATCTGTGAGCTGCTCTGACAGCTGGTGCTTAAAACCTCTTCGTTATAGGGGGTAGTATTTTCACGTCCGGATGAAAAACGTACCCTAATTAAACTGGTTACTACTCTGGCCCAGAAACTATAATATGCATATTATTAGTAGATGTGGATAGAAACACTCTGAGGTTTCTAAAACTGTTTGAATGGTGTCTGTGAGTATAACAGAACTCATATGGCAGGCACAAACCTGAGAAAAATTCAACTAGGAAGTGGGATATCTGAGAATTGTAGTTCTTCTTTCTAATCCCTATCAAAACTACAGTGTCTGTGGGGTCACGTTGCACTTCCTAAGGCTTCAATTGGCTGTCAAAAGCCTTCAGAAAGTTTTTTCATCCGTCTCCTGTAACTGGGCAGAGAAAAGAAGCTCAGTCAATGAGTGGACTGCCTGGGGACAAAGGATTTGGTAATGCGCGATCCCGAGAGAGCGCCGTTCCTTCTTTTTCTTCTTGAATGAATATGCTATTGTCCGGTTTATGATGAGTATTTTTGTAAATTGATGTGCACATTCAGCGGAAGTTTTGGTGGGAATACATTTTCTGAACTTCACGCGCCAATGTAAAATGCTGTTTTTGGATATAAATATGAACTTTATCGAACAAAACATACATGTATTGTGTAACATGATGTCCTAGGAGTGTCATCTGATGAAGATCGTCAAAGGTTAGTGCTTCATTTAGCTGTGTTTTGGGTTTTTGTGACATATCTCCTTGCTTGGAAAATGGCTGTGTGGTTATTTTTGTCTATGTACTCGCCTAACATAATCTAATGTTTTGCTTTTGCTGTAAAGCCTTTTTGAAATTGGACAATGTGGTTACATTAAGGAGAAGTGTATCTTTAAAATGGTGTAAAATAGCTGTATGTTTGAGAAATTGAAATGATTCGATTTTTGATGTTTTGTATTTCGCGCCCTGCTGCTCCATTGGATGTCGGCTAGGCGTTCCGCTAGCGGAACGGCTATAGCCAACAGGTTAAAGCTAGTGAGGGAGATAAAAGTGTCCAGCTTCAGAGATTTTTGCGGTTCGTTCCAGTCATTGGCAGCAGAGAACTGGAAGGAGAGGCGGCCAAAGGAAGAATTGGCTTTGGGGGTGACTAGTGAGATATACCTGCTGGAGTGCGTGTTACGGGTGGGTGCTGCTATGGTGACCAGTGAGCTGAGATAATGCGGGGCTTTACCTAGCAAAGACTTGTAGATGACTTGGAGCCAGTGGGTTTGGTGACGAGTATGAAGCGAGGGCCAGCCAACAAGAGCGTACAGGTCGCAGTGGTGGGTAGTATATGGGGCTTTGGTGACAAAACGGATGGCACTGTGATAGACTGCATCCAATTTGTTGAGTAGAGTGTTGGAGGCTATTTTGTAAATGACATCGCCGACGTCAAGGATTGGTAGGATGGTCCGTTTTACGAGGGTATGTTTGGCAGCATGAGTGAAGGATGCTTTGTTGTGAAATAGGAAGCCGATTCTAGATTTAATTTTGGATTGGAGATGCTTAATGTGAGTCTGGAAGGAGAGTTTACAGTCTAACCAGACACCTAGATATTTGTAGTTGTCGACATATTCTAAGTCAGAACCATCCAGAGTAGTGATGCTGGATGGGCGGGCAGGTGCTGGCAGCGATCAGTTGAAGAGCATGCATTTAGTTTTACTAGCGTTTAAGAGCAGCTGGAGGCCACGGAAGGAGAGTTGTATGGCATTGAAGCTCGTCTGGAGGTTAGTTAAATACAGTGTCCAAAGAAGGGCCAGAAGTATACAGAATGGTGTCGTCTGCGTAGAGGTGGATCAGAGAATCACCAGCAGCAAGAGCGACATCATTGATGTATACAGAGAAGAGAGTCGGCCCGAGAATTGAACCCTGTGGCACCCCCATAGAGACTGCCAAAGGTCCGGACAACAGGCCCTCCAATTTGACACATTGAACTCTAAGTAGTTGGTGAACAAGGCGAGGCAATCATTTGAGAAACCAAGGCTGTTGAGTCTGCCGATAAGAATGTGGTGATTAAGAGAGTCGAAAGCCTTTGCCAGGTCGATGAAGATGGCTGCACACTATTGTCTCTTATCGATGATGGTTAGGATATTGTTTAGGACCTTGAGCGTGACTGAGGTGCACCCATGATCAGCTCTGAAACCAGATTGCATAGCGGAGAAGGTGCGGTGGGATTCGAAATGGTCGGTAATCTGTTTGTTGACTTGGCTTTTGAAGACCTTAGAAAGGCAGAGTAGGATAGATATAGGTCTGTAGCAATTTGGGTCAAGAGTGTCCCCTCCTTTGAAGAGGGGGATGACAGCAGCTGCTTTCCAATCTATGGGAATCTCAGACGACACGAAAGAGAGGTTGAACAGGCTAGTAACAGGGGTTGCAATAATTTCGGCAGATAATTTTAGAAAGAAAGGGTCTAGATTGTCTAGCCCGGCTGATTTGTAGAGGTCCAGATTTTGCAGCTCTTTCAGAACATCAGCTGAATGAATTTGGGAGAAGGAGAAATGGGGAAGGCTTGGGCGAGTAGCTGTGGGGGGTGCAGTGCTGTTGACTGCAGTAGGGGTAGCCAGGTGGAAAGCATGGCCAGCCGAAGAAAAATGCTTATTGAAATTCTCAATTATAGTGGGTTTATCGGTGGTGACAGAGTTTCCTATCCTCAGTGCAGTGGGCAGTTGGGAGGAGGTGTTCTTATTCTTCATGGACTTTACAATGTCCCAGTACTTTTTTGAGTTTGTGTTGCAGGAAGCAAATTTATGCTTGAAAAAGCTAGCCTTGGCTTTTCTAACTGCCTGTGTATATTGGTTTCTAACTTCCCTGAAAAGTTGCATATCACGGGGGCTGTTCGATGCTAATGCAGAATGCCACAGGATGTTTTTGTGTTGGTTAAGGGCAGTCAGGTCTGGGGAGAACCAAGGGCTATATCTGTTCCTGGTTCTAAATTTCTTGAATGGGGCATGCTTATTTAAGATGGTGAGGAAGGCATTTAAAAAAATAACCAGGCATCCTCTACTGACGGGATGAGGTCAATATCCTTCCAGGATACCAGGGCCAGGTCGATTAGAAAAGCTTGCTTAGAAAGGCTTAGAAAGGCAGTTAACCCACTGTTCCTATGCGTCATTGAAAATAAGAATTTGTTCTTAACTGACTTGCCTAGTTAAATAAAGGTAAAAATACTGTATCTTGGTTTCTGTACTGTGAGTACAGCTTGATGTAGTACACCCCCTGGACAGGATGCTAGTCTATTGCAGGGACTATAAAATGGGACTGTGAATGAGTTGACATACTACAGGTAACTGCTAAAAATAAAGGAAACACCAACATAAAGTGTCTTAATTGTCACGCCCTGATCTGTTTCACCTGTCCTTGTGATTATCTCCACCCCCTCCAGGTGTCACTGATTTTCTCCAGTGTATTTATCCCTGTGTTTCCTGTCTCTCGGTGACAGTTCGTCTTGTATGTTTCCAAGTCAACCAGTGTTTTTCCCGTTCTCCTGCTTTTTGCATTTCTCCTTTTTCTCGTCCTCCTGGTTTTGACCCTTGCCTGTTGTGAACTTTGTACCCGCCTGCCTGACCATTCTGCCTGCCTTGACCATGAGCCTGTCTGCCACTCTGTACCTCCTGGACTCTGATCTGGTTTTGACCTTTTGCCTGTCCACGACCATTCTCTTGCCTACTCCTTTTGGATTAATAAACATTGTACGACTCCAACCATCTGCCTCCTGTTTCTGCATCTGGGTCTCGCCTTGTGTCATGATATTAATAGGGCGTTGGGCCACCACGAGCCGCCAGAACAGCTTCAATGCGCCTTAGCATAGATTCTACAAGTGTCTGGAACTCTATTGGACACCATTCTTCCACAAGAAACACCACTTGGTGTTTTGTTGATGGTGGTGGAAAACGCTGTCTCAGGCTCCGCTCTAGAATCTCCCATAAGTGTTCAATTGGGTTGAGATCTGGTGACTGACACACACACACACACACACACACACACACACACACACACACACACACACACACACACACACACACACACACACACACACACACACACACACAATGAGATCTCTTCTTCTAGCCATGGTAGCAACTGGGCATTTTTATACATGACCCTAAGCATGATGGGATGTTAATTGCTTAACTCATGAACCACACCTGTGTGGAAGTACCTGCTTTCAATATACTTTGTATCCCTCATTTACTAAAGTGTTTCCTTTATTTTGTCAGTTACCTGTACTACACACAAACATTTAGTTTTACGTACATGCTCGTTGGTGAGCGTTGTTCATGCTGTTGCAGTGTGGCTTTGTAGCCATGTTACACTGGCTTTGCTTGATGTTATACCGTATGAATCACACTGTATATTCAAACAGTAAAAAGTGTGTTATGTAAAAATAAAATTGCATCTTGAGAATGTGTGTGCTCGCTTGTCTTGAAGTATGTAACTAATGATTATACTCAGGGAAATGACATACGGTCAGGGAAATGACCAGCCATAGAGGAATGCATCAGTAACGTTAATTCTATAAGTATTTGTCTAATAATGGGAGATTGCATCTTTCCTGTTGTTTCTAAGTCTGTGGTCTCTGAGCTTGATAAAACCAGAGCATTAACACCAGAGCATTTCCTCACTAATGATTCCTTATACCCCAGAAGACACTAAGATAAGAGACAGTAGTGTGACACTTTATAAAGGGTAGACAGTAGTGTGATCCTTTATAAAGGCTAGACAGTAGTGTGACCCTTTATAAAGGGTAGACAGTAGTGTGACCTTTTATAAAGGGTAGACAGTAGTAGAACCCTTTATGAAGGGTAAACAGTAGTGTGACCCTTTATAAAGGCTAGACAGTAGTGTGACCCTTTATAAAGGGTAAACAGTAGTAGGACCCTTTATAAAGGGTAGACAGTAGTGTGACCCTTTATAAAGGCTAGACAGTAGTGTGACCCTTTATAAAGGGTAGACAGTAGTGTGACCCTTTATAAAGGCTTGACAGTAGTGTGACCCTTTATAAAGGGTAGACAGTAGTGTGACCCTTTATAAAGGGTAGACAGTAGTGTGACCCTTTATAAAGGGTAGACAGTAGTGTGACCCTTTATAAAGGGTAGACAGTAGTGTGACCCTTTATAAAGGGTAGACAGTAGTGTGACCCTTTATAAAGGGTAGACAGTAGTGTGACCCTTTATAAAGGCTAGACAGTAGTGTGACCCTTTACAAAGGGTAGACAGTAGTGTGATCCTTTATTAAGGGTAGACAGTAGTGTGACCCTTTATAAAGGGTAGACAGTAGTGTGACCCTTTATAAAGGCTTGACAGTAGTGTGACCCTTTATAAAGGGTAGACAGTAGTGTGACCCTTTATAAAGGGTAGAGAGTAGTAGGACCCTTTATAAAGGCTTGACAGTAGTGTGACCCTTTATAAAGGCTAGACAGTAGTGTGACACTTTATAAAGGCTAGACAGTAGTGTGACCCTTTATAAAGGCTTGACAGTAGTGTGATCCTTTATAAAGGGTAGACAGTAGTGTGACCCTTTATAAAGGCTAGACAGTAGTGTGACCCTTTATAAAGGCTTGACAGTAGTGTGACCCTTTATAAAGGCTCGACAGTAGTGTGACCCTTTATAAAGGGTAGACAGTAGTGTGATCCTTTATAAAGGCTTGACAGTAGTGTGACCCTTTATAAAGGCTTGACAGTAGTGTGATCCTTTATAAAGGGTAGACAGTAGTGTGACCCTTTATAAAGCCTTGACAGTAGTGTGACCCTTTATAAAGGGTAGACAGTAGTGTGATCCTTTATAAAGGGTAGACAGTAGTGTGACCCTTTATAAAGGCTAGACAGTAGTGTGACCCTTTATAAAGGCTCGACAGTAGTGTGACCCTTTACAAATGCTAGACAGTAGTGTGACCCTTTATAAAGGGTAGACAGTAGTGTGACCCTTTATAAAGGGTAGACAGTAGTGTGATCCTTTATAAAGGGTAGACAGTAGTGTGATCCTTTACAAAGGCTAGACAGTAGTGTGACCCTTTACAAATGCTAGACAGTAGTGTGACCCTTTATAAAGGGTAGACAGTAGTGTGACCCTTTATAAAGGCTAGACAGTAGTGTGACCCTTTATAAAGGGTAGACAGTAGTGTGATCCTTTATGAAGGGTAAACAGTAGTGCGACCCTTTATAAAGGCTAGACAGTAGTGTGACACTTTATAAAGGCTAGACAGTAGTGTGACCCTTTATAAAGGGTAGACAGTAGTGTGACCCTTTATAAAGGGTAGACAGTAGTGTGACCCTTTATAAAGGGTAGACAGTAGTGTGACCCTTTATAAAGGGTAGACAGTAGTGTGACCCTTTATAAAGGGTAGACAGTAGTGTGACCCTTTATAAAGGGTAGACAGTAGTGTGACCCTTTATAAAGGGTAGACAGTAGTGTGACCCTTTATAAAGGGTAGACAGTAGTGTGACCCTTTATGAAGGGTAAACAGTAGTTTGACCCTTTATAAAGGCTAGACAGTAGTGTGACCCTTTATAAAGGGTAGACAGTAGTGTGACCCTTTATAAAGGGTAGACAGTAGTGTGACCCTTTATAAAGGGTAAACAGTAGTGTGACCCTTTATAAAGGCTAGACAGTAGTGTGACCCATTATAAAGGCTAGACAGTAGTGTGACACTTTATAAAGGCTAGACAGTAGTGTGACCCTTTATAAAGGCTCGACAGTAGTGTGACCCTTTATAAAGGCTTGACAGTAGTGTGACCCTTTATAAAGCGTAGACAGTAGTGTGATCCTTTATAAAGGCTCGACAGTAGTGTGACCCTTTATAAAGGGTAGACAGTAGTGTGATCCTTTATAAAGGGTAGACAGTAGTGTGACCCTTTATAAAGGCTAGACAGTAGTGTGACCCTTTATAAAGGCTCGACAGTAGTGTGACCCTTTATAAAGGGTAGACAGTAGTGTGACCCTTTATAAAGGCTAGACAGTAGTGTGACCCTTTATAAAGGCTAGACAGTAGTGTGACCCTTTATAAAGGGTAGACAGTAGTGTGACCCTTTATTAAGGGTAGACAGTAGTGTGACCCTTTATTAAGGGTCGACAGTAGTGTGACCCTTTATAAAGGGTAGACAGTAGTGTGACCCTTTATAAAGGGTAGACAGTAGTAGGACCCTTTATAAAGGCTTGACAGTAGTGTGATCCTTTATAAAGGCTCGACAGTAGTGTGACCCTTTATAAAGGCTAGACAGTAGTGTGACACTTTATAAAGGCTAGACAGTAGTGTGACCCTTTATAAAGGGTAGACAGTAGTGTGATCCTTTATAAAGGGTAGACAGTAGTGTGACCCTTTATAAAGGCTAGACAGTAGTGTGACCCTTTATTAAGGGTAGACAGTAGTGTGATCCTTTATAAAGGCTAGACAGTAGTGTGACCCTTTATAAAGGGTAGACAGTAGTGTGACCCTTTATAAAGGGTAGACAGTAGTGTGACCCTTTATAAAGGCTAGACAGTGGTGTGAGCCTTTATAAAGGGTAGACAGTAGTGTGACACTTTACAAAGGCTAGACAGTAGTGTGACCCTTTATAAAGGGTAGACAGTAGTGTGACCCTTTATAAAGGGTAGACAGTAGTGTGACCTTTTATAAAGGGTAGACAGTAGTGTGACCTTTTATAAAGGGTAGACAGTAGTGTGACCTTTTATAAAGGGTAGACAGTAGTGTGACCCTTTATAAAGGGTAAACAGTTGTAGGACCCTTTATAAAGGCTAGACAGTAGTGTGACCCTTTATAAAGGGTAGACAGTAGTGTGACCCTTTATAAAGGGTAGACAGTAGTGTGACCTTTTATAAAGGGTAGACAGTAGTGTGACCCTTTATAAAGGGTAAACAGTTGTAGGACCCTTTATAAAGGCTAGACAGTAGTGTGACCCTTTATAAAGGGTAGACAGTAGTGTGACCCTTTATAAAGGGTAGACAGTAGTGTGACCCTTTATAAAGGGTAAACAGTTGTAGGACCCTTTATAAAGGCTAGACAGTAGTGTGACCCTTTATAAAGGGTAGACAGTAGTGTGACCCTTTATAAAGGGTAAACAGTTGTAGGACCCTTTATAAAGGGCTACTGAGAAAAAGAGTGGGAAAAGAAGGGAAGGAGGATAGGTTAGGAGTTAGGACTGGGTTTAACCCGTATCGCCAAAGTATCGTTGAAAGATTAAAATGTAAAGGTCATTTACGATTGAGCCAACAGTGGTTACCATGAATGTAGTCTCCACGACTGCGGGAACATTGCCTTTAATTGTGATTTGCACTACAAAGCGGATCTTCAACACCACGGATTGAATAGAGCCCTAAGTCAGTAGTATTTCCCCACAATGAAATGCTACTCAGATGGAGAGAAAACAAGGAGCGTTAATGTCTGGAGGAGGATAATGTAATGCATCCTTCCTTCTTACCTGAGACTAGCTGTTCTGCTCTCCCTGTAAATGGTGTTTCTCAGAGCGTAACCTGGCTGTTCTTGTGTTGACCCGGCCAGGCCCACATCCCACCTCTGTGACACAACACTGGCATTACATATCATCTACCTCCCACCTCTGTGTCACAGCACTGACATTACATATCATCTACCTCCCACCTCTGTGTCACAGCACTTACATTACATATCATCTACCTCCCACCTCTGTGTCACAGCACTTACATTACATATCATCTACCTCCCACCTCTGTGTCACAGCACTTACATTACATATCATCTACCTCCCACCTCTGTGTCACAGCACTTACATTACATATCATCTACCTCCCACCTCTGTGTCACAGCACTTACATTACATATCATCTACCTCCTACCTCTGTGTCACAGCCCTGACATTACATATCATCTACCTCCCACCTCTGTGCCACAGCACTGACATTACATTTCATCTACCTCCCACCTCTGTGTCACAGCCCTGACATTACATATCATCTACCTCCCACCTCTGTGTCACAGCACTGACATTACATATCATCTACCTCCCACCTCTGTGACACAGCACTGACATTACATATAATCTACCTTCCACCTCTCTGTCACAGCACTTACATTACATATCATCTACCTCCCACCTCTGTGACACAGCACTGACATTACATATCATCTACCTCCCACCTCTGTGTCACAGCACTGACATTACATATCATCTACCTCCCACCTCTGTGTCACAGCACTGACATTACATATTGCCATCACTGCACCTTGTTTGTGTGGGTATGTATGTAAAACCCAGGCTATAATTAGACAGGGAAAGGACTAGTTCTAATTGTTGGACTCATCCATAGGTTGCCTCTCTAGGCAGGTATTCATCAATGTCAGAATTCAGATTGATTTTGAATCTGAAGATGCTAATATTTATGGATATTGTTACCTTCATGTCACAGAAACTAGAAATAGAAAACATAGGGGAAAAAACCCTGTCACGCCCTGACCTACACTACCATAGAAAATAACATCTTTCTATGGTCAGGACGTGACAGTACCCCCCCAAACAACAACAAACCCCCCCCCCCCCCAAAAAAAAGGAAGGGCAGGGCAGGGTGGGTAACTATTGCCTATGGCGGCTCTGGTGCAGTACACATAACCTTCTCATCCCGCGGATCCTCCCACAGAGGAGGATGCTCCGGTTCGGGGCGTAACCCCCGCTCCGCCCGCTGATCCCTCTGCTTCTGTGCCACCGGAGGAGGAACCAGACTGTAGATCATCTCCAGAGGCTTTGTACTGCAGACCGCCGCCGGAGGTTCTGGGCTGCAGACCATCGCGGGAGAGTCTGGGCTGCAGACCATCGCCGGAGACTCCGGGCTGCAGACCGTCGCCAGAGGGTCCAGGCTGCAGGCCGTCGCCGGACGGTTCGGGCTGCTGGCCGTCGCCGGAGGGTCCGGACTGGGGAACGTCGCCGGAGGGTCTGGACTGGGGAACGTCGCCGGAGGGTCCGGACTGTGGGCCGTCTCTGGAGGTTCCGGACTGTGGGCCGTCTCAGGAGGTTCCGGACTGTGGGCCGTCTCAGGAGGTTCCGGACTGTGGGCCGTCTCAGGAGGTTCCGGACTGTGGGCCTTCTCAGGAGGTTCCGGACTGTGGGCCGTCTCAGGAGGTTCCAGACTGTAGGCCGTCGCCGGAAGCTCTGGACTGGGAACTGTTGCCGGAAGCTCTGGACTGGGAACTGTCGACGGAAGCTCTGGACTGGGAACTGTCGCCGGAAGCTCTGGACAGGGAATGTGCACTGGAGGCCTGATGCGTGGGGCTGGCACAGGTGGCGCAAAACTAGTAACACGCACCTCAGGGCGAGTGCGGGGAGCAGGAACAGGACACCCCGGACTGGGCAGGCGCACTGGAGGCCTGATGCGTGGGGCTGGCACAGGTGGCGCCAGACTGGTAACACGCACCTCAGGGTAAGTGCGAGGAGCAGGCACAGGGCGTACCAGGCTGGATAGACTCACTGGAGGCCGGGTACGTGGGGCAGGCACAGGATATACTGGGCCGTGGAGGCGCACTGGAGGTCTCGAGCGTATGGCTGGTACAACCCGTCCTGGCTGGATGCTCAACCTAGCTCGACAAATGCGGGGCTCGGGCACAGATCGCACCGGCCTGTGAATGCGCACTGGCGACACAGTGCGCATCACCTCATAACACGGTGCTTGCTTTATCACTCGCTCCCCACGGTAAGCACGGGGAGTTGGCTCAGGTCTCCAACCTGACTCTGCCAATCTCCCCGTGTGCCCCCCCCAATTTTTTGTGGGGGCTGCCTCTCGCACTTGCCTCGTGGTAGGTATAGTGCCTCGTAGTATCGCCGCTCCGCTCTCGCTGCCTCAATTTCCTCTTTAGGACGGCGATACTCCCCAGCCTGCCTCCAGGGTCCTTTCCTGTCCAATATCTCCTCCCAAGTCCATTTGTCCTGCTGACCACGCTGCTTGGTCCTTTGGTGGTGGGAGATTCTGTCACGGTTGTCATAGGAATGAGTGGACCAAAATGCAGCGTGTGTCGTTCCACATTTTATTTACACTGTGAAACCATGCAATACATAAATAAACTGATTGACAAAAACAACAAACCGTGACGCAGAGGTGAAACATACACTGACTCAAAAATAATCTCCCACAAACCCAGGTGGAAAAACCATTACTTAAGTATGATCTCCAATTTGAGACAATGAGGACCAGCTGCCTCTAATTGGAGATCATCCCAAACAAAACCCCAACATAGAAATACAAAACTAGAACCTGAACATAGAAGAAGAAAAAACCTGTCACGCCCTGACCTACACCACCATAGAAAATAACATCTTTCTATGGTCAGGACGTGACACTTCATTACAAAACCAATTAGATGAGCAATATTCCTAATGAAGATATGCACAAAATAAGACTGATTTAGGCTATATTAAACATGGTTAACTAAGGCTTGTTCTACAAACTCAAATTATTTGTCAACTGTTAGACAATAATTGCTTGTTGAGAGAAACATTTTTACAACACAGAATATGATCTGATTTGTCATATTAACTTGAGCAAATGTAAACCAAGAATGACCATTCCAAATGTACCTTTGTCAGTGTTTTGACTGAGGCCTACAGCTAATTCTATATTGTCATCTTTAAAAAGAGCTATGTTTATCCCGTTTTCTGAATTACATAAAGACATACGAACAAAGAGATCAGCTAGAGATCATGTCTGCTCAGCACATGGCATAAAAATATTTCGAGTGCGTCACTCTGAAAGCTGTAAACAACTTTTCCGTCACATATTATAATAATTGGCACCCCCAGTATAGCCTTATAGACTTAAAGCAATGAACAAAACTCACTCATTCACTGCCTTGCTCTCTGCTGCTCTAAGCAGTCTTGTGGCAGAATGGGTTAGAATGGGTCAACTTAGTTGTTGAATACTCATTCTTTCATTCATATTCATCATATTTACCCTCCTTTTCCCGGTTCTATAAGAAGATGACTTTTTAAGATGATCACCCTGTGTGACCCAAACATTTTTGCAAATGTGTTTTTGTAACATAAATACCTCTGGCTCTGGCTCAGAATGTTTGTTTCTCTATTGTTTCTCTACTACATCTTAGAGAAGACAAGACACACACCATGTGCTACTAAGAGATATATCTGGGTCTGAGGAGATGAATGACTGTAAGTAGTATTTGACATGAGTTTAGGACCTGTTGTATTTTTGCAATCGGGGGTCACGCAAAGACAATGACAGACACGTATGAGAACGTTTAAAAGGTACAGCTTTATTTTAGAGGGATACTTCAGCCATAGTTAGGATTTATAAATGATGTACTATTGTTGTAAACCGTATACTGCTCACAAAATATTATATCAAAACTGAAACACTCATGATAACAAAACTAAAACACTGATGATAAACTATAACACTCATGATAACAAAACTAAAACACTGATGATAATCTATAACACTGATGACAAATTATAACACTGATGATAAACTATAATACTCATGATAATCTATAACACTGATGACAAACTATAACACTGATAATAAACTATAACACTGATGATACACTATAATACTCATGATAAACTATAACACCGATGATAAACTATAACACTGATGATAAACTATAACACCGATGATAAACTATAACACTCATGATAAAATACCCTTAGAGAGCACCTGTTCTGGTGAATATTATGGAAATATACTTGGGACCGTCCCAAATGGCACCCTATTCCCTACATAGTGCACTACTTTTGTCCAGAACCCTGGTAAAAAAAATAGTGACCTATGTAGGGAATTGGGTTCCATTTGGGACGTAAAGCTGTATGTACATAGTGGTGGAAAATATACTTGATTCAAAACAGATTTGTTAACAGAATCAGGTGGCAATCATTAAGGATTCTATTTTGATGTCATGACTAATCTATGATTGAAGGTAGTTTAATAAATCAAGTTTATGATTAAGCTGTCCCTGTAATGGTTTTATAACTATTTGATCACCAATGAGAATGTCACTGAAGCAAATAGAATGTAGGAGACACAGGGGCGGTGAAGGAGCCATATCAGAAACCGGAAAACAATGTGTCAATGTCTCTTAAATATAACAGGCAATTCAAACTGATCTGAGATATACACAACATCTTCATGGATTCATTTCTCCCTCTTATTACATGACAGAAACAAGCAGACAACTTGGGATTCAACGAGACAGCTTGGGATCCAACCAGACAGCTTGGGATCCAACCAGACAGCTCGGGATCCAACCAAACAGCTCGGGATCCAACCAGACAACTCGGGATCCAACCAGACAGCTCGTGATCCAACCAGACAGCTTGGGATCCAACCAGACAGCTCGGGATCCAACCAGACAGCTCGGGATCCAACCAGACAGCTTGGGATCCAACCAGACAACTCGTGATCCAACCAGACAGCTCGGGATCCAACCAGACAGCTCGGGATCCAACTAGACAGCTCGGGATCCAACCAGACAGCTCGTGATCCAACCAGACAGCTCGGGATCCAACCAGACAGCTCGTGATCCAACCAGACAGCTCGGGATACAACCAGACAGCTCGGGATCCAACCAAACAGCTCGGGATCCAACCAGACAGCTCGGGAGCCAACCAGACAGCTCAGGATTCAACCAGACAGCTCGGGAGCCAACAACAACTTGGGATCCAAATTCACACAACAACAATGATAAACACTCATTCAAAAATGTGACATTTGAATTCTGTGCCTTTTCATCTGCGTGACTTGAATGAGGACAGTTTCTTCCATAGCTTTTGGCTAGAGATGATGATTTAATTGACCGCTCACAAAGATTAGCTGGATCCAGGGCTTCTTTAATTGTGTCCTGAAGCCAGTGTGCGATGTGTGATGAGTTTTGGCACTATTATTGACAATAACATTTGGTTGAACCGTAATTTGAAATGGTATTATTCATACAGGATGTAAGTGGAACAATTATGTTACAAACATTACACGGATGAAGACAGACAGGCGCAGGATGGCACTTTACCATTCTTCGAGTTCAAGGGTGCCATAATGAGATGCGTGACATCAGCAGACATTAGAAATCTACAGACAACACACGCCTGGCCTGAGGCACCTCTCGCTCTCTCGCTCTCGCTCTCTCTCTCTCTCTCGCTCTCTCGCTCTCTCTCTTTATTCTTGGCTGAGTGTTTTAGTGTTTCACACATTAGATTACATAGAGCTAGAGGTACAAGTGCTGGACTTGTGCTCTGAAGCATCCATAACTATTCTCTAAAATCTGTATATCAGAGCTTCCAAGCAAGATAGTGCTAAACAAATGTGACACTCACAATAAGAGAATGCTACCTAACAGGCTGTTATTTATCCCTTTTCAAACACATTTTCTGCAGTTCTACACATTTTTCCATCGCTCATGCCGTGTTGCCTAGTGGTTAGAGTGTTGGACTAGTAACTGAAAGATTGCTAGATCAAATCCCCGAGTTGACAAGGTAAAAATCTGTTGTTCTGCTCCTGAACAAGGCAGTTACCCACTGTTCCTAGGCTGTCATTGTAAATAAGAATGTGTTCTTAACTGACTTGCCTGGTTAAATAATAAAATAATAATGTGTGAGCCTAAAGTGTGGAAAATCTGTCGTTGAGGATCAGGCTCGCCATTTCTACTGTGGCTTACAAATGTCAAAGTGTCATCCACAATGAAATCCAGTGTGTCGTAAGGTTAAATGTATTCTTCAGTTGCTCAAGCTGACACGAGATGAAGGTTTTAGACATGAGAGTGAGAAAAGAATACCTGTTGTATGTAAAAAGGCATGTCTGTATTGTACTTTGTAATTTTAATTTTAACCTTTATTTAACTAGGCAAGTCAGTTAAGAACAAATTCTTATTTACAATGACAGCCTACCAGGGAACAGTGGGTTAACTACCTTGTTTAGAGGCAGAATGACAGATGTTTTCCTTGTCAGCTCTGGGATTTGATTTAGGTAACCTCTGCGGTTACTAGCCCAACACTCTAACCTCTAGGCTACCTGCCGTAATGTGTTGTGTATTGAGTATTGTAGTGTGTATTGAGTACGTTATTGTGTATTGTATTGCATTGTGTATTGTATTGTGTACTGTGTTGTGTATTGTATTGTGTACTGTATTGTGTATTGTATTGTGTGTTGTATTGTGTACTGTATTGTGTATTGTATTGTACTTTAATAGTAATTATATCACAGTAATAATGATTATAGCTGTTTATGTTTCTTAACAATTTTACTCATATGGCCTGAATTAAATAATGTGTACAATTAATGGACAGTTCATTTAGAGAACCCACAATACATTGAGCTAGCCAGGATGTAAAATGTGGACAAGCCCAGATACAGTGGGAACGGTTCATATCATACAGTATCTTTCTGTTCTTAGATGCAGACAGCATCATGTAGACATGGTAACCATCAGACAAAATTATGACTTTTTAAGCACAGAATGATCCCGTATGTTCAATGTCAGTGGAAATCTGATTGATTACATTTGCTCCCAATATTACCAGAATGCAGTTCTTTATTGTTCCAGGAAGTAATTAAAATGATAATGACATGGAAGCTTCGCCAAGACCCTCATGCTTCAATCGATACAATGTATGAGTGTGATCATTAGCGTGATGGCAATATTTATTAATTATGGTCACCGTTGATAAGAATGTCCTCTCAGCTAAGCAATAAATAGAAATGGTTATTTGTAGTACATATTCATGATTACAGTATTCTCAAATGCCAGCTGCATTTGACCAGCCATGCACACATTGCATTTCACTATTACATTATGTTAAATTTGTGTGTAAAAATTTAAATGCTCTTTTCTTTTATCAAGTAATGACTAGAGACTAGCTGTTTGTTGTTTCTAAGCTGTCCTGTGTAATGAGCACTGTTACGAACTGAGGGCATATACATATACGGTTGGAGACCAAGTCCACAGGCAGTCCATGGATCCGGAAGACGTGCTGCACCATGAGCTGGGCCGTCTCCTTGGCAGAGGGTAACTTGGGGAGAGGAGTAACGTGGGCGGCCTTGGAAAAGCGGGCCCACTCCAGGACCGCGGAGCAGACAGCGTCAGGCACGAACATCCTGTTATCTGGGCACATCCCAGGGTTCGGCTGGGACCGCTGCACCTCCCGGACCTGTTTCCTGATACCCCTGCTGAGTGCCATCGCCAGGCACGAGGTGGAAAGAATGGTCTCGGGCTCCGTGGTGGTAGCTGTGATGTTATAGCGGCGAGACAGGGCATCAGGCTTGACGTTCTTGGACCCCGGCCGGTAGGAGAGGGAAAAGTTGAACCGGGTAAACAGCAGGGCTCATCTCGCCTGCCTGGAGTTGAGGCGCTTGGCGGTGCGGAGATACTCCAGGTTTTTGTGGTCGGTCCACACAATGAACGGATGTTCCGCACCTTCGAGCCAGTGCCTCCATTCCTCCAATGCCATCTTCATCGCGTGAAGCTCCCGATTCCCCACATCGTAATTCCTCTCCGTGGTGGTGAGGTGGTGGGAGAAGAAGGTGCAGGGCTGCAGCTTATGGTCCAGGGCAGAACGTTGGGACAGAACAGCCCCCGCTCCAACATCCAAAGCATCGGCCTTCCTGAATTGACGGGAAGGGTCCGGATGAACCAGGATCGGAGCCGTGGTGAAGCGGTTTTTAAGGTCCCGGAATGCCCGGTCCGCGGCCGTGGACCATGTGAACGGATCCTTGGTAGAGGTGAGGGCAGACAGGGAGGAGGCCAGGGTGTTGTCACCCGGATAAAGCGGCGATAAAAGTTGGTGAACCCCAGGAAGTGTTGCAGCTGCACCCTGGATGTAGGCTGAGGCCAATCCATCACCGCTTTCACCTTCTCGGGATCCATCTTGACGCTCCCAGAAGAGATGATGTAGCCCAGAAAGGGAATGGTGGATCAATGGAACTCACACTTTTCCGCCTTAATGAACAACTGGTTCTCCAGAAGGTGCTGGAGAACCTGCTGGACATGGAGCACGTGTTCTTGTGGGAAGCGGGAGAAGACGAGGATGTCATCAATGTAGACGAAGACGAACCGGTTCAGCATGTAGCGGAGAATGTCATTCACCAGAGTCTGGAACACGGCAGGGGTGTTGGTGAGGCCAAAGGGCATGACCAGATATTCGTAGTGGCAGCTGGCCCTGTTGAAGGCGGTCTTCCACTCGTCTCCCTCTTGTATCCGCACCAGGTGGTAGGCATTAAGTAGATCCAGCTTGGAGAACACAGTGGCCCCCTGGAGTGGCTCAAAGGCCGAGGAAATGAGTGGTAGCTGATAACGGTTCTTTACAGTGCTGTCATTGAGTCCCCAGTAGTCAATGCACGGGCGCAGGGTCTTGTCCTTCTTCTCCATGAAGAAGAACCCTACACCAGCGGGAGAGGAAGAGGGATGGATAAATCCAGTAGCTAGGGTGTCCCCAATGTAGTCCTCCATAGCCTTGGTTTCAGTTCCCGACAGCGAGTACAGACGACCCCGGGGCGGCATGGTGCTAGGGAGAAGGTCAATCCCGCAGTCATGGGGCGGTGTGGCAGAAGGGAAGTGGCCCGGGACTTGCTGAACACCTCCCGGAGATCCTGGTACTCTGCAGGAATGGCGGAGAGATCCGGGACCACCTCCGAGGACCCTAGACCCTACCGGGCACGAGGACACAAAATTACCAAAAGTCCCACAATACAGACAGCTCCTTGTGCTGATCCGGTGTTGCCGTTCCACTGGCGACAGCCCAGCCCTGCCTAGTTGCATGGGCTCGGGAAACAGTGCCTTGACACTCCTTGATGACTCTCGAGGAAGGTTGGGAAATCTCAGGATGCTCTCGACCACGGGACCATCGGGGACTTCCAGGATGACTCGGGGGCGAGGTGGAATCCCTGGAAGTGCGAGTGAAATCGAATTTCCTCTCCATCCGTCATTCCCGCAATCGACCATCGACGCGGATGGTCAAAGCGATGAGGGAGTCAAAATCTGTGGGTAACTCCCGAGCCGCAAGTTCATCCTTAACCTCCTCCGAGACGCCGTGCAGGAACATGTCAAACAGTGCATCCAGGTTCCACGCACTCTCCGCTGCCAACATACGGAAATCCACTGCATAGTCGGCCACAGTGCGGGTGTCCTGCCGGAGCTGGATTAGCTTCTGGGCAGCTTCTCTGCCGGAGAACGAGGCATCAAAGACCTTCCTCACCTCTCCCACAAACCCCTCCAGGCTCACGCATATGGCCGGCTGCTGTTCCCATACGGCGGTAGCCCAGGTGAGAGCCCTTCCAGACATCAGTGTGATGAGGTTGGCTATTTTGGAGCAATCTGAGGGGAAGGAGGAGGGCTGAAGCTCAAAAAGGAGGGCACACTGAGCTAGAAACGTCCAACAGGTGCTCAGCTCTCCATTAAAGCGTTCCGGAGGAGCTAACCGGGGCTCCCGGGAAGGTGGAGTGGCCGGTGGGGCGGCACTGCTAACTGCCGAGTTGCTGAGGGGCGGTGGGGTTACCACCCAGCAGCATGTCCAACACCCGGTCATGGCGCTCAGCCAACGTTTGGACCCCCTCCATCAGCCCACGAAGAAATTCCTCATGCCTACCAATGGAGGCTCCTTGGGAGGTGTTGCGCTGCTGGTCCGGGTCTGCTGGGTCCGTCATGGCCAGTTCGTCCTTTTAGGTATGAAGGTAAGACCCAGATGCAGACCACTTCGAATAAACAATAGTTTAATATTCCAACAGGGGCAGGCAATAGACAGGTCAAGGCAGGAAGGGGTCAGTAAACCAGAGGAGGGGCAACGGTACCAGGCGGCAGGCAGGCTCAGGGTCAGGGTAAGGCAGAGGTCGGTAATCCAGAGGGGGGCAAAGGTAAAGGTTGGCAGGCAGGCTCAGGGTCAGGCTGAGTGTTCAGGCAGGCAGGCTCGGAGTCTGGACAGGCAAGGGTCAAAACCAGGTGGGTGAAAAAAGAGAGACTGGAAAAAGCAGGCTCTGAGACACAAAACGCTGGTTGACTTGAACAAACAAGACGAACTGGCAACAGACAAACAGAACACAGGTATAAATACACAGGGGATAATGGCTAAGATGGGCACACCTGGAGGGGGGTGGAGACAATCACAAAGACAGGTGAAACAGATCAGAGTTTGCCAAAAGGCACCTAAAGACTCTTAGACAATGAGAAACAAGATTATCTGATCTGATGAAACCAAGATTGAACTCTTTGACCTGATTTCCAATCGTCACGTCTGGAGGAAACCTGACACCATCCTTACGGTGAAGTATGGTGGTGGCAGCATCATGCTGTGGGCATGTTTTTCAGCAGCGGGGACTAGTCAGGATCGAGGTAAAGATGAACAGAGCAAAGCACAGAGAGATCCTTGATGAAAACCTGCTCCAGAGTGTTCAGGACCTCAGACTGGGGCGAAGGTTCACCTTCCAACAGGACAACGACCCTAAACACACAGCCAAGACAACTCAGGAGTGGCTTCGCGACAAGTCTCTGAAAGTCCTTGAGTGGCCTAGCCAGAGCCTGGACTTGAACCTGATCTAACATCTCTGGAGAGACCTGAAAATAGCTGTGCAGCAACGCTCCCCTTCCAACCTGACAGAGCTTGAGAGAATCTGCAGAGAAGAATGGGAGAAACTCCCCAAATACAGGTGTGCCAAGCTTGTAGTGTCATACCCAAGAAGGCTCGAGGCTGTAATCACTGCCAAAGGTGCTTCAACAAAGTACTGAGTAAAGCGTCTGAATAGTAATAATATTTCCGTTTTGTATTTTTTATAAATTACCAAACATTTCTAAAAACCTGTTTTTGCTTTGTCATTATGGGGCATTGTGTGTAGATTGATTAGGGGGAAAAATAATTTAATCAATTATAGAATAAGGTTGTAAGGCAACAAAATGTGGAAAAAGTCAAGGAGTCTGAATACTTTCCGAATGCACTGTATAAACAGTGGGGGAAAAAAGTATTTGATCCCCTGCTGATTTTGTACGTTTGCCCACTGACAAAGAAAGGATCAGTCTATAATTTTAATGGTAGGTTTATTTGAACAGTGAGAGACAGAATAACAACAAAAATATCCAGAAAAACGCATGTCAAAAATGTAATAAATTGATTTGCATTTTAATGAGGGAAATAAGTATTTGACCCCCTCTCAATAAGAAAGATTTCTGGCTCACAGGTGTCTTTTATACAGGTAACGAGCTGAGATTAGGAGCACACTCTTAAAGGGAGTGCTCCTAACCGCAGCTTGTTACCTGTAAAAAAGACACCTGTCCACAGAAGCAATCAATCAATCAGATTCCAAACTCTCCACCATAGCCAAGACCAAAGAGCTCTCCAAGGATGTCAGGGACAAGATTGTAGACCTACACAAGGCTGGAATGGGCTACAAGACCATTGCCAAGCAGCTTGGTGAGAAGGTGACAACATTTGGTGCGATTATTCGCGAATGGAAGAAACACAAAAGAACTGTCAATCTCCCTCGGCCTGGAGCTCCATGCAAGATCTCACCTCGTGGAGTTGCAATGATCATGAGAACGGTGAGGAATCAGCCCAGAACTACATGGGAGGATGTTGTCAATGATCTCAAGGCAGCTGGGACCATAGTCACCAAGAAAACAATTGGTAACACACTACGCCGTGAAGGACTGAAATCCTGCAGTGCTCGCAAGGTCCCCCTGCTCAAGAATACATATACATGCCCGTCTGAAGTTTGCCAATGAACATCTGAATGATTTAGAGGACAACTGGGTAAAAGTGCTGTGGTCAGATGAGACCAAAATGGAGCTCTTTGCCGTCAACAGAACTCGCCGTGTTTGGAGGAGGAGGAATGCTGCCTATGACCCAAGAACACCATCTCCACCGTCAAACATTATGCTTTGGGGGTGTTTGTCTGCTAAGGGGACAGGACAACTTCACTGCATCTAAGGGACGATGGACGGGGCCATTTACCGTCAAATCTTGGGTGAGAACCTCCTTCCCTCAGCCAGGGCATTGAAAATGGGTCGTGGATGGGTATTCCAGCATGACAATGACCCAAAACACACGGCCAAGGCAACAAAGGAGTGGCTCAAGAAGAAGCACATTAAGGTCCTGGAGTGGCCTAGCCAGTCTCCAGACCTTAATCCCATAGAAAATCTGTGGAGGGAGCTGAAGGTTCGAGTTGCCAAACGTCAGCCTCGAAACCTTAATGACTTGGAGAAGATCTGCAAAGAGGAGTGGGACAAAATCCCTCCTGAGATGTGTGCAAACCTGGTGGCCAACTACAAGAAACGTCTGACCTCTGTGATTGCCAACAAGGGTTTTGCCACCAAGTACTAAGTCATGTTTTGCAGAGGGGGTCAAATACTTATTTCCCTCATTAAAATGCATATCATTTTATAACATTTTTGACATGCGTTTTTCTGGATATTTTTGTTGTTATTCTGTCTCTCACTGTTCAAATAAACCTACTATTAAAATTATAGACTGATCATTTCTTTGTCAGTGGGCAAACGTACAAAATCAGCAGGGGATCAAATCCTTTTTTCCCCCACTGTATTTATTTTACATGTATTTAACCTCTTTTTTTGTCTCCATATTTACTGTACTTCCATAAATTTTTTCAACTAGTACCAGGGGACCTTCAGACAAGTCTTGTGAGGCCTGTCCTAGAGAAAAACAACCAACATGAACTTATTTGTTAGAGTCTCACCTTTCCACAGAGGGGTCATATTAGTGTGTAGCCCAAACTGTTCAGAAGCTCCAGACAGAGGTTGGCAGATCGGCTGTAACCGACTTCAAACGAGTCCCAAGATGCTTGTGGGGGTCATAGAGCAAAACAGAGAACACCGTCGTGAATGTGAGAGCATAATTTTTCTATAGAGTTTGTAGGCCAAACCATTTGGAGACTTCAGTTGATTTTGTGAGAAGACCAATTTTCAATCACCGCTTTAGCTTTGTCACCTTTCATCGCAGATGTGGAACTGCGACGTCAGCGGATGTGGTGGATTGAAAAGCCACCCAGATATCTATAGTTTAAACTGACAGATTTTAATGGGGATTTTGTTAATATGCTAATTATACTTCTGTGGGGGCGTGGACATCGATTCTAGGTAAACTTTTTTAAGCACCATCTAATAGGGCTGCTGCTCCAGCAGCATTAGGCAGATGATTGCAGCTGCATTAGGCAGAAAATAGAAGTCTCCGGGCAGACAATAGCAGCTATGTTAGAAAAACGATTGCAGTCTCCGGGCAGACGATAGCAGTCTCCTGGCAGACGATAGCAGCCACATTAGGCAGATGATAGCAGCCGCATTAGGCAGACAATAGCAGTCTCCGGGCAGATGGTAGCAGTCTCCTGGCAGATGATAGCAGTCTCCTGGCAGACGATAGCAGCTGCATTAGGCAGACGATAGCAGCTGCATTAGGCAGATGATAGCAGCCGCATTAAGCAGACGATAGCAGTCTCCGGGCACACAATAGCAGTCTTCCGGCAGACGATAGCTGTTGCATTAGGCAGACAATAGCAGTCTTCCGGCAGACGATAGCTGTAGCATTAGGCAGACAATAGCAGTCTTCCGGCTGACGATAGCTGTTGCATTAGGCAGACAATAGCAGTCTCCAGCCAGAGAAATAGCTCATCCCGGACTTGTTTACATGTCTGTTTGTGACATACAGCTCTTGCTGGCAAAAGCACAGGGTTGGAGCAGGGTTGTGGAGGAAACAGATAGGGTCTCTATGCCAGTCTGTACGACCGTCAGTCATTTCAGACCACTCTAGACGAGCACAGACGAGCCATCCTCACTCAGACAGACATTATGTGTAGAGCTGAGATCTAAACTCTGAGATGTTTGATTGCCTCTGCCTACCTCTTCGGGGCTCATACTGTGGGCATCATGCACATTAGCCAGCCAATGACCACGTCACCAACAGACAAGCCTGCTGTAGCCAATCTCTTCAAGTTCCAACTCTCCAGTTTGAGAGGACTATAGCAAGTCCATTGTCAGTGTGACGCAAACAACACTTCAAATCCACTTTAATCCACAGTTTGATTGCTGTAAACATCTTGTCATTTAATTGGATTTTGAGGATTTGGGAATGGCACCCACGTTCTTGTCCCCCCATGTTACCAAGTGCCGATTTTACATAGACCCCTTGAATCAAAGAGGTCATAAATGAACACATATCCAGTTGGTGAGCAAAAATATTTGAAAGACATCAAATCAATGTCAAAGCCTAGGTTAACGTCAACAATCTGCTTGTATTGAAATTACAATCCTGGTCGGCCGACCAACGTATCTTGCTGTTTATTTTGAGCCTCTCTTTTTGAGCATAATTATCAGACAATTTGAGAATAACAAAGGACAAGACAAGTGCAGAGAGTGATGTGACCAATTAAAATGTGCTGCCCTTTTCTTGAATCGGACAGTGGAACTGTGTTCTCTTTAATGTTTGGGATTACAACAGACAATCCCAGGTTTCACTTGACTATAGGAAGCTCAGGGCAAGCGGAGCGTAACTGAAATATGAAAATCCATCAGTCAATACAGTCATATGTTAATGTTGCCTGATTTGCCCTTATCAAGCGATTATTTTTGGGCATATCGATATAAAAGCCATATGGTTTGTGTGATGTTATTCTGATCGTTCAAGTCCATTTTGTCTTCTTACAAACAGAGTTGTAGTAAATACCTGAAAATGAAACTAATGAAACACTATTAGTATAATAAATACTGTAATATAATATTTCTTTGTGAAATACAAATGAGCAGTTGTTTTGACAGGCACTATATTTACCTACCCCTACTCCAGTGGAGGCTGCTGAGGGGAGAACGGCTCACAATAATGGCTGGAATGGAGTGAATGGAATGGTTTCAAACCCATGAAAACCACGTTGTTGATACTATTCCATTTCCTCCATTCCAGCCATTAAGCCGTTCTACCCTCAGCAGCCTCCACTGCCCTACTGTAATCCAGCTGTCTGGTCTGAAGTTACAGCCACTATTTGTTTAGTGATTCACAGGTAAAAGGTAAGGCCTCATAATGACTCAGGACTTTGTCAAAGCAAACAGCCTCTATTGTGTATTGATTGTGAGTGGATCATGTGGAGGAGGGTGTTTGAGGATCATTAATGGCAGCAACAATGACATCATCCATCAGTCTAAAGTCTCCTCTGTCACAGCATCGGCTGTGAGGGGACTGTGCTCCTCTATCATGCATGCAATGATGTCTGAGGGGAAAAACGGTGTTAGTTGTTTGAAGTAACTTCTTTGTTGTTGTTTCATCATTAATGTTCCCAGCTTCAACCAATAGACATCATGTATCACATGGGGCAGCAGGTAGCCTAGTGGTTAGAGCATTGGGCCAGTTACTGAAAGGTTGGTGGATCGAATCCCCCAGCTGACAAGGTAAAAATCTGTCGTTCTGCCCCTGAACAAGGCAGTTAACCCACTGTTCCTAGGCCATCATTGTAAATAACTGACTTGCCTAGTCAAAAAAATAAAATATAATGTGATGCCATTCACATCAACCTGGCTGTCATCTGACTGTGCCAGTGTCCCAAGACTCCCAAATTAGAGCCAGGACCCCATGGGAGTGGACACCTAGTCAGTTGCTGCATTCATAATAAATCATGGGCCAGTAACTGAAAAGTCGCTGGTTCAAATCTCAGAGCTGGTGGAAGGTGGAAAAATCTGCTGTTCTGCCCTTGAGCAAGGCAGTTAACCCTCAACAACAACTCCTCCCTGGGTGCTGTGGATGTTGACTAAGGCAGCCCCTTGCACCTCTCTGAATGCATTCAACTGAAATGTGTCGTCCTCATTTTACCCTCTGAATCAGAGAGGTGCGAGGGGCCTTAGTCAACGTCCACAGCGCCCGGGGAGGAGTTGTTGTTGAGGGTTAACTGCCTTGCTCAAAGGCACATTTTTACACCTTCCTGGCTCTGGGATTTGAACCAGCGACTTTTCAGTTACTGGCCCAACAGTTACTGGCCCATGATTTATTATGAATGCAGCATGATTTACACTTTACATCTAGACAATAAAGGGCTCATAAGTAGTTAAAGGGATAGTTCATCAAATTACAACATGACATATGGGTGAAGCATCCCTTTAATAACCTTTTTTTAATCATTTTTTAATGCTCCTTCCACAGCACATTAGACAGAGGAAATGATATAGAGGGTTGATGTCTACAATGACAATGCTACAACCCTCTGAGGCAGTAGAGTGCTATCGCTGTTTCCCTGGTGTCAAATATGGCCATAAACACCTCTTGTTACTGGTACACCTGCAATTGAGTTCTCCTCTTCACTCTTTATTGGTGTCATGTTGCCAGAGGGGCTGTAGAGGGTGAGTGATAGAGAGGTCGGCTGTAGGGATGATATTAGCACTTATACTGTCCTCACATCACCACATTTGTGACGGATCACTTGCAGCTACCTGTAAAGATGTAGCATCTTAATTTGATCACCCTGTTGCAGGAGAACTTCAACACAGCAAATGTAAAACTTGTAGTGTATTTGAGGTTTAAAAAAGCTTCTAAAGTTTGGAATTTCCTCTTGTGAAATTTCAGACTGAAAATGTACTAACCGCTACAAAAATGTCCATTAATTATATAATCCACATACATTTCCTGTTTCTGCAGGATTATTTTCCTGCTGTAGGAGACTGGCTCAAATTAAGATCCTACATCTGTACATCTCTACAGTACTGGAGCAATGATAAATGGTACTGGTATCTGAACTGTTCCACGGTTTCGTCTATCTCTCTGAAGATATTGAGATTTCTGTATAAGAAGTGTGTGTATCAACTGTGTTCTGATTTGAACATTTTTTAATTAAGCATTACAAAAAAGTTGCAATCATCAAACCTCTCGACTACACCCATTGCATAAGGGTGCTTTAATACTTAATAAAAACACACACAAAAAATAAATTTTGATTTATAATTTATAATTGTTTGGTTGGCTGGTCAGTCTTTATACAGGCAGTATTTATTGTAAGATATTCAGGATAGATAGTAGCCTACAGTCATTTTCAGTAGGTAGTATGATTCATGAGGATCAATCCAGTGCTTCATTTGTAATTTGGGAGGTGCACAGAAGGTAAGCCTTTATAATAAAGCATTGCATGCATTATCATTGCTTAGAGCAGTGGTGTGGAGCTGCTTGCAGAAGTTGTACACATGGAGTACATTTTTTGTAGCCTAGAGTCCGGCAGAAATGTGGCCTTATATAAACGGCTTTCATGCAATTCTACATCATATTAGATGACTGGAGACTTTCGCAGAATCTCTTTTAATACCTCACAAATGTTCAAAATGACAGGCTACTTTGACACCGACAAACTGAGAATCTGAGGTCAATAAAAACGACCTTGTCTTGAATCCATCAATAGCCTAGGCCTAGGAGTGTGGAGAAACACATATTGAGGAGGAAATTATAGTTCTAAAAAAGCTTTCCAGTTTCACTGACTCACCAAGGATGTGTAGCTCACTCACTGGCCAAAAGCTTATCTATTTTTTTTATTTAACTAGGCAAGTCAGTTAAGAACAAATTGTTATTTACAATGACGGCCTACACCGGCCAAACCCGGACGACGCTGGGCCAATTGTGCCCCGTGCTACGGGACTCCCAATCACAGCCAGTTGTGATACAGCCTGGATTCAAACCAGGGTGTCTGTAGTGATGCCTCAAGCACTGAGATGCAGTGCTTAGACCGCTGCACCACTCGGGAACACCATCTATCTCTTACTTTACTTTGTAAAATAATGCTGTTCGCTCAACAGGCCTATTTGGAAGTTGATAACTTGGTAACATACAGACAGATTAGTATTTTCTTTTCAGCAGGATCCATTTGCTTTCCAACCTGTGTTTTCCCACAATTGTATTTCAACTATTGCGAAAGGCCTGTTTTGGCTGCATGCTGTTCCCTGACAGATTTGCCACATGTTGCCGACTGCAGGCATGCCGTGTGATTGGGCTACACACAATCCACAGTTAGGCTATGTTTTGTTTAATTAGCTATTGATCCTCTGTGGCTAAATTCTAGGCTTACTACTGGTGTAGTATTGGGAATGATTTCATTTCTTTCTGGACAGACAGATATGTGCTGCAGCACCTTCAGCACACTTCCCACAGCTATTATTGTGTAAGGAAATAAATGATGATGTTGCAGGCTCATGTCCATAACAGCACAGAGAGGGAGAGAGATCATAGAACATGAATCTCATTGTAGTTCTGTGAGAGATACAGGAACGCTTCTCTCTCTCTTCACCACAGCAATGACCACGTGTTGGTCTACATAGACTACAATGTTGCACAAACCATAAACCCGGGACGGTCCAACGTGAATAAATTCTTAAAATATCAGGCACGTTTTCACGTTATGTTTTTTAGGGGCATGACAATTACAGAGGAATCCAAATTGAGTTACTCTGATTGCTTATTATTAGGATTTTTACATTGCAAACAGTGAAAAGGATGTTTCATGCCACAAGAGGTACCTGATCCTGGCAAATGGGTTCCGGAATAAAAGAGTACAAAACTGAGAGGTGCTGGATTCTGTTCCGGCAGGATCCAGTTCCGGTAGGATCCTGTTCCGGCAGGATCCAGTTCCGGTAGGATTCTGTTCCGGCAGGATCCAGTTCCGGTAGGATTCTGTTCCGGCAGGATCCTGTTCCGGTAGGATTCTGTTCCGGCAGGATTCAGTTCCGGAAGGATTCTGTTCCGGCAGGATCCAGTTCCGGTAGGATCCTGTTCCGGCAGGATCCTGTTCCGGTAGGATTCTGTTCCGGCAGGATCCTGTTCCGGTAGGATTCTGTTCCGGCAGGATTCAGTTCCGGAAGGATTCTGTTCCGGCAGGATCCAGTTCCGGTAGGATCCTGTTCCGGCAGGATCCTGTTCTGGCAGGATCTGGCTCAAATTAAACACTGGATGAATCACAAGCATTTAACAGCTGCTGAATAATTAGCAGCTCCATTCTGATGGCATAATTGTTCAAACAATACAGTTGTCCTCAGTGTCCCAGCATATAGAGCTGTATTATCATAGCTAGTTGGGTGGGATACACACACACACACACACACACACACACACACACACACACACACACACACACACACACACACACACACACACACACACACACACACACACACACACACACACACAATATGATTGTATAAAGACAGTTTTTTGTGTGGCTCCATCATTGAAGGCCCTAGTCTTGTATGGATCTACCGTTTTCTAATTGGTGCTTTCTGTTATGCCTCCTTAGGGCTGTGTGGTCAACCTGTAAGAGGTGGTCGATCATACAGCAGCTTAGGCTACCAATCACCGGCCCAAGTCAGCAAGCTGCATGATTTCTATGATCAATCTCCTGAAGTGTCAGACTATCATATGTCCTGAAGCAGAACAGGCTGAGGGACAATCAGCACATTACAAGCCTTTGGCTGTAGGAAGCAAGCACTGTGTGTTAAGACACAATGAAAACAACGGTCTCAGTCTCTATTTGTCCAGACGGATCACTAAGAATTAGGTTGATCTTTAAGTGTGAGCTGTGACACTGATGTAAGACACTGTCGTGTGCATGCTGTGTGTGTTCATGCTCGCTGTGCAGAAATGATCTTAGACGTAGAATAGGCATGTAGTCCAGTCAAGCACAAAGTAGCAAGCCGTTCTATTCCTGTTTCAGGGAAGTGAGAAAATGCCTAATGGCATGTAATATATGTGTCACTTCTGGCCGTCGGAGGATGTTATTGAGGAATATTGTCTTGTAGCTGTTTATAACCGGCGCTGGTTTGTAAACCCATTTAACCCCTCATAGACGGTAGCTTACTGTAAAGTGTTAATAATTACAGTATACTTCATCATAATGAAATCATTGACAATCCTTTCCTCTCTGTGCGTTCATTCTTTCAAATAAGCCTCTTCTTTAAAGTTTGGCCAGTATAACGTAACCTTCAATAATATAGGGCTTACAGAGAAAAGCCCCTGATATGGCTTCAAATAACTCATAGTCTGATCAAATAAGATTCATCTTCCTCCAGCTTTTCCTTTGTGGAGCTTTTGTCTTTCTGTTTCTTTGAAGAATAAAAACCGTTAGGTGATTTAAAGTTTCTGTTCTGAGTCTAGGGGATTAGAGGAATAAGTGGTACATGAGAAAGTTTCCAGTCGGAGGGAACATCATCGTCCTGGTCAAAGTCCACTGTAGCGTTCCTGTGAATGTTAAAAACTGGAACGGAGGGGAATTCAGCCAGGCCTTTTCTGAGGAGAATGGGAGTGGTAGAATGACTGACGGCCATGTTCTCACCAAGATTATTTCATATTGTGTCGTTATGTCTGTGTCCCAGATGGCACCCTATTCCTTATTTACTAGACGTTTCAACAGGGAAAAGTAGTGCACTATGTAGGGAATAGGGTTCCTAAAGGGTTCTGCGGTTGTCCACATAGAAGAACCATTTTTGGTGCCAGGTAGAACCCTTTTTGGTTCCAGGCAGAATTCTTTTGGGTTCCATGTAGAACCCTCTGTTGAAAGGGTTCTACATGGAACCCAAAAGAGTTCTGCCTGGAACCAAAATTAGTCCTTCAAAGGGTTCTCCTATGGGGACAGCCGAAAAAACCCTTTTTGATTCCAGATAGCACCTTTTTTTCTAAGAGTGTAGTCCACTATATAAGGAATAGGATGCAATTTGGGAGGAATCCTGGGATAACCAAACAGGTTGTCACAACACTGCCACATGGTAATGTCACGACCAACCTCCTCACAACTTACTTGTGAAGTTGTGACAGAGTCATGCGTTAGTTGGGAAGTCCTGTCTGATAATTTGGTAGTTTACTGGTAAACTTTGAACGTTTCCAGTGTTATACCTTCCCTTTGCAACCGTATTCATGATCAATGTCTCTTAATTACCACATTCTGCGGAGTCTTCCACACACATTCCATTTCTTTGTTTTACCAGAGGCCTCACCGGCTAATTTGTCTGATGTTATTAGAGCATATTTCTCCCTCTTTGAAACGCACTAGTCAATATTCATGAAGAAACTCCATTGAGAATGATGCATCATGCTGCTGGTGTGTTTGAGTGAATTCATTTCCCTGGGGAATTTAGCCTTAAAGTCTGTGTTAATGGTGGGCTAGTTAGTGTCGGGGGTCGCTCCTGGATGAGCTTTAAGTAATTTATGGAAAGTAGTTCTATAAAGGAAATAAATTAAATAGTTGTTTTTAAAATGGACAGAGAATTGCCACTAGTAGGGATGAGTCTGGTCAGTGGTGTGAAGACTGGGGAAACAACTTCTTTCTGGATACTCAATCTATTCTCAAGATCACTCGCTTCACTCTTCAACTCCTTTCACCCATTTTACGTCCACATCCTAAAATACATCCTCTTGTTCCTCTCATCTCTCCATCTCCTTCTTTTCCCCATACCTCTTACCCCTTTCTCTCGTCTCTTGAGTATCTTGGGGACTGATTGCTCTCCTAGTTCCCTGCCACACAAATTACTCTTGTAAAGAGTCCTAAATGTATCTGTGATGTCTGCCAAATATGAAGTTCATTATTATACTGAGTCACACACTCCAGGTAATTGGCTACGTTCAAGTTCCAGCATTTTGAACCCACTTGAAAAAGATGTACCCTGCCTGGCATCAGGATTTTAATGAATCTGGATTTTCCTCCCTGATCGAGACCGTTTGGGTGTTTTTTAAGGACTTGTCGCTGTACTGCAGTGTTATTGTAGTTAGGCTTCAGAGGGGTTTGTGTAACGGCCGTCGTCAGAATTAGACCAAGGTGCAGCAGAGGATGTGTTCATCATTAGAATTTTAATTAAAAAAACAAGAGAACACTACAAAAATGAACAAAAATGACAACAAACAGTCCTGTTAGGAAAATACTCAAAACAGAAACAATTACCCACAAAATCCAAAGGAAAAACATGCTCCTTATGTGTGACTCCCAATCAGCAACAACGAGCTTCAGCTGTGCCTGATTGGGAGCCACACGGCCCAAAACAAAGAAATACAAAAACATAGAGAAAGGAACATAGAACGCCCACCCAATGTAACACCCTGGCCTAACCAAAATAAAGAACAAAAAACCCCTCTCTATGGCCAGGGCGTTACAGTTTGTCACGACTTCCGCCGAAGTCGGCTCCTCTCCTTGTTCGGTCGGCGGTCGACTTCACCGGCTTTCTAGCCATCGCAGCTCCATTTTTCATGTATCCATTTGTTTTGTCTTGTTCCCTGCACACCTGGTTTTCATTCCCAAATCAATCTACATGTATTTATTCCTCTGTTCCCCATCATGTCTTTGTGAAAGATTGTTTGTGTTACGTGTTATTTGTTGACTCGCCAGACTGGTTTGTTTTTTTCCGTGGTATTTCACGAAGATGTTTATTGTTAAACATAATTCTTGTGACCGTTTTGCACGTTTTGCACATTTGCCTCAATAAAGTGTGTGCCTGTTCACAAATCTCTGCTCTCCTGCACCTGACTTCGCTACCAGTATGCACACACTTGACAGAATCTTTCACCTACCATGGAGTCAGCAGGAGCAGGTACCCTGTTCAGAGGAGTTGAGGAGCGCGTCCAGGAACACGCGACAATGCTACATCATCTCGGTGCCATGATGGATTGCGTTGTCCAGACCATGGACCGCTGGGAGAGACAGGAAGTCTCTCCAATGCCTCGACCAGCGCAACCGGGGTTACCTCTACCCGTCCCGTCCGGATCCAGCTCCAGTGGGATGCATCTCTCCCTTCCCAGGGAGTATGATGGGACGGCCGCACAGTGCCAGGGGTTCCTTTTACAACTGGACCTATACCTGGCCACCGTTCACCTAGCTCCCTCAGGAAGGGAGAGAGTATCCGCCCTCATCTCATGCCTCTCGGGGAGAGCTCTGGAGTGGGCAAACGCTGTGTGGGGAGAGGAAGACGCGGTGTTGGACCACTTCGAGGGGGAACGACTCTTCCATTTGAGGCAGGGGACGAGGAGCGCACAGGATTTCACGCTGGAGTTCCGGACCTTGGCCGCCGGAGCAGGATGGAACGACAGGGCCCTCATCGACCACTATCGATGCAGCCTGCGTGAGGACGTCCAACGGGAGTTGGCCTGCAGGGATGCCACCATCACCTTTGACCAACTGGTGGATCTGTCCATCCGGTTGGATAACCTGCTGGTCATCCGTGGACGTCCTGAGAGGGCTCTGTCGGTTCCATCTCCCAGCACTCCCACTCCGGTGCCCATGGAGTTGGGAAGGGCTGCGCGTAGGGAGGCTGGAGGAGGGGCCTTCACGTGCACCATCTGTGGCCGCAGAGGGCACACTGCCGGTCGGTGCCAGGTTGGTCCCTCTGGGAGTCGAGGCAGCAGGCAGGGCACTCTAGCGTCACCCCAGGTGAGTCTGCACCGCTCTCATCGACTCCTCTGTTGTCCACCTGTTTGTACCTGTTTGTTTCCCTGAGTTCTCCCCGCATTCCCAGCATAAGGCGCTCGTCGATTCAGGCGCAGCTGGGAATTTTATCGACAGAGCATTAGCTCTTAGTTTAGGGATCCCCATTATTCCTGTAGATAGACCTTTCCCGGTTCACGCTCTGGATAGTCGACCATTAGGGTCCGGGCTAATCAGGGAAGCCACCATCTCCCTGGCCATGTGTGTAGGGATTTCCATTGGTGCTACCACTGTGGAAAGTCCAAACCAGGTCTCCATCGTGCGCATTCCCCCAGAATATGCCGATTTGACTCTCGCCTTCTGTAAAAAGTAGGCAACTCAATTACCACCCCATCGACGGGGGGATTTTGCGATAAATCTCCTGGTAGACGCTGCACTTCCCAGGAGTCACGTGTATCCCCTGTCGCAATTGGAGACGGTGGCTATGGGGACCTATGTCTCCCAATCCCTGCGTCAGGGGTACATTTGGTCTTCCACTTCACCTGCCTCCTCGAGTTTCTTTTTTGTGAAGAAGAAGGATGGAGGTCTGCGCCCGTGCATTGACTATAGAGGTCTCAATCAAATCATGTTGAGGTACAGATACCCACTACCTCTTATCGCCACGGCGATTGAGTCAATGCACGGGGCGCGCTTCTTCACTAAACTGGATCTCAGGAGTGCGTACAATCTGGTGCGTATCCGAGAGGGAGACGAGTGGAAGACGGCATTTAGTACCACATCAGGGCATTATGAGTACCTCGTCATGCCGTACGGGTTGATGAATGCTCCATCAGTCTTCCAATCCTTTGTAGACGACATTTTCAGGGACCTGCACGGGCAGGGTGTAGTGGTGTATATCGATGACATTCTGATATACTCCGCTACACGCACCGAGCATGTGTCCTTGGTGCGCAAGGTACTTGGACGACTGTTGGAGCAAGACCTGTACGTCAAGGCTGAGAAATGCCTGTTTTTTCAGCAGGCCGTCTCCTTCCTAGGGTATCGCATTTCCACATCAGGGGTGGAGATGGAGAGTGACCTCATAGCAGCTGTGCGTAATTGGCTGACTCCCACCACGGTAAAGAAGGTGCAGCAATTTTTGGGGTTTGCCAATTACTACTGGAGATTTATCCTGGGTTTTGGCCAGGTGGCTGCTCCCATTATCTCACTGCTGAAAGGGGGTCCTGTACGTCTGCAGTGGTCGGTTGAGGCGGACAGGGCTTTTGGGCACCTAAGAGCTCTGTTTACCTCGGCTCCCGTGCTGGCCCATCCGGATCCCTCTTTGGCATTCATAGTGGAGATCACAAATCTCTGCTCTCCTGCACCTGACTTCGCTACCAGTACGCACACACTTGACAGGGTTGCTGGCCTGCTGAGCAGTGGTGTATGAGGGTTTGTTCAATAGCCACGTTGGGGATGGTTTTTAATCGCGGTTACAGAATAAAAGCTGCCCTCGATTGATATTTGAATTCTGAAAAAAACAAAATGAAAGATATTGGTATTTATTTATTAGATGTAGATTTATTTTTATTTTCATGTATTGACGCTGTACTGATATATTTACTGCCTGGTACTGATGCTCTAGAAATACTTAGAGAGACAAATCCAATCCTTAATTGCTCTCTGTAGTAGAGGTCTGTTGGACTGCAATCAGCAATCTCCATCTGTATCTGCATAATGTGAACCGAGAAGATGGCAGCCAAAATGTTCAACAAATATGATTATTTTTTCCTCCCATTGTGGACCAAGCCTTGATTCTATGCAGTACATTGTCCATGCATAACTATATGAAGAGAAAGACTGGCCAATTCAGTGGAAAACACATTAACTGTAGTATTACACAAACAAACGTGTATGTGTGTACAGGTTTTAAAGGGTCAGCCACTGAAGTGGAGGTTCTCAGCTCAAGCTGCATGAGTGTAAACCTCTCTATTGAGGGATTTAGGTGGGAGGGCTGTGAAGACTTGGTTATTACGAACATTTTGATGGAAACTCACCCAGCTATTGTTTTCAGAAGTACTGTAACAATACAACAAAGATAAAAACAATTTATCATTGCTAAAATGTACTTCGGTCTTTGTCATTTTAACAAAGCTTTGAATCAAACACCTCCTCTGTTTCTGCCCCACACGTTGATCATTGATTAAGCTATCTTTATCTGTTGTGTTTCAAGAGCAGCTCCATTGTTGTCCTGTGGTCTCATCACAATACTGTAGAGTGTATGGATACTAAAAGGTCATTATAGGTAGGTACTACAGGAGGAAGGAATAGCTGCGCTACTCTGAATTAACATTCATGCATAGCAGACTAACTCAATGCTGGACCCCAGAGCCAGTTCCACAGCTGATTTAAATGTGTCCTTGCTAATCAAGGACTGATTTAGACCTGGGACACTTGGTGGATGGAATGAATCATTAGATAGAACAGAAAACCAACAGTACTCGGGACCTCCAGGCTCTGATTTGAATTCCCCTGCTGTATAACGTACAGCTAATACAACAAGGATGACATTCAGTTTGTCAGAGTCGCTCACACTCTCCGGTCTGTGACGCAAGTCGCCGATGTCACTCCATCTCAGTATTCATCCGCCTGACGTTTTAAAACAATTGTTGAGACAAATCATATGGTTATATAAAGGGGAGGTGATGCGGCTCACAGGGTCAAACGTTTCCTCTCTCAAAGAAAGAAACAAGAGGATGTGGTAATGATGAAGGGAATGTGTTTAGAGGAGGGGATGGAGAGATGAAGGGAATGTGTTTAGAGGAGGGGATGGAGAGATGAAGGGAATGTGTTTAGAGGAGGGGATGGAGAGATGAAGGGAATGTGTTTAGAGGAGGAGATGGAGAGATGAAGGGAATGTGTTTAGAGGAGGGGATGGAGAGATGAAGGGAATGTGTTGATAGGAGGGGATGGAGAGATGAAGGGAATGTGTGAGAGGAGGGGATGGAGAGATGAAGGGAATGTGTTGAGAGGAGGGTATGGAGAGATGAAGGGAATGTGTTTAGAGGAGGGGATGGAGAGATGAAGGGAATGTGTTTAGAGGAGGGGATGGAGAGATGAAGGAATGTGTTTAGAGGAGGGGATGGAGAGATGAAGGGAATGTGTTGAGAGGAGGGGATGGAGAGATGAAGGGAATGTGTTAAGAGGAGGAGAGGGAGAGATGAAGGGAATGTGTTTAGAGGAGGAGATGGAGAGATGTAGAGATGAAGGGAAATGTGTTTAGAGGAGGGGATGGAGAGATGAAGGGAATGTGTTGAGAGGAGGGGATGGAGAGATGAAGGGAATGTGTTTAGAGGAGGGGATGGAGAGATGAAGGGAATGTGTTGAGAGGAGGGGATGGAGAGATGAAGGGATGTGTTGAGAGGAGGGGATGGAGAGATGAAGGGAATGTGTTGAGAGGAGGGGATGGAGAGATGAAGGGAATGTGTTGAGAGGAGGGGATGGAGAGATGAAGGGAATGTGTTGAGAGGAGGGGATGGAGAGATGAAGGGAATGTGTTGAGAGGAGGGATGGAGAGATGAAGGGAATGTGTTGATGAGGAGGGGATGGAGAGATGAAGGGAATGTGTTTAGAGGAGGGATGGAGAGATGAAGGGAATGTGTTTAGAGGAGGGGATGGAGAGATGAAGGGAATGTGTTTAGAGGAGGGGATGGAGAGATGAAGGGAATGTGTTTAGAGGAGGGATGGAGAGATGAAGGGAATGTGTTTAGAGGAGGGGAGATGGAGAGATGAAGGGAATGTGTTTAGAGGAGGGGATGGAGAGATGAAGGGAATGTGTTTAGAGGAGGGGATGGAGAGAGATGAAGGGAATGTGTTTAGAGGAGGGGATGGAGAGATGAAGGGAATGTGTTTAGAGGAGGGGATGGAGAGATGAAGGGAATGTGTTGAGAGGAGGGGATGGAGAGATGAAGGGAATGTGTTGAGAGGAGGAGATGGAGAGATGAAGGGAATGTGTTTAGAGGAGGAGATGGAGAGATGAAGGGAATGTGTTTAGAGGAGGGGATGGAGAGATGAAGGGAATGTGTTTAGAGGAGGGGATGGAGAGATGAAGGGAATGTGTTTAGAGGAGGGGATGGAGAGATGAAGGGAATGTGTTTAGAGGAGGGGATGGAGAGAGATGAAGGGAATGTGTTTAGAGGAGGGGATGGAGAGATGAAGGGAATGTGTTGAGAGGAGGGGATGGAGAGATGAAGGGAATGTGTTTAGAGGAGGGGATGGAGAGATGAAGGGAATGTGTTGAGAGGAGGGGATGGAGAGATGAAGGGAATGTGTTTAGAGGAGGGGATGGAGAGATGAAGGGAATGTGTTGAGAGGAGGGGATGGAGAGATGAAGGGAATGTGTTTAGAGGAGGGGATGGAGAGATGAAGGAATGTGTGTGAGGAGGGGATGGAGAGATGAGGGAATGTGTTGAGAGGCGGGGATGGGAGATGAAGGGAATGTGTTGGAGAGAGGGGATGGAGAGATGAAGGGAATGTGTTTAGAGGAGGAGATGGAGAGATGAAGGGAATGTGTTTAGAGGAGGGGATGGAGAGATTGAAGGGAATGTGTTTAGAGGAGGGGATGGAGAGATGAAGGGAATGTGTTTAGAGGCGGGGGATGGGGATTGGAGATGAAGGGAATGTGTTTGAGGGGGGGATGGAGAGATGAAGGGAATGTGTTTAGAGGAGGGGATGGAGAGATGAAGGGAATGTGTTTAGAGGGAGGGGATGGAGAGATGAAGGGATGTGTTTAGAGGAGGGGATGGAGAGATGAAGGGAATGTGTTTAGAGGAGGGGATGGAGAGATGAAGGGAATGTGTTTAGAGGAGGGGATGGAGAGATGAAGGGAATGTGTTAGAGGAGGGGATGGAGAGATGAAGGGAATGTGTTGAGAGGGGGGATGGGAAGAGATGAAGGGAATGTGTTAGAGGAGGAGATGGAGAGATGAAGGGAATGTGTTTAGAGGAGGGATTGAGAGATGAAGGGAATGTGTTTAGAGGAGGGGATGGAGAGATGTGAATTGTGTTTAGAGGAGGGAGGGGATGGAGAGATGAAGGGAATGTGTTTAGAGGAGGGGATGGGAGATGAAGGAAGTGTTTTTAGAGGAGGGGATGGAGAGATGGGGAAGGGAATGTGTTTAGAGGAGGGGATGGAGGAGATGAAGGGAATGTGTTTAGAGGAGGAGGATGGAGAGCTGAAGGGAATGTGTTTAGAGGAGGGGATGGAGAGATGAAGGGGAAGTGTTTAGAGGAGGAGGATGGAGAGATGAAGGGAATGTGTTTAGAGGAGGAGATGGAGAGATGAAGGGAATGTGTTTAGAGGAGGGGATGGAGAGATGAAGGGAATGTGTTTAGAGGAGGGGATGGAGAGATGAAGGGAGTGTGTTTAGAGGAGGGGATGGAGAGATGAAGGGAATGTGTTTAGAGGAGGGGATGGAGAGATGAAGGGAATGTGTTTAGAGGAGGGGATGGAGAGATGAAGGGAATGTGTTTAGAGGAGGGGATGGAGAGATGAAGGGAATGTGTTTAGAGGAGGGGATGGAGAGATGAAGGGAATGTGTTTAGAGGAGGGGATGGAGAGATGAAGGGAATGTGTTTAGAGGAGGGGATGGAGAGATGAAGGGAATGTGTTGAGAGGAGGGGATGGAGAGATGAAGGAATGTGTTTAGAGGAGGGGATGGAGAGATGGAATGTGTTTAGAGGAGGGGATGGAGAGATGAAGGGAATGTGTTTAGAGGAGGAGATGGAGAGATGAAGGGAATGTGTTTAGAGGAGGAGATGGAGAGATGAAGGGAATGTGTTTAGAGGAGGAGATGGAGAGATGAAGGGAATGTGTTTAGAGGAGGAGATGGAGAGATGAAGGGAATGTGTTTAGAGGAGGAGATGGAGAGATGAAGGGAATGTGTTTAGAGGAGGGGATGGAGGAGAGTGAAGGGGAATGTGTTGAGAGGAGGGGATGGAGAGATGAGGGAATGTGTTTAGAGGAGGGGATGGAGAGATGAAGGGAATGTGTTTAGAGGAGGGGATGGAGAGATGAAGGGAATGTGTTTAGAGGAGGAGATGGAGAGATGAAGGGAATGTGTTAGAGGAGGGGATGGAGAGATGAAGGAATGTGTTTAGAGGAGGGGATGGAGGAGATGAAGGGAATGTGTTGAGAGGAGGGGATGGAGAGATGAAGGGAATGTGTTTAGAGGAGGGGATGGAGAGATGAAGGGAATGTGTTGAGAGGAGGAGATGAGAGATGAAGGGAATGTTTGGGAGAGATGAGAGAGAGGAATGTGTTGTTAGAGGAGGGGATGGATGAGATTGAAGGGAATGTGTTTAGAGGAGGGGATGGAGAGATGAAGGGAATGTGTTTAGATGGAGGGATGGAGAGATGAAGGGAATGTGTTTAGAGGAGGAGATGGAGAGATGAAGGGAATGTGGTTTTAGAGGAGGGGATGGAGAGATGAAGGGAATGTGTTTAGAGGAGGGGATGGAGAGATGAAGGGAATGTGTTTAGAGGAGGAGGGAGAGAGGGAATGTGTTAGAGGAGGGATGGAGAGATGAAGGGAATTGTGTTTAGAGGAGGGGATGGAGAGATGAAAGGGATATGTGTTTAGAGGAGGGGATGGCGAGATGAGGGAATGTGTTAGAGGAGGGGATGGAGAGATGAAGGGAATGTGTTTAGAGGAGGAGATGGAGAGATGAGGAATGTGTTTGAGAGGAGGGGATGGAGAGATGAAGGGAATGTGTTTAGAGGAGGGGATGGAGAGATGAAGGGAATGTGTTTAGAGGAGGGGATGGAGAGATGAAGGGAATGTGTTTAGAGGAGGGGATGGAGAGATGAAGGGAATGTGTTTAGAGGAGGGAGGAGAGATGAAGGGAATGTGTTTAGAGGAGGGTGGAGAGATGAAGGGAATGTGTTTAAGGAGGGATGGAGAGATGAAGGGAATGTGTTAGAGGAGGGGATGGAGAGAGAAGGGAATGTGTTTAGAGGGGGGATGGAGGAGAGATGAAGGGAATGTGTTTAGAGGGGGGGATGGAGAGATGAAGGGAATGTGTTTAGAGGAGGGGATGGAGAGATGAAGGGAATGTGTTTAGAGGAGGGGATGGAGAGATGAAGGGAATGTGTTTAGAGGAGGGGATGGAGAGATGAAGGGAATGTGTTGAGGAGGTGGGAGATGAGAGATGAAGGGAATGTGTTTAGAGGAGGGGATGGAGAGATGAAGGGAATGTGTTAGAGGAGGGGATGGAGAGATGAAGGGAATGTGTTGAGAGGAGGGGATGGAGAGATGAAGGGAATGTGTTGAGAGGAGGAGATGGAGAGATGAAGGGAATGTGTTTAGAGGAGGAGATGGAGAGATGAAGGGAATGTGTTTGAGGAGGGGGAGGAGAGATGAAGGGAATGTGTTTAGAGGAGGGGATGGAGAGATGAAGGGAATGTGTTTAGAGGAGGGGATGGAGAGATGAAGGGAATGGTGAGAGGAGGGGATGGAGAGATGGAATGTGTTTAGAGGAGGGGATGGAGAGATGAAGGGAATGTGTTTAGAGGAGGGGATGGAGAGATGAAGGGAATGTGTTGAGAGGAGGGGATGGAGAGATGAAGGGAATGTGTTGAGGGGGGGGATGGAGAGATGAAGGGAATGTGTTTAGAGGAGGATGGAGAGATGAAGGGAATGTGTTTAGAGGAGGGGATGGAGATGAAGGGAATGTGTTTAGAGGAGGGGATGGAGAGATGAAGGGAAGGTGTTTAGAGGAGGGGATGGAGAGATGAAGGGAATGTGTTTAGAGGAGGGGATGAGGAGAGATGAAGGGAATGTGTTGAGAGGAGGGGATGGAGAGATGAAGGGAATGTGTTTAGAGGAGGGGATGGAGGAGAGATGAAGGGAATGTGTTTAGAGGAGGGGATGGAGAGATGAAGGGAATGTGTTGAGAGGAGGGATGGAGAGATGAAGGGAATGTGTTTAGAGGAGGGGATGGAGAGATGAAGGGAATGTGTTTAGAGGAGGGGATGGAGAGATGAAGGGAATGTGTTTAGAGGAGGGGATGGAGAGATGAAGGGAATGTGTTTAGAGGAGGGGATGGAGAGATGAAGGGAATGTGTTTAGGGGGGGATGGAGAGATGAAGGGAATGTGTTTAGAGGAGGGGATGGAGAGATGAAGGGAATGTGTTTAGAGGAGGGGATGGAGAGATGAAGGAATGTGTTTAGAGGAGGGGATGGAGAGATGAAGGGAATGTGTTTAGAGGAGGGGATGGAGAGATGAAGGGAATGTGTTGAGAGGAGGATGGAGAGATGAAGGGAATGTGTTTAGAGGAGGGGATGGAGAGATGAAGGGAATGTGTTTAGAGGAGGGGATGGAGAGATGAAGGGAATGTGTTTAGAGGAGGGGATGGAGAGATGAAGGGAATGTGTTTAGAGGAGGGGATGGAGAGATGAAGGGAATGTGTTTAGAGGAGGGGGAGAAGATGAATGTGTTTAGAGGAGGGGATGGAGAGGGAATGTGTTTAGAGGAGGGGATGGGAGAGATGAAGGGAATGTGTTTAGAGGAGGGGATGGAGAGATGAAGGGAATGTGTTTAGAGGAGGGGATGGAGAGATGAAGGGAATGTGTTTAGAGGAGGGGATGGAGAGATGAAGGGAATGTGTTTAGAGGAGGGGATGGAGAGATGAAGGGAATGTGTTTAGAGGAGGGGATGGAGAGATGAAGGGAATGTGTTTAGAGGAGGGGATGGAGAGATGAAGGGAATGTGTTTAGAGGAGGGGATGGAGAGATGAAGGGAATGTGTTTAGAGGAGGGGATGGAGAGATGAAGGGAATGTGTTTAGAGGAGGGGATGGAGAGATGAAGGGAATGTGTTTAGAGGAGGGGATGGAGAGATGAAGGGAATGTGTTTAGAGGAGGGGATGGAGAGATGAAGGGAATGTGTTTAGAGGAGGGGATGGAGAGATGAAGGGAATGTGTTTAGAGGAGGGGATGGAGAGATGAAGGGAATGTGTTTAGAGGAGGGGATGGAGAGATGAAGGGAATGTGTTTAGAGGAGGGGATGGAGAGATGAAGGAATTGTTTAGAGGAGGGGATGGAGAGATGAAGGGAATGTGTTTAGAGGAGGGGATGGAGAGATGAAGGGAATGTGTTTAGAGGAGGGGATGGAGAGATGAAGGGAATGTGTTTAGAGGAGGGGATGGAGAGGATGAAGGGAATGTGTTTTAGAGGAGGGGATGGAGAGATGAAGGGATGTGTTAGAGGAGGGGATGGAGAGATGAAGGGAATGTGTTGAGAGGAGGAGATGGAGAGATGAAGGGAATGTGTTTAGAGGAGGGGATGGAGAGATGAAGGGAATGTGTTTAGAGGAGGGGATGGAGAGGATGAAGGGAATGTGTTAGAGGAGGGGATGGAGAGATGAAGGGAATGTGTTTAGAGGAGGGGATGGAGAGATGAAGGGAATGTGTTTAGAGGAGGGGATGGAGAGATGAAGGGAATGTGTTTAGAGGAGGGGATGGAGAGATGAAGGGAATGTGTTTAGAGGAGGGGATGGAGAGATGAAGGGAATGTGTTTAGAGGAGGGATGGAGAGATGAAGGGAATGTGTTTAGAGGAGGGGATGGAGAGATGAAGGGAATGTGTTGAGAGGAGGGGATGGAGAGATGAAGGGAATGTGTTTAGAGGAGGGGATGGAGAGATGAAGGGAATGTGTTTAGAGGAGGGGATGGAGAGATGAAGGGAATGTGTTGAGAGGAGGGGATGGAGAGATGAAGGGAATGTGTTTAGAGGAGGGGATGGAGAGATGAGGGAATGTGTTTAGAGGAGGGATGGAGAGATGAAGGGAATGTGTTTAGAGGAGGGGATGGAGAGATGAAGGGAAGTGTGTTAGAGGAGGGGATGGAGAGATGAAGGGAATGTGTTTAGAGGAGGGGATGGAGAGAGATGAAGGAATGTGTTTAGAGGAGGGGATGGAGAGATGAAGGGAATGTGTTTTAGAGGAGGGTGATGAGAGATGAAGAAGTGTTTATAGGAGGATGGAGAGATGAAGGGAATGTGTTTAGAGGAGGGGATGGAGAGATGAAGGGAATGTGTTTAGAGGAGGGGATGGAGAGATGAAGGGAATGTGTTTAGAGGAGGGGATGGAGAGATGAAGGGAATGTGTTTAGAGGAGGGGATGGAGAGATGAAGGGAATGTTGAGGAGGGGATGGAGATGAAGGGAATGTGTTTAGAGGAGGATGGAGAGATGAAGGGAATGTGTTTAGAGGAGGGGATGGAGAGATGAAGGGAATGTGTTAGAGGAGGGGATGGAGAGATGAAGGGAATGTGTTGAGAGGAGGGGATGGAGAGATGAAGGGAATGTGTTGAGGTGGAGGGATGGAGAGATGAAGGGAATGTGTTTAGAGGAGGGGATGGAGAGATGAAGGGAATGTGTTAGAGGAGGGGATGGAGAGATGAAGGGAATGTGTTTAGAGGAGGGGATGGAGAGATGAAGGGAATGTGTTAGGGAGGGATGGAGAGATGAAGGGAATGTTTAGAGGAGGGGATGGAGAGATGAAGGGAATGTGTTTAGAGGAGGGGATGGAGAGATGAAGGGAATGTGTTTAGAGGAGGGGATGGAGAGATGAAGGGAATGTGTTGAGAGGAGGGGATGAGAGATGAAGGGAATGTGTTTTAGAGGAGGAGATGAGAGATGACGGGAATGTGTTAGAGGAGGGGATGAGAGATGAAGGGAATGTGTTTTAGAGGAGGTGGATGAGAGATGAAGGGCACTGTTGTTTCATAGGAGGGATGGAGAGATGAGGGAATGTGTTTTAGAGGAGGAGATGAGGAGATGAACGGAATGTGTTTAGCGGAGGGGAGCTGGAGGAGCAGATGAAGGGAATGTGTTGAGAGGAGGGGATGGAGAGAGATGAAGGGAATGTGTTTATAGGAGGGGATGAGAGATGAAGGGAATGTGTTTAGAGGAGGGGATGGAGAGATGAAGGGACTGTGTTTGAGGAGGGGATGGAGAGATGAAGGGAATGTGTTGAGAGGAGGGGATGGAGAGATGAAGGAATGTGGTTTCGAGGAGAGGGGATGGAGAGATGAAGGAATGTGTTTAGAGGAGGGGATGGCGAGATTGAAGGGAATGTGTTTAGAGGGAGCTGGAGAGATAGAGAAGAGATGAAGGGATGTGTTGAGGATGGGATGGAGAGATGAAGGGAATGTGTTTAGAGGAGGGGAATGGAGAGATGAAGGGCATGTGTTGAATAGGAGGGATGGATGAGATGAAGGGAATGTGTTTAGAGGAGGAGATGGAGAGATGAAGGGAATGTTGTTGAGAGGATGGGATTGGAGGATGGAGAGATGGAAGGGACGTGTTGATTTAGAGGAGGGGTGATGGAGAGATGAAGGAATGTGTTTGAGAGGATGGGGGATGGAGAGAATGCAGGGAATGTGTTTTAGAGTAGGAGATGGAGAGGATTGAACGGAATGTGTTTAAGAGGAGGGGGATGGAGGATGAGGGAATGTGTAGAGGGATGTGAGGAAGGGAATGTGTTTAGAGGAGGGGATGGAGAGATTGAAGGAATTGTTTAGAGGAGGAGATGGAGCGATGAAGGGAAGTGTTTCGAGGAGGGGATGGAGAGCTGAAGGGCATGTGTTTAGAGGAGGGGATGGATAGAGGATGAAGGAATTGTTTTAGAGGAGGGGATGGAGAGATGAAGGGAATGTTGTTTAGCGGTAGGGGATGGAGAAGATGAAGGGAATGTGTTTAGAGGAGGAGGGGGAGAGATGAAGGGAATGTGTTTAGAGGAGGGGATGGAGAGATGAAGGGAATGTGTTTAGAGGAGGGATGGAGAGATGAAGGGAATGTGTTTAGAGGAGGGGATGGAGAGATGATGAATGTTTAGAGGAGGGGATGGAGAGATGAAGGGAATGTGTTGAGAGGAGGGGATGGAGAGATGAAGGGAATGTGTTAGAGGAGGGATGGAGAGATGAAGGGAATGTGTTAGAGGAGGGGATGGAGAGATGAAGGGAATGTGTTTAGAGGAGGGGATGGAGAGATGAAGGGAAGTGTAGAGGAGGGGAGAGATGAAGGGAATGTGTTGAGAGGAGGGGATGGAGAGATGAAGGGAATGTGTTAGAGGAGGGGATGGAGAGATGAAGGGAATGTGTTAGAGGAGGGGATGAGAGAGAAGGGAATGTGTTAGAGGAGGGGATGGAGAGATGAAGGGAAGTGTTTAGAGGGGGGATGGAGAGATGAAGGGAATGTGTTTAGAGGAGGGGATGGAAGAGATGAAGGGAATGTGTTTAGAGGAGGAGAGGAGAGATGAAGGGAATGTGTTAGAGGAGGGGATGGAGAGATGAAGGAATGTGTTGAGAGGAGGGGATGGAGAGATGAAGGGAATGTGTTGAGAGGAGGGGATGGAGAGATGAAGGGACTGTGTTGAGAGGAGGGGATGGAGAGATGAAGGGAATTGTGTTTAGAGGAGGGGATGGAGAGATGAAGGGAATGTGTTTTAGAGGAGGGGATGGAGAGATGACGGAATGTGTTGAGAGGAGGGGGATGGAGAGATGAAGGGAATGTGTTGATCGGAGGGGATGGAGAGATGAAGGGAATGTGTTTAGAGGAGGGGATGGAGAGATGAAGGGAATGTGTTTAGAGGAGGGGATGGAGAGATGAAGGGAATGTGTTTAGAGGAGGGGAGGGAGAGATGAAGGGAATGTGTTGAGAGGAGGGGATGGAGAGATGAAGGGAATGTGTGTAGAGGAGGGATGGAGAGATGAAGGGAAATGTGTTTAGAGGAGGGGATGGAGAGATGAAGGGAATGTGTTTAGAGGAGGGGATGGAGAGATGAAGGGAATGTGTTTAGAGGAGGGGATGGAGAGATGACGGGAATGTGTTTAGAGGAGGGGATGGAGAGATGAAGGGAATGTGTTTAGAGGAGGGGATGGAGAGATGAAGGGAATGTGTTTAGAGGAGGGGATGGAGAGATGAAGGAATGTGTTTAGAGGAGGGGGATGGAGAGATGAAGGGAATGTGTTGTAGAGGAGGGGATGGAGAGATGAAGGGATGTGTTTAGAGTGAGGGGATGGAGAGATGAAGGGAATGTGTTGAGAGGAGGGGATGGAGAGATGAAGGGAATGTGTTTAGAGGAAGGGGGATGGAGGAGAGAAGGGAATGTGTTAGAGGAGGGGATGGAGCGATGAAGGGAATGTGTTTAGAGGAGGGGATGGAGAGATGAATGGGAATGTGTTAGAGGAGGGGATGGAGAGATGCAAGGGAATGTGTTTAGAGGAGGAGATGAGAGATGAAGGGGAATGTGTTAGAGGAGGGGATGGAGAGATGAAGGGAATGTGTTGAGAGGAGGAGATGGAGAGATGAAGGAGGGAAGTGTTTAGAGGAGGGGATGGAGAGATGAAGGGAATGTTTTAGAGGAGGGATGGAGAGATGAAGGGAATGTGTTGAGAGGAGGGGATGGAGAGATGAAGGGAATGTGTTGAGAGGAGGGATGGAGAGATGAAGGGAATGTGTTTAGAGGAGGGGATGGAGAGATGAAGGGAATGTGTTTAGAGGAGGGGATGGAGAGATGAAGGGAATGTGTTTAGAGGAGGGGATGGAGAGATGAAGGGAATGTGTTTAGAGGAGGGGATGGAGAGATGAAGGGAATGTTTAGAGGAGGAGATGGAGAGATGAAGGGAATGTGTTTAGAGGAGGAGATGGAGAGATGAAGGGAAGTGTGTTGAGAGGAGGGGATGGAGAGATGAAGGGAATGTTTTAGAGGAGGAGATGGAGAGATGAAGGGAATGTGTTTAGAGGAGGGGATGGAGAGATGAAGGGAATGTGTTTAGAGGAGGGGATGGAGAGATGAAGGGAATGTGTTTAGAGGAGGGGATGGAGAGATGAAGGGAATGTGTTAGAGGAGGGGATGGAGAGATGAAGGGAATGTGTTTAGAGGAGGAGATGGAGAGATGAAGGGAATGTGTTTAGAGGAGGAGATGGAGAGATGAAGGGAATGTGTTTAGAGGAGGGATGGAGAGATGAAGGAATGTGTTTAGAGGAGGGATGGAGAGATGAAGGGAATGTGTTAGAGGATGGGGATGGAGAGATGAAGGGAATGTGTTTAGAGGAGGGGATGGAGAGATGAAGGGAATGTGTTTAGAGGAGGGGATGGAGAGATGAAGGGAATGTGTTTAGAGGAGGGGATGGAGAGATGAAGGGAATGTGTTTAGAGGAGGGGATGGAGAGATGAAGGGAATGTGTTTAGAGGAGGGGATGGAGAGATGAAGGGAATGTGTTAGAGGAGGGGATGGAGAGATGAAGGGAATGTGTTTAGAGGAGGGGATGGAGAGATGAAGGGAATGTGTTTAGAGGAGGGGATGGAGAGATGAAGGGAATGTGTTTAGAGGAGGAGATGGAGAGATGAAGGGAATGTGTTGAGAGGAGGGGATGGAGAGATGAAGGGAATGTGTTTAGAGGAGGGGATGGAGAGATGAAGGGAATGTGTTTAGAGGAGGGGATGGAGAGATGAAGGGAATGTGTTTAGAGGAGGGGATGGAGAGATGAAGGGAATGTGTTTGATAGGAGGGGATGGAGAGATGAAGGGAATGTGTTTAGAGGAGGAGATGGAGAGATGAAGGAATGTGTTTGAGAGGAGGGGATGGAGAGATGAAGGGAATGTGTTGAGAGGAGGGGATGGAGAGATGAAGGGAATGTGTTGAGAGGAGGGGATGGAGAGATGAAGGGAATGTGTTTAGAGGAGGGGATGGAGAGATGAAGGGAATGTGTTTAGAGGAGGGGATGGAGAGATGAAGGGAATGTGTTTAGAGGAGGGGATGGAGAGATGAAGGGAATGTGTTTAGAGGAGGGGATGGAGAGATGAAGGGAATGTGTTGAGAGGAGGAGATGGAGAGATGAAGGGAATGTGTTTAGAGGAGGGATGGAGATGAAGGAATGGTAGAGAGGATGGAGAGATGAAGGGAATGTGTTGAGAGGAGGGGATGGAGAGATGAAGGGAATGTGTTTAGAGGAGGGGATGGAGAGATGAAGGGAATGTGTTTAGAGGAGGGGATGGAGAGATGAAGGGAATGTGTTAGAGGAGGGGATGGAGAGATGAAGGGAATGTGTTTAGAGGAGGGGATGGAGAGATGAAGGGAATGTGTTTAGAGGAGGGGATGGAGAGATGAAGGGAATGTGTTTAGAGGAGGGGATGGAGAGATGAAGGGAATGTGTTTAGAGGAGGGGATGGAGAGATGACTGGAATGTGTTTAGAGGAGGGGATGGAGAGATGAAGGGAATGTGTTGAGAGGAGGGGATGGAGAGATGAAGGGAATGTGTTTAGAGGAGGAGATGGAGAGATGAAGGGAATGTGTTTAGAGGAGGGGATGGAGAGATGAAGGGAATGTGTTTAGAGGAGGGGATGGAGAGATGAAGGGAATGTGTTGAGAGGAGGAGATGGAGAGATGAAGGGAATGTGTTTAGAGGAGGGGATGGAGAGATGAAGGGAATGTGTTGAGAGGAGGGGATGGAGAGATGAAGGGAATGTGTTGAGAGGAGGAGATGGAGAGATGAAGGGAATGTGTTGAGAGGAGGGGATGGAGAGATGAAGGGAATGTGTTTAGAGGAGGGGATGGAGAGATGAAGGGAATGTGTTTAGAGGAGGGGATGGAGAGATGAAGGGAATGTGTTTAGAGGAGGGGATGGAGAGATGAAGGGAATGTGTTTAGAGGAGGGGATGGAGAGATGAAGGGAATGTGTTGAGAGGAGGGGATGGAGAGATGAAGGGAATGTGTGAGAGGAGGAGATGGAGAGATGAAGGGAATGTGTTGAGAGGGAGGGGGATGGAGAGATGAAGGGAATGTGTTTAGAGGAGGGGATGGAGAGATGAAGGGAATGTGTTTAGAGGAGGGGATGGAGAGATGAAGGGAATGTGTTGAGAGGAGGGGATGGAGAGATGAAGGGAATGTGTTGATCGGAGGGGATGGAGAGATGAAGGGAATGTGTTTAGAGGAGGGGATGGAGAGATGAAGGGAATGTGTTTAGAGGAGGGGATGGAGAGATGAAGGAAATGTGTTTAGAGGAGGGGATGGAGAGATGAAGGGAATGTGTTGAGAGGAGGGGATGGAGAGATGAAGGGAATGTGTTTAGAGGAGGGGATGGAGAGATGAAGGGAATGTGTTTAGAGGAGGGGATGGAGAGATGAAGGGAATGTGTTTAGAGGAGGGGATGGAGAGATGAAGGGAATGTGTTTAGAGGAGGGATGGAGAGATGAAGGGAATGTGTTTAGAGGAGGGGATGGAGAGATGAAGGGAATGTGTTTAGAGGAGGGGATGGAGAGATGAAGGGAATGTGTTTAGAGGAGGGGATGGAGAGATGAAGGGAATGTGTTTAGAGGAGGGGATGGAGAGATGAAGGGAATGTGTTGAGAGGAGGAGATGGAGAGATGAAGGGAATGTGTTTAGAGGAGGGGATGGAGAGATGAAGGGAATGTGTTGATAGGAGGGGATGGAGATGAAGGGAATGTGTTAGGAGGAGGAGATGAAGGGAATGTGTTTAGAGGAGGGGATGGAGAGATGAAGGGAATGTGTTTAGAGGAGGGGATGGAGAGATGAAGGGAATGTGTTGAGAGGAGGAGATGGAGAGATGAAGGGAATGTGTTTAGAGGAGGAGATGGAGAGATGAAGGGAATGTGTTGAGAGGAGGAGATGGAGAGATGAAGGGAATGTGTTTAGAGGAGGGGATGGAGAGATGAAGGGAATGTGTTTAGAGGAGGAGATGGAGAGATGAAGGGAATGTGTTTGAGAGGAGGGAGATGGAGAGATGAAGGGAATGTGTTGAGAGGAGGAGATGGAGAGATGAAGGGAATGTGTTTAGAGGAGGGGATGGAGAGATGAAGGGAATGTGTTTAGAGGAGGGGATGGAGAGATGAAGGGAATGTGTTTAGAGGAGGGGATGGAGAGATGAAGGGAATGTGTTTAGCGGCGGGGATGGAGAGATGAAGGGAATGTGTTTAGAGGAGGAGATGGAGAGATGAAGGGAATGTGTTTAGAGGAGGAGATGGAGAGATGAAGGGAATGTGTTGAGAGGAGGGGATGGAGAGATGAAGGGAATGTGTTTAGAGGAGGAGATGGAGAGATGAAGGGAATGTGTTTAGAGGAGGGGATGGAGAGATGAAGGGAATGTGTTTAGAGGAGGAGATGGAGAGATGAAGGGAATGTGTTTAGAGGAGGGGATGGAGAGATGAAGGGAATGTGTTGAGAGGAGGGGATGGAGAGATGAAGGGAATGTGTTGAGAGGAGGAGATGGGAGAGATGAAGGGAATGTGTTTAGAGGAGGGGATGGAGAGATGAGGGAATGTGTTGAGAGGAGGGAGATGGAGAGATGAAGGGAATGTGTGTTTAGAGGAGGGATGGAGAGATGAAGGGAATGTGTTAGAGGAGGGGATGGGAGAGATGAAGGGAATGTGTTTAGAGGAGGGGATGGATGGAGATGAAGGGAAGTGTTTAGAGGAGGGGATGGAGAGAATGACAGGGAATGTGTTTAGAGGATGGAGAGATGGAGATGAGGATGAAGGGAATGGGTTTAGAGGAGGGGATGGAGAGATGAAGGGAATTGTTAGAGGAGGGGAGGGAGAGAGAAGGGAATGTGTTTAGAGGAGGGGATGGAGAGATGAAGGGAAGTGTTTAGAGGAGGGGGGATGGAGAGATGAAGGGAATGTGTTTAGAGGAGGGGATGGAGAGATGAAGGGAATGTGTTTAGAGGAGGAGATGGAGAGATGAAGGGAATGTGTTTAGAGGAGGAGATGGAGAGATGAAGGGAATGTGTTTAGAGGAGGGGATGGAGAGATGAAGGGAATGTGTTTAGAGGAGGGGATGGAGAGATGAAGGGAATGTGTTAGAGGAGGGGATGGAGAGATGAAGGGAATGTGTTTAGAGGAGGGGGATGGAGAGATGAAGGGAATGTGTTGAGAGGAGGGGATGGAGAGATGAAGGGAATGTGTTTAGAGGAGGAGATGGAGAGATGAAGGGAATGTGTTGAGAGGAGGGGATGGAGAGATGAAGGGAATGTGTTTAGAGGAGGGGATGGAGAGATGAAGGGAATGTGTTGAGAGGAGGGGATGGAGAGATGAAGGGAATGTGTTTAGAGGAGGGGGATGGAGAGATGAAGGGAATGTGTTTAGAGGAGGGGATGGAGAGATGAAGGGAATGTGTTGAGAGGAGGGGATGGAGAGATGAAGGGAATGTGTTTAGAGGAGGAGATGGAGAGATGAAGGGAATGTGTTTAGAGGAGGGGATGGAGAGATGAAGGGAATGTGTTTAGAGGAGGGGATGGAGAGATGAAGGGAATGTGTTGAGAGGAGGGGATGGAGAGATGAAGGGAATGTGTTTAGAGGAGGGGATGGAGAGATGAAGGGAATGTGTTGAGAGGAGGGGATGGAGAGATGAAGGGAATGTGTTGAGAGGAGGGGATGGAGAGATGAAGGGAATGTGTTTAGAGGAGGGGATGGAGAGATGAAGGGAATGTGTTTAGAAGAGGGGATGGAGAGATGAAGGGAATGTGTTTAGAGGAGGAGATGGAGAGATGAAGGGAATGTGTTGAGAGGAGGGGATGGAGAGATGAAGGGAATGTGTTTAGAAGAGGGGATGGAGTCATCATGGGCAAGACATTTCTGTGGCTGCGTCACGTGGCACCCTATTTCCTACATAGTACTTTTGACCAGAGCCATATGTGGTGTCAGTTGGGACACGAGCTCTGCCTATCTGCTATGTTTCCATCACCGCTGCTGAAAGGGAATCAGATCAGATTTATCTCTCACTAACCCATCCAGGCGTTTGGCTGGAATCTCTGGATTGAGAGAGAGACCTCGCTTTATTAGATGTTAGTGCACAGATAATGCCAACCAGCGGAGGCTGGTGGGAGAAGCTATAGGAGGACGGGCTCTGTGTAATGGCTGGAATGGAATAAATGGAACGTAGTCAAACGTGGTTTCCATATGCTTAGGAAATGCCAACTAATGCCAAACTGTTTAGGAAACAATTGAAAGCTTAATTTCTTATTTTATCCTTTTTTCATTTACCACTTATTTTCCCTGGCGTAGCTCTGTCAGGCTGATCTGATAGGGTGTATGGGAACTGCTTAGCTCTGTCAGGCTGATCTGATAGGGTGTATGGGAACTGCTTAGCTCTGCCAAGCTGATCTGATAGGGTGTATGATGACCTGCTTAGCTCTGTCAGGCTGATCTGATAGGGTGTATGGTGACCTGCTTAGCTCTGCCAGGCTGATCTGATAGGGTGTATGGGAACTGCTTAGCTCTGCCAAGCTGATCTGATAGGGTGTATGGTGACCTGCTTAGCTCTGCCAGCCTGATCTGATAGGTCTATGGGGACCTGCTTAGCACTGCCAGGCTGATCTGATAGGGTGTATGATGACCTGCTTAGCTCTGTCAGGCTGATCTGATAGGGTGTATGGTGACCTGCTTAGCTCTGCCAGGCTGATCTGATAGGGTGTATGATGACCTGCTTAGCTCTACCAGGCTGATCTGATAGGGTGTATGGTGACCTGCTTAGCTCTGCCAGGCTGATCTGATAGGGTGTATGATGACCTGCTTAGCTCTACCAGCCTGATCTGATAGGTGTATGGTGACCTGCTTAGCTCTGTCAGGCTGATCTGATAGGGTGTATGGGGACCTGCTTAGCTCTGCCAGCCTGATCTGATAGGGTGTATGATGACCTGCTTAGCTCTGTCAGGCTGATCTGATAGGGTGTATGGGGACCTGCTTAGCTCTGCCAGCCTGATCTGATAGGGTGTATGATGACCTGCTTAGCTCTGCCAGGCTGATCTGATAGGGTTATGGGGACCTGCTTAGCTCTGCCAGGCTGATCTGATAGGGGTATGGGGACCTGCTTAGCTCTGCCAGGATCTGATGGGTGTGGGGACCTGCTTAGCTCTGCAGGCTGATCTGATAGGGTATGGGGACCTGTTTAGCTCGCCAGCTGATGATAGGTGTATGGGGACCTGCTTAGCTCTGCCAGGCTGATCTGATAGGTGTATGGGGACCTGCTTAGCTCTGCCAGCTGATCTGATAGGTGTATGGGGACCTGCTTAGCTCTGCCAGGCTGATCTGATAGGTGTATGGGGACCTGCTAGCTCTGCCACCTGATCTGATAGGGTATGGGGACCTGCTTAGCTCTGCCAGGCTGATCTGATAGGTGTATGGGGACCTGCTTAAGCTCTGCCAGGCTGATCTGATAGGTGTATGGGGACCTGCTTAGCTCTGCCAGGCTGATCTGATAGGTGTAGGGGACCTGCTTAGCTCTGCCAGCCTGATCTGATAGGTGTATGGGGACCTGCTTAGCTCTGCCAGGCTGATCTGATAGGTGTATGGGGACCTGCTTAGCTCTGCCAGGCTGATCTGATAGGTGTATGGGGACCTGCTTAGCTCTGCCAGGCTGATCTGATAGGTGTATGGGGACCTGCTTAGCTCTGCCAGCCTGATCTGATAGGTGTATGGGGACCTGCTTAGCTCTGCCAGCCTGATCTGATAGGTGTATGGGGACCTGCTTAGCTCTGCCAGGCTGATCTGATAGGTGTATGGGGACCTGCTTAGCTCTGCCAGGCTGATCTGATAGGTGTATGGGACCCTGCTTAGCTCTGCCAGCCTGATCTGATAGGTGTATGGGGACCTGCTTAGCTCTGCCAGCCTGATCTGATAGGTGTATGGGGACCTGCTTAGCTCTGCCAGGCTGATCTGATAGGTGTATGGGGACCTGCTTAGCTCTGCCAGGCTGATCTGATAGGTGTATGGGGACCTGCTTAGCTCTGCCAGCCTGATCTGATAGGTGTATGGGGACCTGCTTAGCTCTGCCAGCCTGATCTGATAGGTGTATGGGGACCTGCTTAGCTCTGCCAGGCTGATCTGATAGGTGTATGGGGATGCCCTGCTGGCCAGTGATAGCCCACCTGGCCCCCCTGCCTTCAATGATTCACATCAGAAAGTCCTGGGTGCATCTCAAATGGCATTCTATTCCCCAAAGCCTTCAAACTCAACTCTGGACCACAAACTAGTTCCTCTGTGTTTTCTCTTTCATTGTTCCCCTCTAATCAGGGACTGATATAGACCTGAGACACCAGGTGGGTGCAATTAATTATCAGGTAGACCAGAAAACCAGCAGGCTCCAGATCTCGTAGGGTAAGAGTTGAACACCCCTGCCCTGTAATGTTACAACAGCAATGAGTAATGTGTTAGTTATACAAATATTAAAGGAACCTATATTTAAAACCACTATCTGGATGTATAATGGTAAGATAAAACTACATTCCTATGAAATAGTGTTCACTGGGTGAAATGAAGGATAATCGGAATATTAGATACTCTGAATACTGTATATTAATTCAAAGTACAGGAAGCATGTTTCCTCCACTAATCGTAGAAGCTGGACAAAGGATTTGATTGAACAAAGACAGTAATTCAGTTTATAGTTATTTGAGATGCAAGTATTGAGTCAGGAGGAGAACCAAAAGGAAGACTGTTTAATTCTCTAACGATACAGTGTATGAATCACAGGAGGCTGTTGAGGGTAGAACTGTTTAATTCTCTAACGATACAGTGTATGAATCACAGGAGGCTGCTGAGGGTAGAACTGTTTAATTCTCTAATGATACAGTGTATGAATCACAGGAGGCTGCTGAGGGGAGGAGACTGTTTAATTCTCTAACGATACAGGGTATGAATCACAGGAGGCTGCTGAGGGGAGGAGACTGTTTAACTCTAACGATACAGTGTATGAATCACAGGAGGCTGCTGAGGGGAGGAGACTTGTTTAATTCTCTAACGATACAGTGTATGAATCACAGGAGGCTGCTGAGGGGAGAACTGTTTAATTCTCTAACGATACAGTGTATGAATCACAGGAGGCTGCTGAGGGTAGAACTGTTTAATTCTCTAACGATACAGTGTATGAATCACAGGAGGCTGCTGAGGGGAGAACTGTTTAATTCTCTAACGATACAGTGTATGAATCACAGGAGGCTGCTGAGGGGAGGAGACTGTTTAACTCTAACGATACAGTGTATGAATCACAGGAGGCTGCTGAGGGGAGAACTGTTTAATTCTCTAACAATACAGTGTATGAATCACAGGAGGCTGCTGAGGGGAGGAGACTGTTTAATTCTCTAACGATACAGTGTATGAATCACAGGAGGCTTCTGAGGGTAGAACTGTTTAATTCTCTAATGATACAGTTTATGAATCACAGGAGGCTGCTGAGGGGAGAACTGTTTAATTCTCTAACGATACAGTGTATGAATCACAGGAGGCTGCTGAGGGGAGAACTGTTTAATTCTCTAATGATACAGTGTATGAATCACAGGAGGCTGCTGAGGGGAGGAGACTGTTTAATTCTCTAACGATACAGGGTATGAATCACAGGAGGCTGCTGAGGGGAGGAGACTGTTTAACTCTAACGATACAGTGTATGAATCACAGGAGGCTGCTGAGGGGAGAACTGTTTAATTCTCTAACGATACAGTGTATGAATCACAGGAGGCTGCTGAGGGGAGAACTGTTTAATTCTCTAACGATACAGTGTATGAATCACAGGAGGCTGCTGAGGGGAGAAGACTGTTTAATTCTCTAACGATACAGTGTATGAATCACAGGAGGCTGCTGAGGGGAGAACTGTTTAATTCTCTAACGATACAGTGTATGAATCACAGGAGGCTGCTGAGGGGAGGAGACTGTTTAATTCTCTAACAATACAGTGTATGAATCACAGGAGGCTGCTGAGGGGAGGAGACTGTTTAATTCTCTAACGATACAGGGTATGAATCACAGGAGGCTGCTGAGGGGAGAACTGTTTAACTCTAACGACACAGTGTATGAATCACAGGAGGCTGCTGAGGGGAGAACTGTTTAACTCTCTAACGATACATTGTATGAATCACAGGAGGCTACTGAGGGGAGAACTGTTTAATTCTCTAACGATACAGTGATGAATCACAGGAGGCTGCTGAGGGGAGGAGACTGTTTCATTCTCTAACGATACAGTGTATGAATCACAGGAGGCTGCTGAGGGGAGAACTGTTTAACTCTCTAACGATACATTGTATGAATCACAGGAGGCTGCTGAGGGGAGGAGACTGTTTAACTCTAACGATACAGTGTATGAATCACAGGAGGCTGCTGAGGGGAGGAGACTGTTTAACTCTAACGATACAGTGTATGAATCACAGGAGGCTGCTGAGGGGAGGAGACTGTTTAACTCTCTAACGATACAGTGTATGAATCACAGGAGGCTGCTGAGGGGAGGACTGTTTAATTCTCTAACGATACAGTGTATGAATCACAGGAGGCTGCTGAGGGGAGGACTGTTTAACTCTAACGATACAGTGTATGAATCACAGGAGGCTGCTGAGGGGAGGAGACTATTTAACTCTCTAACGATACAGTGTATGAATCACAGGAGGCTGCTGAGGGGAGGATGGCTCATAATAATGTCTGGAACACGGAGCGACATTAAACACATGGAGATCATGTGTCTGATGTATTTGAAACCATTCCACTTATTCCACTCCAACCATTACCACTTCCTCCCCAATTAAGGTGCTACCAACCTCCTGTGGTATGAACGTAATCCTGAGAAACCATAATCTCCATGTCCTTCAGTTAGACAACTTTAAAAGACCTTTAAGAGATCGTGCCTTGTGTTTCATTCCCAGGCACACAGCCAGATGTGCATCCCCATATTAATCAGGCAGCAGTCTCTCTTATGAGGGAGAAGGATTAGCCTCTCACTGTCTGGAGACTGAGGCTGATGGGGTGGGGGGTGGGCTGTGGTGAGGCTGCTGACTGGGGTCTCGGAGAGGGGCTTACTTCTGGGTCATATTCATTAGGAACCAAACGGAAGAAAATGGACTGAAACTATGAGTGATTATACCTGAACACACCCAATAATAAAAAAAGTGTCCTAATGAATACGACCATGGGTTCCTTGTTTTGGGGGGAGGGGGATGTGGGGAGTGGTTGTTATGATCTTTGACCCCCTCCCCCTCTTGTTCCCTAGTGCGTCAGCATCAGAGGAGAGGAGAGGAGAGAGGAGCGTGGGGAGTGTAGTGGGTCCAGGGTGGTGCCCTGTCCCTCTCTGAAGGAGGTGGTGAGTGCGTCTATCCCGTTACTGCGTCAGCAATGCGCAAATACACGACAGGATGCAAAAGCTCCGCTCCAGGGACCAAGGGACCGGCCCTCCCACTCCGGGTATATAAGGGTCACTCCTGCACCTTCAGGAGAAGTTTCCCGCTGTCTGTTCCAGCTGTACTCCCTCTACTGTACACTCCTCCTCCTCTCCTCTACTGTTATCAGACTGTTGAGCCCAGCCTGTGTGGACTGACTGAAGGTAATTGAACTTTGTGTGGCTATTTATTTGTGTAATTTTTCTGCTGTGAGGTCGCTGGGGTTATCAGTAAAGAAGCTTAATGAGCACTTGGAGCATGGGACTAATTCCTTGCACAATGGAGTACAGGGTTTAAGTTCAGGTCAATGAGTGGAATAATCCGACTTGGTTCCAGTCTATTATGTGAGGACGTAATTGTGTTTTTCATATGAAGTCTGTCTTGAATGAATGTATCGACGTTCATTGACTGTACCTGGTTTGAGGAATGATGGTGTGTCCTGACTCCTGTTTAATATCTGCTGTATTATCGCTGCCTGGAGATACCTTCCTTTAGATTGCTGTCCCTCTAGATTTGTTTTCATTCTATACAACCCAGACAGTTCTTGTTTGTTGAATGTACATTAATTATTCACTAGTCCATTGGTGGCATGGTGGTGTGAAATCACAGACATCTTCACCCTGGGGAGTACTTTTCAATGGCTCTTTAAACAGAGAAGAGTCCGTTTTTTCTGCCTCTGAGGCGTCTTATGGTAGAAAAGTCAAATCTCCTGACTGGAAGCTGCCTAATGGTGTTGGTCCTTTCCTCCAGGATTATATTACAAAAGACTCATCCATCAGTATTACTACCCTACAACTTATATGATTGGTCAATTCATATTGGGTGGGAAAGGGCACTTTTATTTTGTTTTAACCAAATGTATTGTTTTGGATAATTGCCTTCTACCCCTGTGCTGCGTAATGCAACAAAAAGGTTAGAGTTGTGTCATGAGAAAAATATCATGGTATTCCTTGTAAAACTTATTTTTTTAAATAGACTCAAATGTAATACAGATCTATGCAGAGATGTTAATTCATGTTCTCTTTTGATGCTAATCTTTTCTGATGTTCTGTCCATCTCTCTCTCTCTGTGCCCCCTCCCTCTCTCTCTCTGTGTGCCTCCTCCCTCTCTCCCTCTCTCTGTGCCCCCTCCCTCTCTCTCTCTCTGTGCCCCCTCCCTCTCTCTCTCTCTGTGCCCCCCCCCTCTCTCCCTCTCTCTCTCGCTCCCTCTCTCTGTGCCCCCTCCGTCAGCAATGAATGCAGGCATCTGTGTATGTGTACTGCTGGCTGCGTTCTCTGGCAGCAGTTTGGGGCGCCCGTCGCACTCGCAGGATGAGGACAAGCCTGAGCCCCCCCAGCTCGACAGCGTTATGTCTCCCCAACACACACGCCACACCCGCTCAGCGCCCTCCAGTGGCCAGCTCACCCCCTTCTCCAAACCGGCTGAGGACGAGGCAGAGGACCCCCGCACCAGTCTGCGCGAACTACTGGCAAGATTGATATCCAGGAAAGGTAAGCCATGACATCTGTTAAATGTTTGTTCAAGTAAAATAGAACAATGTTAAAGGTTTGTTCGAAATATCATATTCTAGGTTTGTATGTTATCACAATCCTAGTATCCCTCACTCATGAACTAAGTCACCAATTATATTAAGTAATGTATTAAGTCACCGTATTCTCTATGTAGTGCACTACTTTGACCAGGGCACATAGCGCTCTGATCAAAAGTAGTGCACTATTTAGGGAATAGGGTACCATTTGGGGCTCAGAACAGTGACCTTGTATGAGTTTTGGATTGGCATCATCTCCACTCTGATAGCTTTCCCATCTCTGTAGTTAAAGCACTTTTCCTCTGAGAAGGAAGAGAAGTCCCACAGTATGAGACAGACAGCCAGGGAGGAGAAAGTTGATAGTGGGAATTATCCAGACTGAGAGGAGACCTTCCCTCCAGTGGTTTTCATCACGTAACAGAGAGATGAAGAAATATGACATCGTTAGAGAAAGAAAGCCTCCCTCCATCCTTCCTCTCTCTCCGTGCTTCCTCGTCTGTCATTATTCATCTCTCTGGGTGTTGTTCCCATCCAGTCATGGCTTTGTCATGCTGCTGTTGTCTGGCCCTGCTCAAACTGGACTTTTGGACTTTTATAAACAATCAAATAAATGGCTATATTTTGCCATTTTAAAAGGAACTCCACAAAAGTTGTGTAGGTTAGTGCGGTTTGTAGATATCCTTAACTTCTCTGAAGAGTGCCAGAACATTTACACACAGAAGAATGAACATTTACACACAGAAGTACATGCCAAAGAATGAAACAGACAGTGTCTCCAGTGGATTGATAATGACTGACCGGCACCAGTCACTGGGATGATGCTGAGCGGATGTTGCTGAATGGTTCCATCAGATAGCCAGCCAACACTGATTTAGTCAATTAACAAGTGTTCATTTGTTTTAATCCAATAGGTCTTCCTTGATCCCTGGAACAAAAAATGGTTAAGAAACATGTTATGATCCAACATATCAAGGAGTTGTGTTATCATGATCCCAAACAGTCATAAGGACGGGATGCTTTCTAGGAATAATTATATTATGTTCTTTCATCTAATGATACAATCAAATGAATAAGGTTATACCAACAGGAGACTCCAGTGCCCGTTACAGTATAGATGTTATGTGACATCTGTCTCTGTTCCAGACATAGAAATATATATTATATCCATATGCATTACAATATAATGTAGTATTTAAAGGGGCAATCTGGGATTCAAACAACGCACAGCCGCCATTTCTTTGGTAAACAGCTGAAGGATTGTGCTGGAGAAATGTAACCCCTCCTATTCCCTGGTTCCAGGATCATTCCAGAGGAGCTCGTCCCTGAGCAGCAGAGCCAGCGGTCCGGGTCCCAGCCACAAGATAAAGGACAGAGACTATCTGGGCTGGATGGACTTCGGACGCCGCAGTGCAGAGGAGTACGAGGAGTACTCCTCATAGAAACAGACGGACCACCACTAAATTCATCTCAATTATCAGAATCGGAAAACAAAAAAATCATTGTCCCCCCAAAAGCTATATTTATTATGATGTATTTGATGTAAATGTGTTTGTAAAACTGATATGAAGCAATATATATACAGTACGTATACAGATTTTTGAAGAAAACTAAAAGTTTCATGCTTTTCTTACATGTACCCTACACACAGTCCAATGTCCTTAAAACAGAGATATCTAATCAGACAGATTTTGTAGTAGAATAAACCAAGCCTGCATAATATACACACATCCTTTTCCATAGTGTTTCCAAACACTAAGGCCTTGGGTTCATTGTAGTCCTAAGTGCTATGCAGCCTAGTGCATTTAGTGGGCTCATGGCTTGCTCTATTTGTCACTTACAAATAATGTTACACAACAGCTCATCTGACTCATATTTGCTCCCCTATTATGCTGGACCACAGTTGCCACACATTGTTTACAGCTCTAGTCATCACTGAGCCACAGAGATGCAGCAACATACAGCAAGATCCTCCTCTTAATGCAGAAGGCACAGGGAGGTTAGACAGTGAGAGACTACAGTGGGTGTATTAGCAGCACTTAATGAATTTAGGTCTGAAAGTGATACCTCCCTGAGCAACTTGTCATCTTATAGACCCACTGTACCTACAGCAGCCCAGCACATCACTCTGACTGAATTAAAGAGCAAGAGCGTTTTTGTTAACGAGCCGTCCTCCAAATCTACTTTTTCAGACACATGGCCTTAAGGGGTGATTGTAGCAGCAATAACAGAGGCAATATCACATCTCAGTCACTAAATAGAAAAACCGGAACACAGAGGAGACAAATACAGCTTGGGTTTTTACATTAGACAACGCACGCAGCTTAACAAATATTGGATGGAGTACCACTTAGGTGCATTGGAGAGACAATGGCATGGCTTGGATTGCACTGTTGTGAGCATAAAGCTTGGCTAGCGCTGCACTAATGCTAGCACAGGTGTCCCTCAATGAGCTGATTTAATTATTTGCGACAGGTTTTCGTTGTGGGATGGGAGGCAGATGAGGGGAGAAGGAGGGGAGAAGGAGGGGTGGCAGTGGGGAGAAGGAGGGGAGGCAGAGGAGGGGAGGATGAGAAGCAGAGGAGGGGAGAAGGGGAGGGTGAGGAGGAGGGGAGAATCAGGGGGGGCTGAGGGGAGGCAGAGGAGGGGAGAAGGGGAGGATGAGGAGAGGTTGAGGAGGGGGAATGGGGGAGCGGAGGGGAGGTGGAGGAGAAGGGGAGGTGGAGGAGAAGGGGAGGATGAGAGGAAGCAGAGGAGGGGAGAAGGAGAAGAGGAGGATGAGGGGAGAAGAGGAGGATGAGGGGAGGTGGAGGAAAAGAGGAGGATGAGGAGAAGGGGAGGATGAAGAGGGGAGGAGGATGAAGGGAGGTGGAGGAGAAGAGGAGGATGAGGATAAGGGGAGGATGAGGTGGGAGTAGGGAGGGATCTGTTGCATAATAAAGCATGGCAATAAAATACAGAAAAACATGAAACATCTGCTGCTGCTGGGACAATTACACGTATTGGTGCCCATTTACAACAGACAGTGGCTGACTGCTGGGTCCACATTAGGCTCAATGAGATGCTAGAAGGTTGGGACTGGTGATGGTGAGCCCCACAGGGAGACAGTGATTTGACAGACCTAGAGAGAGATGGCAGGTAGGGGGGATTATGTAGGACCACTAAACATTTTTGAAAACTTGTTGTAGATCCCAAAAAGGATGAATAATTTCAGTTCCTTGAATATTTTTTTTGGGCATCAACATTCTCTTTTGAAGTCTATGATAATGCAAATCAAAGGTCAATTTGATCATCAATCGGTTTGTCAGAAACCAAAAATATCACTAAGAAAATGTGAATATGTTGAATAGAACAAGAGCTCCAGCATATTTAATTGAACGACCTTTTAATAATGCAAAAACAAATTGACATAAATAATTAATTGGGGGGGGTTGCATATTCCAACTCCCCCTAAGACACCCGAAGGGAGTGGGATCATGGCCAGGGTCACCATTGTACAGCGCCCCTGGAGCAATTAGGGTTAAGTGCCTTGCTCAAGGGCACAGTGACAGATTATTTATTTCACCTTGTCGGCTCCGGTATTCAAACCAGCAATCTTTCAGTTACTGACCCACTGCCTTAACCTCGAGGCTACCTGTTACGTTTTATCCATCTATGAATATCAAGTGGATTGTTGTTCAAGTGGATGTGTGATCATGCCATATGTGCCCACTAATTACGAACAAAAGAGAGGACTTCCTTGAACATGGAGAAAAGGGCACTGAAAGAGCACTTAGGGGAACATTACCAGCTGAATGAGAAGTGGGTTTATTTCTGCTGCTGTCTGTAGTAATGGACCATCAACACAATGCACTTGGTTCCAATAACACTGACATTCTCAAATAGTCATCTAATTGCATGAAACTGAGGCCAAGATCTTTCCCATGTGAACATGTTGTAGCTCGGTCCATATTGTCCTCATAAAGCTGTGTGGCCACCAGTATGGTGAAACACCATGTACCATACAGTTGTCAAGTACATTTCTTCAAAAACGCTTCATTATCGTGAGGACTTTTGATGATTAGTGCTCCAAACATTATGTTATTATTTTGTCTTTAGTGAACTCCAACCAACAATACATAGACGGATAAATAAAAGACATGAAAGCAAGCAGGTCATATCAATTGTTTTATTGATAATAGCCTTTTTTGCAAATTGGTGCTCTTGAAATTCCGGAACACAAAACCCTTGTTTTTTGTTTTTATACCAGTGTTCTGACCACTTCATTGCCTGAACAACATTTTTGTCCCTTATATATATATATATATTTTCTAGTTTATTAAAAAATAGTTAACATGGCTAAATTCATTGCATACATACCATTTACAATGTACAAGTAGTATACTAATAATTCCCTTTGTAGTTGAAATGCAGTAAAACCATAATTTAAATCAACAGACACATATGGACATAACATTTTCTGCTGTTAAACAATACATTCAAAGGACATTCAAGTTACACACAATGTCAGCAAGGACGAATCTCTACTTCTGTCAGAGGTTAATGATAAATAATAGGTGTTTCTTCTTTATTTCAACACATGTAGTGCATCTCTCCAAGATGTAATGAGAGCTCATCTTCTCTGCAGTTAAAACTCCTACGAGGAGGATATCCTCAGAACACAAAGCAGTTGTCTGCTCATACCAGGGTGGAACCAGAGATCAGCCAGTCCAACAACAATGGAACTATGTCAAGTATGAGGCACTAGGAGGTATTCCCTCCATCTCTCCGTTCCACATCTTCATTTACAGTACAGTGGCTTTAGTTTAAAGCTAACAGTTCAGTCACCAAAGCTTGTTACCAGAAAGATGAAAGTCAGAAGAAAAATATAACTTGTATAATGTTTCTCTCATAAAAGTCAACGGCGTCCCTCCCAGAGAACTCTCCTACACACCTTTTGTATTGGGAGACAGCAGTTAGTGGGCTCTGGTTGAAATGTCCTGTATATCTGATTATCACCTTAACCAAATGACTCAAGCCTTTCTTAGGCTATCTAGGCCTATAGGTAAATCTTTCAACAACTTTATACACACACAAGTTCACATACTCGCACTGCACACAAATGTCTATAAATCATGTTGGTCTGTTACAATGTATCCAAGTTCAAACCATAGCCTATTCATTCACGGCAAACATCCATGCATCCCTCTTAGCTTCAAGTGTGGCTCCTTCCCACTCTTTATTTGGATAAACTCTGAGGTGAATAACATGTGTTGTTGCCCAGTATTGTGCTAGCTAGTAGTATGAATACTGTACCTCCAACATTTCATTTCCTCAATAAAGGTCTTAGTTCTGTGCATATTGTCATGGATGTCACTGAACACCCCTAAATACCACATAAGGTGCGTTCCCTGGTACTGCTTTCCACTCATTGGCTAATTAACAGGAAGAGACAGTGTTTTATCTCTACATATATACGTTTAGACCTGGGAATAAAATAAATAGATCTTTAATATGAGTTTACCTGGGCTTGGAAGCGCTCCGTTTCCTAAACAGATAACAGGTGCTACAGTACATGTTCTTCAGCCTACCGATCTGCAGGGCCAATCAACAATAAAACAGTAACACATCATGGTACTATTTACTGAGGGATGTAAGGAGAGAGACAGAGAGAGAAAAGCTGGACAGAGAAAGAGAAGCAGGACAGAGAAAGAGAGGACAGGAGAGGAGAGAGACAGAATACAGAAAGAGAGGACAGGAGGGGAGAGAGAGAGACAGAATAGAGAAAGAAAGACAAAATAATTAGCATTGATACAAAATGTTCTGTAAAAAGAAAGGGCATCTCTTTCAGGCACAGAGTTGATTTGTCACAGACCGGGGCCTCATACAGCAGCTATATATACATCCAACTCATCTGACAGGTGACAGACTGAAGAGAAAAGTCAACATTCATTCACCCATCATTGAGACTAGTCTGTCTGGGGAGCTTGGAGGAAGAAGCCAGGAGCATGTCTGTGGGGCTGTGGGGCCCCGGGCCCTTCATAGCCATGCCGGCCCCTACCATGGCCGGGTAGCTGCGGTTACGGCGGATGCCTGCGTTCAGAGCGGGGCCGAGGCCCCCTATGGGACTGGTCACCACAGAAGGGCAGAAGTGGGAAGGGTGGTGGAGGCCGCTGAGGGGCCCCAGCATGGTGGGTCCAGTGGTCCCTGATAAAGAGGGGCCGGCCCCAGCCACGCTGAAGCGCTTCAGCTTGTCCACCAGCTTCAGATTGTGGACGCTGACGTCAGTCTGACACTCGCTGTCTGCTGACTCACTGCTCCGGGCCTCTGCCCTCACCTCCTTCAGGATGGAGCTGGCCGGCTTCGACGCCAGGAAGTTGTCATAGGGGGGGGCGCTGGGACTGAGGTCGAAGGGGCCCACAGGGCTGCTGGGTTTGGCGCAGAGGGAGCGGTGGGTTGGGGAGTTGGGCGGCATGAAGGGTAGGGTGTTGGGGGGCCGCGGCGGTAGAAGTGACGGTACCCCTCCAGTGGGGATGGAGGTGCTACAGTCTGCCCGGTCCCAGCTCTGAGGGTTGTAGACTGCTGCAGAGATGCCTCGCTCCTGGAGGAGCCGCACCAGACCTCCACTAGTGCTCATGGTCTTGGTGGAGTCTCTCAGGTTGGTGAAGGACTCGGCTGCCAGGCTGAGGCGGCGCGGGGTGCAAGGGGTTGAGCAGGGGGTAGATCTGATGCTGCTGCTGCTGGTCATGACGCAGGAGGCAGTAGGGCCCGACATAAGGCTGAAAGAGGGAGATGGAGAGGGACACACACAGACAGTCACACACACACATACTGCTATACAGTCAGCCATACTGCTACACAGTCAGCTATAAAGGCAGATATACTGCTATACAGTCAGCTATACTGATATACTGTCAGCTATACTGCTATACTGTCAGCTATAAAGGCAGATATACTGCTATACAGTCACCTATATTGATATACAGTCAGCTATACTGCTATACAGTCAGCTATATTGATATACAGTCAGCTATACTGCTATGCAGTCACCTATATTGATATACAGTCAGCTATACTGCTATACAGTCAGCTATATTGATATACAGTCAGCTATACTGCTATACAGTCAGCTATATTGCTGTAAAGTCAGCTATACAGTCAGCTACATTGCAACACAGTCAGCTATACTACTACACAGTCAGTTATACTACTACACAGTCAGCTACACAGTCAGCTATTCTGCTATACAGTCAGCTATATTGCTATAAAGTCAGCTATACTGCTACACAGTCAGCGATACTGCTACACAGTCAGATATACTGCTACACAGTCAGCTATACTATTACACAGTCAGCAATACTACTACACAGTCAGCTATACAGTCAGCTATACTGCTATACACTCAGCTATACTACTACACAGTCAGCTATACAGTCAGCCATACTGCTATACAGTCAGCTATACTGGTATACAGCCAGCAACTCTGCTATACAGTCGGCAATACAGTCAGCCATACTGCCACACCGTCAGCCAAACTGCCACACCGTCAGCCAAACTGCCACACTGTCAGCCATAGTGCTATACAGTCAGCCATAGTGCTATACAGTCAGCCATACCGCTATACAGTCAGCCCTACCGCTATACAGTCAGCCCTACCGCTATACAGTCAGCCATACTGCTATACCATCAGCCACACAGTCTGCTATTCCGTCAGCCACACAGTCTGCTATACAGTCAGCCACACAGTCTGCTATACAGTCAGCCACACTGCCCTACAGTCAGCAATACAGTCTGCCATACCGCTACACAGTCAGCCATACCGCTATACAGTCAGCCATACCGCCATACAGTCAGCCATACCGCTATACAGTCAGCCATACCGCCATACAGTCAGCCATACAGTCAGCCATACAGTCAGCCATACAGTCAGCCATACAGTCAGCCATACAGTCAGCCATACAGTCAGTTCTTTTTGGGATCGGCTGACACTGGCCGGAGAGTTTGTCAAGTTGAACAACTCCTGTTTAATTTCATTTCAGCCATACAGTCAGCCATACAGTCAGCCATACAGCTATACAGTCAGCCATACCGCTATACAGTCAGCCATACCGCTATACAGTCAGCCATACCGCCATACAGTCAGCCATACCGCTATACAGTCAGCCATACCGCTATACAGTCAGCCATACCGCTATACAGTCAGCCATACCGCCATACAGTCAGCCATACCGCCATACAGTCAGCCATACCGCTACACAGTCAGCCATACTGCTATACAGTCAGCCATACTGCTATACAGTCAGCCACACAGGCAGCTATACTGCTATAGTCTGCCACACAGTCAGCTATACAGTGATACTGTCAGCTATACAGTCAGCTATACTGTTATACAGCCAGCTATACAGTCAGCTATACAGCTATACTGTCAGCTATACAGCTATACTGTCAGCTATACAGCTATACTGTCAGCTATACTGTCAGCTATACAGCTATACAGTCAGCTATACAGCTATACTGTCAGCCATGCTGCCATACAGTCAGCTATGCTCCTCAGCTATGACAGACACAGCCAGTCAGCTAGACTGATGATTCAAGCTTTAATATTACTGGCCTGTCCTGAGATCATATCCACATGACAATATTTTATAAGAGTCAACACAGACGGAGTTTAAAGACCACTCAATAGCTCCTTCTAGAGCCTAGACCACTCAATAGCTCCTTCTAGAGCCTAGACCACTCAATAGCTCCTTCTAGAGCCTAGACCACTCAATAGCTCCTTCTAGAGCCTAGACCACTCAATAGCGCCTTCTAGAGCCTAGACCACTCAATAGCTCCTTCTAGAGCCTAGAACACTCAATAGCTCCTTCTGCAGCCTAGACCACACAATAGATCCTTCTAGAGCCTAGACCACTCAATAGCTCCTTCTAGAGCCTAGACCACTCAATAGCTCCTTCTAGAGCCTAGACCACTCAATAGCTCTTTCTAGAGCCTAGACCACTCAATAGCTCCTTCTAGAGCCTAGACCCCTCAATAGCTCCTTCTAGAGCCTAGACCACTCAATAGCTCCTTCTAGAGCCTAGACAACACAATAGCTCCTTCTAGAGCCTAGACCCCACAATGGATCCTTCTAGAGCCTAGACCACTCAATAGATCCTTCTAGAGCCTAGACCACTCAATAGATCCTTCTGGAGCCTAGACCACTCAATAGATCCTTCTAGAGCCTAGACCACTCAATAGCTCCTTCTAGAGCCTAGACCACTCAATAGCTCCTTCTAGAGCCTAGACCACTCAATAGCTCTTTCTAGAGCCTAGACCCCTCAATAGCTCCTTCTAGAGCCTAGACCCCTCAATAGCTCCTTCTAGAGCCTAGACCACTCAATAGCTCCTTCTAGAGCCTAGACAACACAATAGCTCCTTCTAGAGCCTAGACAACACAATAGATCCTTCTAGAGCCTAGACCACACAATGGATCCTTCTAGAGCCTAGACCACTCAATAGATCCTTCTCGAGCCTAGACCACTCAATAGATCCTTCTAGAGCCTAGACCACTCAATAGATCCTTCTGGAGCCTAGACCACTCAATAGCTATTCAATAGGTTGATTTTAGTCTGACCATCTTTGATCATCAATGTTAGTATCCTTTTTTAGCACACACACTGATGCAGACTAGTACAATATAATGGAGCTTCCTGGTACAAGGTAAATTAACTAACCAATCACTGGCCATATCAATATCAGATCAAATAGAAAACAATATTAACATCTCACTGACTATTTCACTCAGAAACCAACAGACAAATCAATGGGACACTTTGACAAGGTTATCTGGATGTTAACCCAAACACATGCTATTTCAACCCCAGATAACATTTCCTGGAAAAACCCCAAAGGAAATTTACTCATCAATTAGTATCAGAGACGCAGTGCTAACAGATAAATATACAAATCAGTGTTATGAACACTGTTCCAAACATAGTTCTGTAAGCAATGAACACCCACAAGCTTAACGTCAATCATCTGACCACAATCAAGTTGTATTGTATGAATCAATGCCAGGGCCCCATCATTATATTATGGGAGACATTTTGATCTGATCGTCATTGATTAGAGTGTCTCAGCCCGTTGGGGAGGAGCTCTTCTACATTTGTTTGATTAACAGTTGACAGGAGGGGGGTTAGAGGGTTTAGAGACCAAAGGAAGCAGAATAGTTAGAAGGGGACAGCGAGGCAGGCTTTGTTATTCCCCGGAACAACCCCAAAACTACGGAGTCAGAGCCCAAATCCCCTACAACGAGGCCACGCTACTAGTCATGTGACAGGTCTCACCCACGGGCGGGAGGGGGCGTGGCTCAGTGTCCCTGCTGCTCTAAATCAGACTTCAGAACAACATGATAGAGAGCGGCTTCCTCTTCCTCATCACATGACCTGGAGGGGATGGGGGCAATTCAATACAATTCAATCATCTTTATTCAGGAGGGGCAATTCTAGCTGTCAGACAGTGGGTGTGTGTTAAACACACTATGGCTCAGCCAGGGCAAAGGAAAACGTACTTGTGAACGAAATCATGACTAACTTAGTTTTTACATCAACATGAATTAATATCATTAATCTGAGCCAGTATTTCCTTCAGCAATATGGGCTTATTATGATCCTCTCTGCATTATCATTCTCAACCCAATGCTGAAAGCCAAGGAGGTTTCCACTGTCTGCAGTGAAAGCAGTTCAGACAGACACTGCCACCTAGTGGCTACAGGGGTACACTGCAGTGTCAGCATGCATCTCAAACGGCACGCTTTTCCCTATATGCTGTAGTGCACTGCTTTGGACCAGGTCCCACAGTGGATAGGGAAGCCATTTGGGACTCCACCAGTGTGGGGTAAGAGGGTTGTCTAACCTGGGGGTGACTCTGGTCAGCTCGTCTGAGGGGTGCATGATCCGACAGGTGGTGAAGGTATAGGTGGAGCTGGTGTTGGACATGCATTTACCAGGGTAGTGGGCTGTAGACAGGAAGAGAGGGAGACAAGGGAAGAGAGGGAGAGAGAGGAAGAGAGGGAGAGAGAGGAAGAGAGAGAGGGGAAGGGTAGAGGGTTAGTACTGGGCAGAGATACCAACATTATTTTAAACACAAAACTTAAAATCAAATACTCAAAGACAGAGTGGATGGTTTAAAGCTACATCAGCTGAAAAGATGAAACAGCTGTATTTTTGCCTGAAGAAGCCGTTTTAAACCACTGAAAACAATTAGGTAGGCAGAGAAAGGAATGACAATGATTTCAGCAGATTCCTAATATCCCAGGCATGAATTAGTGTTCCACTCTAACATAGGGATTCTCCATAGGGAACACAATGCAGGTTGAACTAAAAACACTGCAGAGAAGTGGTGTATTGACTGTTTGGAGCTGTGTGTGGACTGCAGTGTTGACTGTTTGGAGCTGTGTGTGGACTCTGCAGTGTTGACTGTTTGGAGCTGTGTGTGGACTGCAGTGTTGACTGTTTGGAGCCGTGTGTGGACTCTGCAGTGTTGACTGTTTGGAGCCGTGCGTGGACTCTGCAGTGTTGACTGTTTGGAGCCGTGCGTGGACTCTGCAGTGTTGACTGTTTGGAGCCGTGTGTGGACTCTGCAGTGTTGACTGTTTGGAGCCGTGTGTGGACTCTGCAGTGTTGACTGTTTGGAGCTGTGTGTGGACTCTGCAGTGTTGACTGTTTGGAGCTGTGTGTGGACTCTGCAGTGTTGACTGTTTGGAGCTGTGTGTGGACTCTGCAGTGTTGACTGTTTGGAGCTGTGTGTGGACTCTGCAGTGTTGACTGTTTGGAGCTGTGTGTGGACTCTGCAGTGTTGACTGTTTGGAGCTGTGTGTGGACTCTGCAGTGTTGACTGTTTGGAGCTGTGTGTGGACTCTGCAGCTCAATGTCAAAGGCAGGAGATGAGGTGACATTCACACCACTCCATAATAAATCCTAGGAAACAGGGTCATGGAGTGAACATGTTTCCCAAATGGTCCCCTACTCACTATATAGTATACTACTTTTGACCAGAGCACTATGGCCATGGTTAAAATAGTGCAATGTATAGGGAATAGGGGGCCATTTGGGATGCCAGTAGTGTCATGTGAGTTACTGGACAGCTGTGAGAGCATGATGTTGTTAACAGATCACGTCATCTGATACCACGGCAACCAAACCACAGACCTGGATACTGGCCATAGGTTGTACATATTCAATCTGGTGTGTGTGTGTGTGTGTAATACGTATATACTACGTCACTACATTACTATGTAGGTTTACACTAACAAAGGACATCTCTAATAATTGGCTTTTTGAGTGTTCTTCATGCCTTTGAGATGAAGAATGTTGTGATGGAAGACAAGAACAAAACACAAATGACTCGAGTGGACGGAAGTGGTGATCAGAACTGGATGATTGAAATGAATCTGAATTTGTAAGGAAGGATCTTGAGATTTTAGGAACAGTGTGAATGTGTGAGAGAGGTGGAGATTAAACATGATACTGAAATAAATTCAACTCAATATACTCAGAAGGGGCATGATAGTAGCACACGTCTGGACGAGGTGGGTGTGTCTGGACACGTCTGGACGAGGTGGGTGTGTCTGGACACGTCTGGATGAGGTGGGTGTGTCTGGACGAGGTGGGTGTGTCTGGACGGGGAGGGTGTGTCTGGACCCGTCTGGCTGAGGTGGGTATGTCTGGACGAGGTGGGTGTGTCTGGATGACGTGGGTGTGTCTGGATGAGGTGGGTGTGTCTGGACATGTCTGGATGAGGTGGGTGTGTCTGGACGAGGTGGGTGTGCCTGAACACGTCTGGATGAGGTGGGTGTGTCTGGAGATGTGTGCATGAGCGTGGAGGGATCGGGGACCGATGGGAAGGCGAGGAGGGGATGGCTATGGCCAATGAATGCCCCAATATCCTGAGGTAGAAGGGATGGTTAGCGACGTCCGGTGCCTGTGTGACCCATTTAGGAGGCTCCCTCACCGGACACCCCGTCAGCGGCTGCAGCCTGATCCTGGTTCTCCTGGTTCTCTCTGTCTGGAGGTGCGGGGGACAACAGTGATGTGCTGCCTGGGCCTAATGTCTCGCCCTCTTCCCTAGGTTCTCCATCACCCCCAACCCCTCCCTCTGGAAGGTTGTTGTTGATGGCTCTGCCGCTGCAGGAGGAGGAGCGGGTACGGAGGCCCTGCCGGCTGAGGATGGAGATGCCACTAGTGCCGGGGGTAGAGCCTGAGGCAGAGAGGCTGTGGACAGACAGGTGGTCAGACTCCTCTACTACCTCAAAGTCCTCCTCCTCAAAGTCAGTGAACAGGTACATGTGCTCCAGGTCTAGTTCCAGAGGACGGAAGCCCTTAGTGACCACACCAGGCCGCGTGTCCAGGATCCCACCCAGGTTGGGCTGGGCCAGCTGCTGCCACTGGTGCAGGGTGGCTGAGCCTGGGAGGGAGAATATCAAACGTTAGACACACATATATTATTATAGTGTAATGATAATGTAATAAATATTAGTATATATTATTATAATGTAATGATAATGTTATACATCTTAGTATATATTATCATAGTGTAATGCTAGTGTAATAAATGTTAGTGCGTATTATTATAGTGTAATGATAATGTAATAAATATTAGTATATATTATAGTGTAATGATAATGCAATAACTAGTGTATATTATGTAATGATAATGTAATACACTATAATAATATATACTAAGATGTATTGATAATGTAATAAATGTTAGTGCATATTATTATAGTGTAATGATAATGTAATAAATCGTAGCATATATTATTAGTGTAATGATAATGTAATTCATCTCAGTGTATATTATTATAGTGTAATGATAATGTAATTCATCTCAATGTATATTATTATAGTGTAATGATAATGTAATTCATCTCAATGTATATTATTATAGTGTAATGATAATGTAATTCATCTCAGTGTATATTATTATAGTGTAATGATAATGTAATTCATCTCAATGTATATTATTATAGTGTAATGATAATGTAATTCATCTCAATGTATATTATTATAGTGTAATGATAATGTAATTCATCTCAATGTATATTATTATAGTGTAATGATAATGTAATTCATTTCAATGTATATTATTATAGTGTAATGAAAATGTAATTCAACTCAGTGTATATTATTATAGTGTAATGATAATGTAATAACAGTGTAATAATGTAATGAACTCACAAGGTAAAGTGTTGATTCATTGTGCATGTTAATGGTGTTGTCACCAGGTGGCACCAGAGACCCAGATTAGATACTCTACTAGATGTTTCCTACTACTGTATAACCTGACAGTACTACATCCCAAATGCCACCCTACATCCCTATATAGTGCACTACTTTTGACCAGGGCCCTCTGATCTCTGGTGATTTTTCAATCAACCATTTAATCTGACAAAAAAAAATGCTGAAAACATGTTGAAAACAACATTTGGAAAATAAATATATTTAGCATTTTAGCGTGGGAAAATAAATACTCTATATAAGAAAAATGTAGATAAAAATGTGAACAACTTCTCTTTTATTTGGTTAAACGTGTGCTTCATACCTGATCTAGAACGGCATCTATCGATTCAAACTAACACAGTATCCAACTTGTATTTCAAACAGCTGCATTCAGGTTCTTTCAGGAGATAACACAAATATGTAGCAAATCTCTTTTGACAGCTTTTTGAGGATGCCTGATATGTTTGGAGATGATTTGACATGGACATTAGAGTAACAGGCTGTACAGCTGTTTAATGTAATCCCTCCTTGATAAAACATAGGATGAGAGGCACAGGGCCTCAACGATGCTGTGGAAAAGACCTTCAACAGGTCTGGGTTTGCTTTGCATGATGATAACTAAACTAGGTTAAACTAATGTGTTTGGCAGGGCTAGTGGTGGTGGGCTGGTCTAAGTCTAAGTCTAAGTCTAAAGGCTCAGACACACCAATAACGTTTTCTAACTTGGCACCTCTGAACGTAATTTGCGAACCGATTTATTATGTAGAATCCCTTAAAGATTTTTGGCAGTCAGACGTCGACAGCGGGTGGTCCCTAAAACACAGCGCGCTGAACGATCGGCAGACGAAAGCTAGATCCACATTCGGTGTGATGTGTGTGAGCCTCAAGTCTAACTGTAGATGTGGAAGCAGCAGCGGGGGCTGGGTGAGTCTGAAGTAGAAGGAGTACTGTGTGGAGAGGCTGCACTCATCATGGTGAATTAACTCCCACAGTGTGTCAACCAGCAGCAGGGTGAGAGGTCGTGGGGGAGGAGTCACCTTCCAGAGGCTTGACGATCTGCAGCTTCTCCGGCAGGTAGGAGCGGGAGCTGAAGGAGTACCCAGACCAGATGGAAGAGGGGTGGGTTCCTCCCAGGGACATGATGCTCTCTGTGGGGGTCATACTGCCGTTGTACACCTCTCCCTTCTCCACCAGCCCCTGGAGCTTCCGATCCCTCTCCTCCTCAAAGAAGCGCCGCTCGCTCAGGTAGTTGTCCCGCCGCAGGGAGAGACGTCGCAGGGCTGCTTCCAGATCCTGAGAGCCCGGCGTTCCAGGGGTCCCTGGTTTCTTGTTGGAATCATCCGCACTGGGGGGGAGAGAATAGAGCAGAAGACAACATGAGTCTTGGCCATCAACCTGCTTTAGCTGAGGTCTGGAGGAACTGTGTACATAGTATTTATTTATTCAATCTATTCAATGCTACAAGTCTAACAAAAGGTCCTATAACTGGTTTGCTGTACTCAGTGAAAGACACTGGTCCTACATAACAACAAGACTGGCTGATGACATCAGCAAAACAACAAAAAGAGTCAACTGTTATTTGCGGTTTGCGTTCCTAATAACAAAAATCACCAATGGTCATTTGACGTCAACACAAGACGTTTTGACTTTCCTAGCATTATGTGCAGAGCCACAACATAATCAGTTGTTACATGAGAAAGTTACAGGAGAAAGTACTGTTTGGCTTTATTGTACCGTGGTTGCTATGGGAACTAGTAAAGACAAACTTCTTCCTTTCCCTCTTGGTTTACCCAGCAAAGCCATGGATATTTCTGTCAGTGGTGTTGTTGTATAGCCAGCAAAGTGCTTAGTAACCCTAATCTATTCAAATTACAATGATAGCAGATATGCATTCAGGAAACCATGGGAACCGTCTTGTTTAACACTCTGTTTACACTCTGATAGACTTTACTGGACAACTACATGGATGGGACGTCCTCTGACCTGTTGTTCCAGCCAGAACTTTACTAGATCAAGAAGACAAGAGGAAGAGGAGAATGAGGGAGAGTTAACATTTAGAGAGAGAGAGTTAACATTTAGAGAGAGTTCACATTCAGAGAGAGAGAGAGTTCATATGCAGAGAGAGAGAGAGAGAGAGAGATAGTTCACATTCAGAGACAGAGAGAGAGTTCACATTCAGAGAGAGAGTTCACATTCAGAGAGAGACAGAGAGTTCACATTCAGAGAGAGACAGAGAGTTCACATTCAGAGAGAGAGAAAGAGAGATATTTCATATTCAAAGTGAAAGAGAGCCAGCCAGCGAGTAGTCATGGCTCAGTCCCAGTCCCAGCACCTGTGGTCAGGCGTCTCCAGTATGAAGCTGTTGGTGTGGTTGTCTATGAGGATGCTCCCCATATCTCCTCCGTACAGGCTGGAGCGGGGCGTGGACAGGCAGCTGGAGCGGCCAGAGTTCAGACAGGACGACCGGTTGGAGCCGGGGATGTTCATGGGAGACGGGGCCAGAGAGGAGCGCTGACGCATCAGGTTAATGTTTTTCACAGTCTCAAACACACGCTTGGGGTGCAACCTACACACGCATACCATACACACACACACACGGACACGGACACACACACGGACACACACACGGACACACAATATCAGCGTAGCTCCTAAATGGGGTTAGATGTACTTCAGTAGATATTAGTATTGGATGAGGGCCTACTTCTGCTCTTCCACTTCCGGGTCATCCATAGCGAGCCCCTTCCTCATGGTGCCCTCAATCTCAGCAGCTAGAGAGTCCTGGGAGGACAGACAGACAGACAATAATAATGATGATTACTATGTGACTAGTCTCTGAAGTCCCAGACCTAGGGACTGTGATTAATAAAGACTCTCTTGGTAACTTTGAAAAGGGGGGTGTCCTCTTCAGACAGACAACTCTCCCAACAAATCACGAGGCAGAATGTCACGATTCAAAACCAAAGTTGGCAGGTAAAACCTTTGCTGTAGTTTAAGTGAAGGTAGTTGATGTAAACTAACTACTCACCTAATGCACTCATTAAAAACAACCTCTGATCACCATATTTCTAGCTAGGACAACACGCTAGGACAACACGCTAGGACAACACGCTAGGACAACACGCTAGGACAACACGCTAGCACAACACGCTAGGACAACACGCTAGGACAACACGCTAGGACAACACGCTAGGACAACACGCTAGCACAACACGCTAGGACAACACGCTAGGACAACACGCTAGGACAACACGCTAGGACAACACGCTAGGACAACACGCTAGGACAACACGCTAGGACAACACGCTAGGACAACACGCTAGGACAACACGCTAGGACAACACGCTAGGACAACACGCTAGGACAACACGCTAGGATAACACGCTGATAAGGCAGTGATGTAAGAAAGCTGGATGTCCCAACTCTGCTCTTCTCTCTATGCCAAACTGACGTAGTAAACATCCAGCCGTGTTAAGCTGGAACATTGGTGTGTTCTAGAGCAGGACACTCCAACCCTGTTCCTGGAGAGACCTCATCCTGTAGGTTATCACTCCAAACCTGATCCTGGAGAGACACCTTCCTGTAGGTTATCACTCCAAACCTGTTCCTGGAGAAACACCTTCCTGTAGGTTATCACGCCAAACCTGTTCCTGGAGAGACACCTTCCTGTAGGTTATCACTCCAAACCTGATCCTGGAGAGACACCTTCCTGTAGGTTATCACTCCAAACCTGTTCCTGGAGAAACACCTTCCTGTAGGTTATCACTCCAAACCTGTTCCTGGAGAGACACCTTCCTGTAGGTTATCACTCCAAACCTGTTCCTGGAGAGACATTTACATTTACATTTAAGTCATTTAGCAGACGCTCTTATCCAGAGCGACTTACAAATTGGTGCATTCACCTTAAGATATCCAGTGGAAAAAACACTTTACAATAGTGCATCTAAATCTTTTTTTTTGGGGGGGGGGGGGGTAGAAGGATACTTTATCCTATCCCAGGTATTCCTTAAAGAGGTGGGGTTTCAGGTGTCTCCGGAAGGTGGTGATTGACTCCGCTGTCCTGGCGTCGTGAGGGAGCTTGTTCCACCATTGGGGTGCCAGAGCAGCGAACAGTTTTGACTGGGCTGAGCGGGAGCTGTGCTTCCTCAGAGGTAGGGAGGCGAGCACGCCAGAGGTGGATGAAACACCTTCCTGTAGGTTATCACTCCAAACCTGTTCCTGGAGAGACACCTTCCTGTAGGTTTTCACTCCAACCCTGTTCCTGGAGAGACACCTTCCTGTAGGTTATCACTCCAAACCTGTTCCTGGAGAGACACCTTCCTGTAGGTTATCACTCCAAACCTGTTCCTGGAGAGATACCTTCCTGTAGGTTATCACTCCAAACCTGTTCCTGGAGAGACCTCACCCTGTAGGTTATCACTCCAAACCTGTTCCTGGAGAGACCTCACCCTGTAGGTTATCACTCCAACCCTGTTCCTGGAGAGACACCTTCCTGTAGGTTATCACTCCAAACCTGATCCCGGAGAGACCTCACCCTGTAGGTTATCACTCCAAGCCTGTTCCTGGAGAGACACCTTTCTGTAGGTTATCACTCCAAACCTGTTCCTGGAGAGACCTCACCCTGTAGGTTATCACTCCAAACCTGTTCCTGGAGAGACCTCACCCTGTAGGTTATCACTCCAACCCTGTTCCTGGAGAGACCTCACCCTGTAGGTTATCACGCCAAACCTGTTCCTGGAGAGACACCTTCCAGTAGGTTATCACTCTAAACCTGTTCCTGGAGAGATACCTTCCTGTAGGTTATCACTCCAACCCTGTTCCTGGAGAGACCTCATCCTGTAGGTTATCACTCCAACCCTGTTCCTGGAAAGACACCTTCCTGTAGGTTATCACTCCAACCCTGTTCCTGGAGAGACACCTTCCTGTAGGTTATCACTCCAACCCTGTTCCTGGAAAGATACCTTCCTGTAGGTTATCACTCCAACCCTGTTCCTGGAGAGACCTCATCCTGTAGGTTATCACTCTAAACCTGTTCCTGGAGAGACCTCATCCTGTAGGTTATCACTCCAACCCTGTTCCTGGAGAGACACCTTCCTGTAGGTTATCACTCCAAACCTGTTCCTGGAGAGATACCTTCCTGTAGGTTATCACTCCAACCCTGTTCCTGGAGAGACCTCATCCTGTAGGTTATCACTCCAAGCCTGTTCCTGGAGAGACACCTTCCTGTAGGTTATCACTCCAAACCTGTTCCTGGAGAGACACCTTCCTGTAGGTTATCACTCCAAACCTGTTCCTGGAGAGATACCTTCCTGTAGGTTATCACTCCAAACCTGTTCCTGGAGAGACCTCATCCTGTAGGTTATCACTCCAAGCCTGTTCCTGGAGAGATACCTTCCTGTAGGTTATCACTCCAAACCTGTTCCTGGAGAGACACCAAAACCTACAGGAGGGTATCTCTCCAGGAACAGGGTTGGAGTGAAAACCTACAGGAGGGTAGCTCTCCAGGAACAGGGTTGGAGTGAAAACCTACAGGAGGGTATCTCTCCAGGATCAGAGTTGGAGACCCATGTTCTAGAGAGACTATGTGACTGAATTGGGTTAATTTGTTAGAGAATCTTCTGGGCCCCAAAAAACAAACAAAACAAGACAGGATCCATCACACGGACATAACAGGGTTACTATGGGAACCAACCCCAGCCTGTTAATCCTACTGGAAACACCTCAAAGCATTACTTCTCTCTACAGGGTCAATACCAGCCATCTCCTTCTCCCCACAGACCACATTCACTACAGCTAGACGCTAACACAGATAAGGTGTCTACCTCTCTCTGTGACTGGCTTTACGTTACAATTACATCACAGTTCTGGGGCTGGGGAGTTAGGACGTGGTCAGGGCTGGGCCTGGGGCCTGGGAGTTAGGACGTGGCCGGGGAGTTAGGACGTGGCCGGGGAGTTAGGACGTGGCCGGGGCTGGGCCTGGGGCCAGGGCATTAGGGTTACCTCCCTGCTCTTCACTGGTGGTGAGTGGCAACACATCAAGCAGTCAGAGATGCAATAGACAAGTTCTCCACTCACCCCCTCGGCATAAACTATGTTGTTAACATATGACACCTGAGGAAGGGGGTTGAAAACAAAACCTGGTGAAGGAAATCCATTTCACCTCTATACCAGTTATAGCCCTCTCTCCCCTCCGCTTTCCTTCAATCTTTTCTTCCCTCTAGCTCTCCTTCAATCTTTTCTTCCCTCCCTCCCTCCATCCCCTCTCATGCTCCCTTCCTCCCCTCTCATGCTACCTCCCTCCCCTCTCATGCTCCCTCCCTCCCCTCTCATGCTCCCTCCTCTCTCTCTCTCTCCCTCCCTCTCCCTCCCTCTCTCCGTCTTGCTCCCTCCCTCTTGTTCCCTCCCTCTCTCCCTCTTGCTCCCTCCCCCTCTCCATCTTGCTCCCTTCCTCTAGCTCCCTTCCTCTAGCTCCATCTCTCCCTCTCCCTCCCTCTAGTCTGTCCATAGGGAACAGGAAGTGTTGAGGTGTACTGAGGGGCAGTGTTTTATTACTCTGACCCGTGTATGTGTCTCTCACCATAGGGAACAGGCCCAGGGAGTGGAAGCGTCGGGGTGTACTGAGAGGTAGTGATTTATTCCGGAGGTTCTTCAGCTCTTCCTGGGCCTCATGGAGCATCTCCATACACTCTGCATACTTATCCTCCAACTCCCTCAGCTAGAGGAGGGGAGAGACGAGAGAGAGAGAGACGAGAGAGAGACGAGAGAGAGAGGAGAGAGGAGAGAGGAGAGAGGAGAGAGAGAGAGAGAGAGCGCAAGAGATTATCAGAAAACTATTGAATTATATAACCTAACTTCCACTAGACTCATTCCATGGAGGGCCGAGTGTCTGCATGTTTTCACTCCTCCCTTTTACTTGATTGATTAATTAATGTTGTCTAGGTCTTCATTGAAAGAAAACACCAAAAACCAGCAGACACTAGGCCCTCCATGGAATGAGTTTGACACCCCTACAGTAATGGAAAACATCCCTAGCGTGGTAATTGGGTCTCGTTAGGCAGTGCTTATTGTCCACTTGGTAATTGATTAATGAGGCCTTACTGTACCTCAGCAGTGAGCTGGCGCTGGGCATCTTTGGCAGCTCCTAGATGCTGGGTGAGCTCTTGGTTTTCCACTGCATACTGCGGAACAGACATGACTGTTAGTCCCTTAGGGCTATAAGCTCACACACATCATCATAGTCACACTGATAACAGCTATAAGACTAGTTGTGTTGCAGGTCGGCGTCTTTGCAGCTGTGCATCTCTGAAGATGTCTATATTATGAATATGGTTCTACTTCTCCAGGCGTTGTGATATCAGAAACATCTGCAGAGCGGGACTGTAAGAAAGGCGACCTGGAACGTGTCCATTGGCCTGGACCGTGGCAGGCAGTCTGGGTCATTACTGGCCTGGCCACTCACAGACTTGGACTTCTTCTGCAGGTCTACGATCTGGGACAGGAGGTGTGTGATCTCCTCCTGCTGGCGAGACGCGTCGTCCGTCTTCCTCGCCAGCTCCTCCGCCAGGGTGGACATCTGGTGGTTGGCATCTCCTAGTGGGCACACGCAACGGGGCGAAAGAAATGACATGAGCAATGAGTATCCACCATGAACCAGTGTTGTTGACCTCTCCTAGACCTCCTCCATAGCAACACTTAAATGTAGCTCCAGTGATACATGATGCTAACTGCCTAGCTAGGTGTTAGCAATATCTCCACCTAGTTCTCTCCATATGGCTTTCACACATCCAGTCCTATCAGATGTGTGAAGGGGAGTGAACAAGGGCAGAGGGAACATCCTTATTGGAATGAAACACAGCCCTGTTTTGCTTTCTCTCAGGGAGCCCAGGGGACAGGGGAGGTGAGACATGAGCCGTGTGTGTGTGTGTGTGTGTGTGTGTGTGTGTGTGTGTGTGTGTGTGTTACTCACTCAGCTCTTTGACGACGTCGTTGACCAGCTGCTGCTCCTTCTCCTCGTACTCCTCTGTCTCCGTCTCCAGGTGACTGGCCTGGTGGGGGATGACAGGATGCAGCCACGCATCATCATCATCATCATCATCACACAGCAGGAGAGCTGGGTGTAAAGTATTGGCAGCAGTACTTATTCCAGTCCTATTACCACTGGTACCTCCGGTTTACTATGAAAATACTCTACTGAATCTTTCTGGTAAGCATCTGAAGTTATTCAATCAAATTAGCTCACTCTTGCTAACATTATGGTATTTATTACAATGAACTCCCATGTGACCAGGTAATAAGTATTTCATTATGTTATGTCGTTTTGTTAAATTCCATATTATTATCTGACTGTAACAAAGTATTACCCAGTTGCCATCTCTTCACTGTCTAAGGTTTAGTCAATGTTTGTCAATGTACAGTGTTAACTGAACTCTGTAAAATAAACCCCCAGACTGTGATCTTAACCCCAGGGTGCAGAGCCATGATCGGTCCCCAAAGCAATGACATTAATATCTGATGACCTCTCCTTCACAGTATGGTCAGCAGGACACCGCCACAGAACTACACACAGGGTTAGTTAGCTACATGACTTTACCTCTGATCTAAGAGAGATGTTCTCTGCCTCCAAGTCTTTGAGTTTCTTCTGCAGTGAGTCCAGGGGGAAGTAACTTGGCACCAACAGTGTGGAGTCATTGTGGCGGATGCTGTGTGGACGAGACACAGCGACCGGTCGGTAAGTGGCAAGAGACTACTTTTGACCACCAGGGGCCGTAGTTCAACAGGTAGTGCACTACGTTTGACCAGAGACCTATGGGCCCTATGGGTCCTGGTCAAAGGTAGTGGACTACATAGGGACTAGGTTGTCATTTGGGACAGAGCCCTACATTTGTAAAAACAGGGAATCATATCCACCAAAGAATTATTATTTATTTTATTTCACCTTTATTTAACCAGGTAGGCTAGTTGAGAACAAGTTCTCATTTACAACTGCGACCTGGCCAAGATAAAGCAAAGCAGTGCGACAAAAATAACAACACATGGGATAAACAAACTTACAGTCAATAACACAATAGAAAATCTGTGTACAGTGTGTGCAAATGAAGTAAGGAGGTAAGGCAATAAATAGGCCATAGAGGCGAAGTAATTACAATTTAGCAATTTACACTGGAGTGATAGATGTGCAAGTAGAAATACTGTTGTGCAAAAGAGCAGAAAAAAATATATAAAAAAATATAGGGATGAGGTAGGTAGTTGGTTGGATGGGCTATTTACAGATGGGCTATTTACAGAAGGGCTATGTACAGGTGCAGGGATCTGTGAGCTGCTCTGACAGCTGGTGCTTAAAGCTGGTGAGGGAGGTAAGAGTCTCCAGCTTCAGAGGTTTGGCAGTTCGTTCCAGTCATTGGCAGCAGAGAACTGGAAGGAGAGGCAGCCAAAGGAAGAATTGGCTTTGGGGGTGACCAGTGAGATATACCTGCTGGAGCGCGTGCTATGGGTGGATGCTGCTATGGTGACCAGTGAGCTGAGATAAGGCGGGGCTTTACCTAGCAGAGACTTGTAGATGACCTGGAGCCAGTGGATTTGGCGACGAGTATGAAGCGAGGGCCAGCCAACAAGAGCATACAGGTCGCAGTGGTGGGTAGTATATGGGGCTTAGGTGACAAAACGGATGGAACTGTGATAGACTGCATCCAATTTGTTGAGTAGAGTGTTGGAGGCTATTTTGTAAATGACATCACCGAAGTCGAGGATCGGTAGGATGGTCAGTTTTACGAGGGTATGTTTGGTAGCATGAGTGAAGGATGCTTTGTTGCGAAATAGGAAGCCGATTCTAGATTTAATTTTGGATTGGAGATGTTTAATGTGAGTCTGGAAGGAGATTTTACAGTCTAACCAGACACCTAGTTATTTGTAGTTGTCCACATATTCTAAGTCAGAACCGTCCAGAGTAGTGATGCTGGACGGGCGGGCAGGTGCGGGCAGCGAACGGTTGAAGATCATGCATTTAGTTTTACTTGTATTTAAGAGCAGTTGGAGGCCACGGAAGGAGAGTTGTATGGCATTGAAGCTCATCTGGAGGTTAGTTAACACAGTGTCCAACGAAGGGCCAGAGGTATACAGAATGGTGTCGTCTGCGTAGAGGTGGATCAGAGAATCAACAGCAGCAAGAGCAACATCATTGATGTATACAGAGAAGAGAGTCGGCCCAAAAATTGAACCCTGTGGCACCCCCATAGAGACTGCCAGAGGTCCGGACAACAGGCCCTCAGATTTGACATGCTGAACTCTATCGGAGAAGTAGTTGGTGAACCACGCGAGGCAATCATTTGAGAAACCAAGGCGGTTGAGTCTGCCAATAAGAATGTGGTGATTGACAGAGTCGAAAGCCTTAGCCAGGTCGATGAATACGGCTGCGCACTAATGTCTCTTATCGATGGCGGTTATGATATTGTTTAGGACCTTGAGCGTGGCTGAGGTGCACCCATGACCAGCTCTGAAACCAGATTGCACAGCAGAGAAAGTACGGTGAGATTCGAAATGGTCGGTAATCTGTTTGTTGACTTGGCTTTCAAAGACCTTAAAAAGGCAGGGTAGAATAGATATAGGTCTGTAGCAGTTTGGGTCCAGAGTGTCTCCCCCTTTGAAGAGGGGGATGACCGCGGCAGCTTTCCAATCTTTGGGAATCTCAGACGATATGAAAGAGAGGTTGAACAGGCTAGTAATAGGGGTTGCAACAATTTCGGCAGATCATTTTAGAAAGAGAGGGTCCAGATTTTCTAGCCCGGCTGATTTGTAAGGGTCCAGATTTTGCAGCTCTTTCAGAACATCAGCTATTTGGATTTGGGTGAAGGAGAAGTGGGGGAGGTTTGGGCGAGTTGCTGTGGGGAGTGCAGGGCTGTTGACCGAGGTAGGGGTAGCCAGGTGGAAAGCATGGCCAGCCGTCAAAAAATGCTCATTGAAATTCTCAATTATTGTGGATTTATCGGTAGTGACAGTGTTTCCTAGCCTCAGTGCAGTGGGCAGCTGGGAGGAGGTGCTCTTATTCTCCATGGACTTTACAGTGTCCCAGAACTTTTTTGAGTTTGTACTACAGGAGCCACAAAACATATAAAGTACCTACCCTTTGGATGGACTTGTGGGACCAGTGAAATAAGAGCTTAAAGGCCCAGTGCGGTCAAAAACTAGATTTTCTGTGTTTTATACACATTTCCACATTATGAGGTTGGAATAATACTGTGACATTGTGAAAATGATGATAATGCCTTTTTAGTGTAAGAGCTGTTTGAGAAGACTACATGAAATGTCAGCCTGTTTTGGTGGGTTGAAGTTTTACATTTGTTAATAGAACAATATGAGAGTTCCAAACCTCTCTGCCAATAACAGCTAGTTGTAAGTCCCCCCTCCCCACTCAGACCACTCCCAGACAGTCCTAGCTAAATTCTTGCTTGAGAAATTGTTCTTTGCAAAGTAGCTATTTTTGTTTCTTTTGACCATTTTAATTGAAAACAAAATCACAGTAAGGTAGTCAATTGTTACCCAGATATGATATAATATCGAAAATAAAAACACCTGTATTGGCCCTTTAAGTTGAAAGGTTATATCATTGTAAAAGAAGAGTAGAATTGGGAGGAACAAGAGCAGAGAGACCTTACAGTAGGGACTAACCCCCAGGACCACATACAGCAGTCACCTCCTCTAGCTAAATGTTCTCTGCTGAGTAACCTGAACAACAGACCATAGTGGCATAGTGGGAGTTTACTGACAACGGCAAAATGAAGGTGTTTTGCTTTAAGAGGAAAAGGTGGATGTGATGAGTGGAGGGGAACAGGTCCGGTTCTAGCCTTTAGCATAACAACAACCATAGGAGTTGGCTATAAACCACAAACAGTTCTCGGAACCAGGCTAATCTCACAGGCTATGACTTTCTATCACACCAGGTGAAGTGGGAGAGGAAGAGCGTAGGTCGGGATGACAGATAGCAGACTCACGGGGTACAGGTGGACGAATCTCCTTCACTCTCCTCTGCTGCACTAGTGTAGAACTGGAGAAGCTCATCTTTCATAGACAGATCATGGCGCAGCTGAGAAACCTGCAGAGGGAGAGAGAGGGACAGAGAGGATGAGAAGGGAGAGAGATGGGGGAGACAGAGGGTGAAAAGGCAGAGAGATGAGAGAGGGAGAGGGAGGGAGGGAGACAGAGGGTGAGAAGGGAGAGAGAGGGACAGAGGGTGAGAAGGGAGAGAGAGGGACAGAGGGTGAGAAGGGAGAGAGATGAGAGAGGGAGAAAGAGGAACAGAGGGTGAGAAGGGAGAAAGATGAGAGAGGGGGACAGAGAGGGTGAGAAGGGAGATAGATGAGGGAGGGGGTCAGAGGGGGACAGAGAGGGAGAGAAAAGAAAGAGAGGGAGAGGAAAGAGATAAAATATCAACATTATGCCACATCTTTTCCTGGTCCTGAGAGAGAAAAGAGCACACATACACACTCCACACACACCTCCTCTCGAATGTGCTCCACTTGCTCCTCCAGGAATTCATTTCTCTCACTGAGGGTTTTGTTCTTCTTCAGCAGTGACTGGCCGATGCGGGCGGCGAGCTCCAAGTCCCGCTCTTTCTGCAGGGGAGACAGAGGGGCTGGTTAGAGGGGCTGGTTAGAGGGGCTGGTTAGAGGGGCCGGTTAGAGGGGTCGGTTAGAGGGGCTGGTTAGAGGGGCTGGTTAGAGGGTCTGGTTAGAGGGGTTGGTTAGAGGGGTTGGTTAGAAGGGCTGGTTAGAGGGGCCGGTTAGAGGGGCCGGTTAGAGGGGCCGGTTAGAGGGGCCGGTTAGAGGGGCCGGTAGAGGGGCTGGTTAGAGGGGCCGGTTAGAGGGGCCGGTTAGAGGGGCCGGTTAGAGGGGCCGGTTAGAGGGGCCGAGCATCATGATCTAGGAATCAGGTCAAAGGGAAACAGTTGCTACTGTATGACAATGTTTGACTTGTTCTAAGATGTGGTTAACTTGGCAGGGCAGAGAGATGTCTGAACAGCAGATGTGACTATCCAAACAGACAGCATTGTAAATGAATGTGCTCCAAGTGATAGACCAGGTTCTCTTACCTCTTCAAGCAGACGAGTAACAGCATCTATGTCACTGTACGTCTTAGTCATCTGGCCCACTCTTTCAGCACATAGAACTGTAGAGACAACAGAGGAGAAACACAGTTAACAGCTGTAGAGACAACAGAGAGGAGAAACACAGTTAACAGCTGTAGAGAGACAACAGAGAGGAGAAACACAGTTAACAGCTGGAGAGACAACAGAGAGGAGAAACACAGTTAACAGCTGTAGAGACAACAGAGAGGAGAAACACAGTTAACAGCTGTAGAGACAACAGAGAGGAGAAACACAGTTAACAGCTGTAGAGAGACAACAGAGAGGAGAAACAGTTAACAGCTGTAGAGAGAGAACAGAGAGGAGAAACACAGTTAACAGCTGTAGAGAGAACAGAGAGGAGAAACACAGTTAACAGCTGTAGAGACAACAGAGAGGAGAAACACAGTTAACAGCTGTAGAGAGACAACAGAGAGGAGAAACAGTTAACAGCTGTAGAGAGAGAACAGAGAGGAGAAACACAGTTAACAGCTGTAGAGAGAGAACAGAGAGGAGAAACACAGTTAACAGCTGTAGAGAGACAGAGAGGAGAAACACAGTTAACAGCTGTAGAGAGAGAACAGAGAGGAGAAACAGTTAACAGCTGTAGAGAGACAACAGAGAGGAGAAACACAGTTAACAGCTGTAGAGAGACAACAGAGAGGAGAAACACAGTTAACAGCTGCAGAGAGAGAACAGAGGGGAGAGAGGAGAAACAGTTAACAGCTGTAGAGAGACAACAGAGAGGAGAAACACAGTTAACAGCTGTAGAGAGACAACAGAGGAGAAACACAGTTAACAGCCATAGAGAGACAACAGAGAGGAGAAACACAGTTAACAGCTGTAGAGACAACAGAGAGGAGAAACACAGTTAACAGCTGTAGAGAGAGAACAGAGAGGAGAAACACAGTTCACAGCTGTAGAGAGACAACAGAGAGGAGAAACACAGTTAACAGCTGTAGAGAGACAACAGAGAGGAGAAACACAGTTAACAGCTGTAGAGAGACAACAGAGAGGAGAAACAGTTAACAGCTGTAGAGAGACAACAGAGAGGAGAAACACAGTTAACAGCTGTAGAGAGAGAACAGAGAGGAGAAACAGTTAACAGCTGTAGAGAGACAACAGAGAGGAGAAACAGTTAACAGCTGTAGAGAGACAACAGAGAGGAGAAACACAGTTCACAGCTGTAGAGAGAGAACAGCGAGGAGAAACACAGTTAACAGCTGTAGAGAGACAACAGAGAGGAGAAACACAGTTAACAGCTGTAGAGAGAGAACAGAGAGGAGAAACAGTTAACAGCTGTAGAGAGACAACAGAGAGGAGAAACACAGTTAACAGCTGTAGAGAGACAACAGAGAGGAGAAACACAGTTAACAGCTGCAGAGAGACAACAGAGAGGAGAAACACAGTTAACAGCTGTAGAGAGACAACAGAGAGGAGAAACACAGTTAACAGCTGTAGAGAGAGAACAGAGAGGAGAAACACAGTTAACAGCTGTAGAGAGACAACAGAGAGGAGAAACACAGTTAACAGCTGTAGAGAGAGAACAGAGAGGAGAAACAGTTCACAGCTGTAGAGAGAGAACAGAGAGGAGAAACACAGTTAACAGCTGTAGAGAGACAACAGAGAGGAGAAACACAGTTAACAGCTGTAGAGAGAGAACAGAGAGGAGAAACAGTTCACAGCTGTAGAGAGAGAACAGAGGGGAGAAACAGTTAACAGCTGGACCATATTTGAGTGCAGCCATGTACTGTATGTATGTACTGACTGCTAGACAGCTGGGGCATATCTGAGTGCAGCCATGTACTGTATGTATGTACTGACTGCTAGACAGCTGGGGCATATCTGAGTGCAGCCATGTACTGTATGTATGTACTGACTGCTAGACAGCTGGGGCATATCTGAGTGCAGCCATGTACTGTATGTATGTACTGACTGCTAGACAGCTGGGGCATATCTGAGTGCAGCCATGTACTGTATGTATGTACTGACTGCTAGACAGCTGGGGCAGGGCAGACAGACGGATATTTGAAATAACTGAGTTATCAGAGAGCCACCTACTGTACACATCACACAGCCCTGCCTGATGACCTCAGAGACCTTTAGCAAGTTGTTGTTATCAGGTACACTGACACATTGGCTCTGTCTCAATACTGTTTCCTTGATTCCTAGTTTCCTTGTGTCCTCTCAACCCTTCCTCACCTCATGGCTTTCTCAAAACGCCAGAGGAAATCCAGGAAAGGATTCGAGGAGAGGAAGCATGTTTGTAAGGTTTCCCTCTGAGGTTTTGAGAAATCGGAGAGACGACAGGAGAGGAGATGAGGGATCCAGGAAAGACTATTGAGACGGAGGAAGTGAGATGGTTTGGACTCTGACCTCACCTCAACCCCACCCCAGCTGATAACAGCACGTTGCCAAGCTGCAGTGTCATTCTCTGTTAATACAATGCTATTCCCAGCTGATGCACTGCCACTGCCAAAACATGACTAAATATAGCAGTCAACCCTGAGCCTATTTCTACCACCTTTTCCGATCGTCTCATCGCTACAACTCCCCAACGGGCTCGGGGGACAAAGGTCAAGTCATATGTCCTCCAAAACATGACCCGCCAAACCGAGCTTCTTAATACCCTCCTGCATAGCCCAGAAGCCAGCCGCACCAATGTGTCGGAGGAAACACCGTTCAACTGACGACCTCAGTCAGCCTGCAGGAGCCCGGCCCGCCACAAGGAGTCGCTAGAGCACGATGAGCCAAGTAAAGCCCACCCGCCAAATCCTCCCCTAACCCGGACAACACTGAGCCAATTGTGCGCTGCCCTATGGGACTCACGATCACGGGCGGTTGTGATACAGCCTGGGATCGAACCCGGGTCTGTAGTGATGCCTCTAGCACCACAATGCAGTGACTTAGATTGCTGCGCCACTCGGGAGGCCTAAACTGCGGTTTTTAAATATTTATTTTATATTATATATATATATATATATATATATATATATATATATATATATTATATCAAATATATAAAAACATTTAATCCATTTCAGAACAACCTGTAACATAACAAAAATATATATAAAACAAAGAACAACTTGGTAAAAGAAAAAGCTATACTGTATATTAAAATGATTGTTGAACTTCAACTGTGATCTAAAGGCATATTCTAATAAGAAACCTGGAACTCACTCCTGCCCTTTCCACTTCTCTCTCAATCTCTCCAGCCAACAGTTTGTTATCTACTAATGAGCCCGTCATAGCAGGTTCCCAAGACACCAGAGGCAACACAAAGGTAGGAACAACACAGTCCAACTTCAATGTGGTTACTCCTAACTGACCTTGTGGATGTTGACAAAAGGGAAACTTGTTTCTTCAGACAGCTCCTGTGTGTTCTTTCTTTGGGGTTAAAGGGATACTTTGGGATTTTGACAATGAGGCTATTTATCTATTTATCTCAGCTAGGTGTCTGTAGGGCAGCAAACTCAGGCTGGTAGGGTTTAGGCCAGGCCTGGTATAGTTGTAATTGTTGTAATCTCAGACAGGTGTCTGTAGGGCAGCAAACACAGGCTGGTAGGGTTTAGGCCAGGCCTGGTATAGTTGTAATTGTTGTAATCTCAGACAGGTGTCTGTAGGGCAGCAAACACAGGCTGGTAGGGTTTAGGCCAGGCCTGGTATAGTTCTAATTGTTGTAATCTCAGACAGGTGTCTGTAGGGCAGCAAACACAGGCTGGTAGGGTTTAGGCCAGGCCTGGTATAGTTGTAATTGTTGTAATCTCAGACAGGTGTCTGTAGGGCAGCAAACACAGGCTGGTAGGGTTTAGGCCAGGCCTGGTATAGTTGTAATTGTTGTAATCTCAGACAGGTGTCTGTAGGGCAGCAAACACAGGCTTTGAACTCCAATGGTGGAAACAAATGAGGAGTTAGATGCAAAGTACATATTTACATACATGTGCAGCATCACAGTGAGCAGTCATGACAGTGAATGGCCTGTACAGTATAAGGGTTGTTGGCTGATAAAAACAACTTGATGTAGAGTTATTTACTCTGCGACAGGAGCATTTAAACTGAAAGGCAGACAAGTTACATTACAGAACACATTCCATCCTCACCACTGAAAAATGAATAATGTAATATCCTAATGAGCACAACAAAAGACCAAATAACCAGGGTGTGGTGTCAACATTTTGAGGTGGACCTCAACCATGGAGACCAACCAGAGACTAATCAACAGCACACACATAGTATAGATCTGGAATGTGATAGAATAGATAAACATCTAGCGGCACGCCACACATCAGCACTAACCAAGGCCCCATGTTACTGGGTAGGGTATAGGAGACAACCTCTAGTTACTGGGTAGGGTATAGGAAACAACTACTATAGTTACTGGGTAGGGTATAGGAGACAGCCTCTAGTTACTGGGTAGGGTATAGGAGACAACCTCTAGTTACTGGGTAGGGTATAGGAGACAACCTCTAGTTACTGGGTAGGGTATAGGAGACAACCTCTAGTTACTGGGTAGGGTATAGGAGACAACCTCTAGTTACTGGGTAGGGTATAGGAAACAATCTCTAGTTACTGGGTAGGGTATAGGAAACAATCTCTAGTTACTGGGTAGGGTATAGGAAACAACTACTATAGTTACTGGGTAGGGTATAGGAAACAACTACTATAGTTACTGGGTAGGGTATAGGAGACAGCCTCTAGTTACTGGGTAGGGTATAGGAGACAACCTCTAGTTACTGGGTAGGGTATAGGAGACAACCTCTAGTTACTGGGTAGGGTATAGGAGACAACCTCTAGTTACTGGGTAGGGTATAGGAAACAACTACTATAGTTACTGGGTAGGGTATAGGAGACAGCCTCTAGTTACTGGGTAGGGTATAGGAGACAGCCTCTAGTTACTGGGTAGGGTATAGGAGACAACCTCTAGTTACTGGGTAGGGTATAGGAGACAACCTCTAGTTACTGGGTAGGGTATAGGAGACAACCTCTAGTTACTGGGTAGGGTATAGGAGACAACCTCTAGTTACTGGGTAGGGTATAGGAGACAACTACTATAGTTACTGGGTAGGGTATAGGAGACAACCTCTAGTTACTGGGTATGGTATAGGAGACAACCTCTAGTTACTGGGTAGGGTATAGGAGACAACTACTATAGTTACTGGGTAGGGTATAGGAGACAACCTCTAGTTACTGGGTAGGGTATAGGAGACAACCTCTAGTTACTGGGTAGGGTATAGGAGACAACCTCTAGTTACTGCGTAGGGTATAGGAGACAACCTCTAGTTACTGGGTAGGGTATAGGAGACAACCTCTAGTTACTGGGTAGGGTATAGGAGACAGCCTCTAGTTACTGGGTAGGGTATAGGGGACAACCTCTAGTTACTGGGTAGGGTATAGGAGACAACCTCTAGTTACTGGGTAGGGTATAGGAGAAAACCTCTAGTTACTGGGTAGGGTATAGGAGACAACCTCTAGTTACTGGGTAGGGTATAGGAGACAACCTCTAGTTACTGGGTAGGGTATAGGAGACAACCTCTAGTTACTGGGTAGGGTATAGGAGACAGCCTCTAGTTACTGGGTAGGGTATAGGAGACAGCCTCTAGTTACTGGGTAGGGTATAGGAGACAGCCTCTAGTTACTGGGTAGGGTATAGGAGACAGTCTCTAGTTACTGGGTAGGGTATAGGAGACAGCCTCTAGTTACTGGGTAGGGTAAAGAAGACAACTACTATAGTTACTGGGTAGGGTATAGGAGACAACCTCTAGTTACTGGGTAGGGTATAGGAGACAGCCTCTAGTTACTGGGTAGGGTAAAGAAGACAACTACTATAGTTACTGGGTAGGGTATAGGAGACAACCTCTAGTTACTGGGTAGGGTATAGGAAACAACTACTATAGTTACTGGGTAGGGTATAGGAGACAACCTCTAGTTACTGGGTAGGGTATAGGAGACCACCTCTAGTTACTGGGTAGGGTATAGGAGACAACCTCTAGTTACTGGGTAGGGTATAGGAGACAGCCTCTAGTTACTGGGTAGGGTATAGGAGACAATCTCTAGTTACTGGGTAGAGTATAGGAGACAACCTCTAGTTACTGGGTAGGGTATAGGAGACAATCTCTAGTTACTGGGTAGGGTAAAGAAGACAACTACTATAGTTACTGGGTAGGGTATAGGAGACAACTACTATAGTTGCTGGGTAGGGTATAGGAGACAACTACTATAGTTGCTGGGTAGTGTATAGGAGACAACCTCTAGTTACTGGGTAGGGTATAGGAGACAACCTCTAGTTACTGGGTAGGGTATAGGAGACAACTACTATAGTTGCTGGGTAGGGTATAGGAGACAACCTCTAGTTACTGGGTAGGGTATAGGAGACAACCTCTAGTTACTGGGTAGGGTGTAGGCAGACAGCTGCTATAGTTACTGGGTAGGGTAAAGAAGACAACTACTATAGTTACTGGGTAGGGTGTAGGCAGACAGCTGCTATAGTTACTGGGTAGGGTCTAGGCAGACAGCTGCTATAGTTACTGGGTAGGGTATAGGTAGACAGCTGCTATAGTTACTGGGTAGGGTATAGGCAGACAGCTGCTATAGTTACTGGGTAGGGTATAGGTAGACAGCTGCTATAATTACTGGGTAGGGTATAGGTAGACAGCTGCTATAGTTACTGGGTAGGGTATAGGTAGACAGCTGCTATATTTACTGGGTAGGGTATAGGTAGACAGCTGCTATATTTACTGGGTAGGGTGTAGGCAGACAGCTGCTATAATTACTGGGTAGGGTATAGGTAGACAGCTGCTATAGTTACAGGGTAGGGTTTAGGTAGATATCTGTTGTAGTTACAGGGTAGGGTAGAGGTAGACAGCTGCTATAGTTACAGGGTAGGGTAAAGGTAGACAGCTGCTGTAGTTACTGGGTAGGGTATAGGCAGACAGCTGCTATAGTTACTGGGTAGGGTATAGGCAGACAGCTGCTATAGTTACTGGGTAGGGTATAGGTAGACAGCTGCTATAATTACTGGGTAGGGTATAGGTAGACAGCTGCTATAGTTACTGGGTAGGGTATAGGTAGACAGCTGCTATAGTTACAGGGTAGGGTATAGGTAGACAGCTGCTATAGTTACTGGGTAGGGTATAGGTAGACAGCTGCTATAGTTACAGGGTAGGGTATAGGCAGACAGCTGCTATAGTTACTGGGTAGGGTATAGGTAGACAGCTGCTATAGTTACTGGGTAGGGTATAGGCAGACAGCTGCTAGAGTTACTGGGTAGGGTATAGGTAGACAGCTGCTATATTTACTGGGTAGGGTATAGGTAGACAGCTGCTATAATTACTGGGTAGGGTAGAGGTAGAGAGCTGCTAAAATTACTGGGTAGGGTATAGGCAGACATCTGCTAGAGTTACTGGGTAGGGTATAGGCAGACAGCTGCTATATTTACTGGGTAGGGTATAGGTAGACAGCTGCTATATTTACTGGGTAGGGTGTAGGCAGACAGCTGCTATAATTACTGGGTAGGGTATAGGTAGACAGCTGCTATAGTTACAGGGTAGGGTTTAGGTAGATATCTGCTGTAGTTACAGGGTAGGGTAGAGGTAGACAGCTGCTATAGTTACAGGGTAGGGTAAAGGTAGACAGCTGCTGTAGTTACTGGGTAGGGTATAGGCAGACAGCTGCTATAGTTACTGGGTAGGGTATAGGCAGACAGCTGCTATAGTTACTGGGTAGGGTATAGGTAGACAGCTGCTATAATTACTGGGTAGGGTATAGGTAGACAGCTGCTATAGTTACTGGGTAGGGTATAGGTAGACAGCTGCTATAGTTACAGGGTAGGGTATAGGTAGACAGCTGCTATAGTTACTGGGTAGGGTATAGGTAGACAGCTGCTATAGTTACAGGGTAGGGTATAGGCAGACAGCTGCTATAGTTACTGGGTAGGGTATAGGTAGACAGCTGCTATAGTTACTGGGTAGGGTATAGGCAGACAGCTGCTAGAGTTACTGGGTAGGGTATAGGTAGACAGCTGCTATATTTACTGGGTAGGGTATAGGTAGACAGCTGCTATAATTACTGGGTAGGGTAGAGGTAGAGAGCTGCTAAAATTACTGGGTAGGGTATAGGCAGACATCTGCTAGAGTTACTGGGTAGGGTATAGGCAGACAGCTGCTATAGTTACTGGGTAGAGTATAGGAGACAGCTGCTATATTTACTGGGTAGGGTATAGGTAGACAGCTGCTATAATTACTGGGTAGGGTATAGGTAGACAGCTTCTATAGTTACTGGGTAGGGTATAGGTAGACAGCTGCTATAATTACTGGGTAGGGTATAGGTAGACAGCTGCTATAGTTACTGGGTAGGGTATAGGTAGACAGCTGCTATAGTTACTGGGTAGGGTATAGGTAGACAGCTGCTATAGTTACAGGGTAGGGTATAGGTAGACAGCTGCTATAATTACTGGGTAGGGTATAGGCAGACAGCTGCTATAGTTACTGGGTAGGGTATAGGTAGACAGCTGCTATAATTACTGGGTAGGGTATAGGCAGACAGCTGCTAGAGTTACTGGGTAGGGTATAGGCAGACAGCTGCTATAGTTACTGGGTAGGGTATAGGAGACAGCTTGTTCTGTTCTGTTGATGCTATCAGAAGTCTGATGACCTGCCTGTTCTGTTGATGCTATCAGAAGTCTGATGACCTGCCTGTTCTGTTGATGCTATCAGAAGTCTGATGACCTGCCTGTTCTGTTGATGCTATCAGAAGGGAGAATTCCATGTTTACTCTGAACACAAACAACATACTAAATGTCCTCACTAGTTATCCTGGTATAATACAAATTCACATGACCTACAGCCCTGAAAACCTTTGACAAATATTTAAAGCCAATCAGTGTTGTACACATGGAGCAGGAGAACACACAGGGAGCAGGAGAGAGACACAGCAGTCTAACAATGTGGTTCAAAACCACTATGTGAATGAGAGGAGCAGCAAAGCTCCCAGAACTCCAGTTAGTATACCTTCTTGCAGAGTACGCTGCTCTTCATCCTCCTCCCTCTCCTCCTCCTCATCACAGTGGTCAGGTGAACAGACATACTCCAAGCTGTTCTCTGGGGTGCTGTGACAGAGCAGTGACATGCTAACACCAACACTAGGCTAGTGGGGCCCAGCAGAGCCGAGCTGTCTCAAGTCCAAAGCCATGTCTAAGTGTGTGTGTGTGTGTGTGAGACAGTCAGTCTCAGTCAGCGAGAGAGTGTGTGTGTCTAAGTCAGTGTGTGTGTGTGTTTGTGTGAGGACAGCCAGGCACGTCTGTCACCCAGTCACAGACACTCCCTCCTCCTGCTCTCTCTCCCTCTATTGTCCATGACTAGAAGACAGCCCACTGTGGAACCAGAGCAGGGGAGTGGCACTAAACTATTCTGACTGACAGGACTTTGAATCTTTAGATTAGAGCATGGAGTCAATTCAAAATGTCAGCTATGTGACAAGGACTAATATAACCATATAATAAGTTAAAGTTTTATCCCTATCAAGTCTAAATGAGTCTATTTGCTCACCCCCCTTTTCAAGCGTTGAAATGGTATCTTCCACCAGACTCCATGGAAACAGTGCAAGGCGGAGCACACCACAAGACACATACACCTGTTGTAAGGGTGGGGCCCAGCCTGCCTCACCACAGTCAAATCCACAGGTGACTCAATATGCACATGGATACTTATTCAAAGCAGAAGCTACATACTGAGAGCCAAATAACAGAACAGGAACCATTAGGAAATACAGAGCTTGATGAAATAGCATACAGGAAGAAGAGTATGTATACTGAACAAAAATATAAATGCAACATGCAACAGTTTATAAGGTAAATCAGTCAATTTAAATAAACAAATTAGGCCTTAATCTATGGATTTCACCTGACTGGGAACACCGATATGCATCTGTTGGTCACAGATACAGTAAATGATACTAGTTTAGCATGTGGAAATAGAGAAGCCATCTAGTTTCTAAACCAGTATGGGTTATTCCACCCTATAGAAAATAACATGACACTCAATGTTACACATTAGACCACAATTCTAATCAATCGACACCCACTGGCTTTATCAAACTAGTCACATTGAGAGCAATGCAACAGTAAACAAATCATCAACATTCCAGTGACAAATGTAAACGGCAAGACAAACTATTATTGATGTGAAAGCCAGTTAGTCAGTTAACTTGTGACAAAAACATCGTTATGCCCATAACGGCTGATAAAAACATCGTTATGCCCATAACGGCTGATAAAAACATCGTTATGCCCATAACGGCTGATAAAAACATCGTTATGCCCATAACGGCTGATAAAAACATCGTTATGCCCATAACGGCTGATAAAAACATCGTTATGCCCATAACGGCTGATAAAAACATCGTTATGCCCATAACGGCTGATAAAAACATCGTTATGCCCATAACGGCTGATAAAAAACATCGTTATGCGCAATAAAGGCTGATTAAAAACATCGTTATGCCCATAACGGCTGATAAAAACATCGTTATGCGCATAACGGCTGATAAAACATCGTTATGCCCATAACGGCTGATAAAAACATCGTTATGCGCCATAACGGCTGATAAAAACATCGTTATGCCCATAACGGCTGATAAAAACATCGTTATGCCCATAACGGCTGATAAAACATCGTTATGCCCATAACGGCTGATAAAAACATCGTTATGCCCATAACGGTGATAAAAACATCGTTATGCCCATAACGGCTGATAAAAACATCGTTATGCCCATAACGGCTGATAAAAACATCGTTATGCCCATAACGGCTGATAAAAACATCGTTATGCCCATAACGGCTGATAAAAACATCGTTATGCCCATAACGGCTGATAAAAACAGTTGATAAAAAACAACCGTGATCCCATAAATAGAACCTAGAACACCATCACCAAATATTTCACATAACTCTCCAATTAAACATGTTTACTTCAATTATCCCATGTCCAAATCATTTTCATTTATCTCATTTAACTTCTGGTAATATCCTGGGCAGTACTGTATGCTAGTGTGGGCATACTGAATGCAACCACACATTCCAATTGAAACAATACAGCATCCACAATAGCTTGTGGCTAACTCCCCAAAACAACCCCCACCTCACAGCCTCCCTGTCTGCCTCAGAGGCCCTTTTTGTGTGCACTGGTAAAGTTCCCAGCATGGAGAGACTGGAGGAGGACAAGCCCCTCTCACCTCCCTCCAACTCCCCCTCCCAGGCCAATAGAACTGTAAGCCCTGGGCTTTGTGAGCAGGGTAGAGATGGAGGAAGGTAGCGGAGAGGGAGGAGGAGAGGGGTACTGTAGGAAGAGGGGAGGGAAGGCTGGCAGAGTTTGGCTGGCAGCCTTCCATCCCCGCTCCAGTGGGGAGATGTACATGGTCCATGCCCTCCCCACTGCCTAAGTGATCAATATTCTGAGCATCACCCAGGGCTGTGTCCTTGCCAGACTCCCAGCCCAACCTCCCCTCCAAACCTCCCCCTGCTTCCATGTACTGTCTGCTTCATTATGAGTCCCAGTCTCCACAGCACAACCTCCCCTCCAAACCTTCCCCTGCTTCCATGTAGTCTGCTTCATAATGAGCCCCAGTCTCCACAGAACAACCTCCCCTCCAAACCTTCCCCTGCTTCCATGTACTGTCTGCTTCATTATGAGTCCCAGTCTCCACAGCACAACCTCCCCTCCATACCTTCCATGTACTGTCTGCTTCATTATGAGCCCCTGTCTCCACAGCACAACCTCCCCTCCAAACCTTCCATGTACTGTCTGCTTCATTATGAGCCCCAGTCTCCACAGCCCAACCTCCCCTCCAAACCTTCCATGTACTGTCTGCTTCATTATGAGCCCCAGTCTCCACAGCCCAACCTCCCCTCCAAACCTTCCATGTACTGTCTGCTTCATTATGAGCCCGTCTCCACAGCACAACCTCCCCTCCAAACCTTCCATGTACTGTCTGCTTCATTATGAGCCCGTCTCCACAGCACAACCTCCCCTCCAAACCTTCCATGTACTGTCTGCTTCATTATGAGTTCCAGTCTCCACAGCACAACCTCCCCTCCAAAACTTCCATGTACTGTCTGCTTCATTATGAGCCCCAGTCTCCACAGCACAATCTCCCCTCCAAACCTTCCATGAACTGTCTGCTTCATTATGTGCCCGTCTCCACAGCACAACCTCCGCTCCAAACCTTCCATGTACTGTCTGCTTCATTATGAGCCCGTCTCCACAGCACAACCTCCCCTCCAAACCTTCCATGTACTGTCTGCTTCATTATGAGCCCCAGTCTCCACAGCACAACCTCCCCTCCAAACCTTCCATGTACTGTCTGCTTCATTATGAGCCCCAGTCTCCACAGCACAACCTCCCCTCCAAACCTTCCATGTACTGTCTGCTTCATTATGAGTCCCAGTCTTCACAGCCCAACCTCCCCTCCAAACCTTCCATGTACTGTCTGCTTCATTATGAGCCCCAGTCTCCACAGCCCAACCTCCCCTCCAAACCTTCCATGTACTGTCTGCTTCATTATGAGCCCGTCTCCACAGCACAACCTCCCCTCCAAACCTTCCATGTACTGTCTGCTTCATTATGAGCCCGTCTCCACAGCACAACCTCCCCTCCAAACCTTCCATGTACTGTCTGCTTCATTATGAGCCCCAGTCTCCACAGCACAATCTCCCCTCCAAACCTTCCATGAACTGTCTGCTTCATTATGAGCCCGTCTCCACAGCACAACCTCCGCTCCAAACCTTCCATGTACTGTCTGCTTCATTATGAGCCCCAGTCTCCACAGCACAACCTCCCCTCCAAACCTTCCATGTACTGTCTGCTTCATTATGAGCCCGTCTCCACAGCACAACCTCCCCTCCAAACCTTCCATGTACTGTCTGCTTCATTATGAGCCCGTCTCCACAGCACAACCTCCCCTCCAAACCTTCCATGTACTGTCTGCTTCATTATGAGCCCCAGTCTCCACAGCACAATCTCCCCTCCAAATCTTCCATGAACTGTCTGCTTCATTATGAGCCCGTCTCCACAGCACAACCTCCGCTCCAAACCTTCCATGTACTGTCTGCTTCATTATGAGCCCCAGTCTCCACAGCACAACCTCCCCTCCAAACCTTCCATGTACTGTCTGCTTCATTATGAGCCCCAGTCTCCACAGCACAATCTCCCCTCCAAACCTTCCATGAACTGTCTGCTTCATTATGAGCCCGTCTCCACAGCACAACCTCCCCTCCAAACCTTCCATGTACTGTCTGCTTCATTATGAGCCCCAGTCTCCACAGCACAACCTCCCCTCCAAACCTTCCATGAACTGTCTGCTTCATTATGAGCCCGTCTCCACAGCACAACCTCCGCTCCAAACCTTCCATGTACTGTCTGCTTCATTATGAGCCCCAGTCTCCACAGCACAACCTCCCCTCCAAACCTTCCATGCACTGTCTGCTTCATTATGAGCCCGTCTCCACAGCACAACCTCCCCTCCAATCCTTCCATGTACTGTCTGCTTCATTATGAGCCCGTCTCCACAGCACAACCTCCCCTCCAAATCTTCCATGTACTGCCTGCTTCATTATGAGTCCCAGTCTCCACAGCCCAACCTCCCCTCCAAATCTTCCATGTACTGTCTGCTTCATTATGAGCCCGTCTCCACAGCCCAACCTCCCCTCCAAATCTTCCATGTACTGTCTGCTTCATTATGAGCCCCCGTCTCCGTCAGCTCTGCTAGCGGTGGTTTGGCGTGATAATGAACGACAGGAAGGTTGGCTACACAAAGTGTATGGGACCAGGCTAGTGGCTAGGCCATTACTGGTGTTGGACGAGATCTCTAGAGACGTGTGGATAGTTGGAAAGAGATATCCACAGTACAGCACTGCAGCGTGTTTATCAACCATGTGAATATAAAACCATGTAATTTAGACTTGTCCTAACTGTTGGAGCAGACCGGTAGTAGGGGAGGTGTACATTAAAATGTCAAGAGGCCCTCGCAATACAATCTACTGTAGTAAATGAGTCCTCGAACATCATATATAACATCATATATAACAGCATTACCAAAGAGATCTTATCCAACAGAACAGGCTTCGTCTCATAATATATGACCGTCATCAATGGAAACGTCTTCAACCAAGGGTATAGGCCTAGTCAGTTGTTCTATATATAGAGCCACTGATCATGTTGGATGGCTCAATGAAAGCATCAGGGGATACAGGGATAGCTATAGTCTGCTAGGTGAAGCTGCTGTAAACATTTCCATATTATATTGCTGTGTGATGCTACTTTCCAGGACTCAGATTGTACAGATCTATATGACTGTTATTCTGACTGTACAGATCTATAGGACTGTTATTCTGACTGTACAGATCTATAGGACTGTTATTCTGACTGTACAGATCTATAGGACTGTTATTCTGACTGTACAGGACTCAGATCTATAGGACTGTTAGTCTGACTGTACAGATCTACAGGACTGTTATTCTGACTGTACAGGACTCAGATCTATAGGACTGTTATTCTGACTGTACAGATCTATAGGACTGTTATTCTGACTGTACAGATCTATAGGACTGTTAGTCTGACTGTACAGATCTATAGGACTGTTATTCTGACTGTACAGATCTATAGGACTGTTATTCTGACTGTACAGATCTACAGGACTGTTATTCTGACTGTACAGATCTACAGGACTGTTATTCTGACTGTACAGGACTCAGATCTATAGGACTGTTATTCTGACTGTAAAGATCTACAGGACTGTTATTCTGACTGTACAGGACTCAGATCTATAGGACTGTTATTCTGACTGTACTGATCTATAGGACTGTTATTCTGACTGTACTGATCTATAGGACTGTTATTCTGACTGTACTGATCTATAGGACTGTTATTCTGACTGTACAGATGTATAGGACTGTTGTTCTGACTGTACAGATCTATAGGACTGTTAGTCTGACTGTACAGATCTATAGGACTGTTATTCTGACTGTACAGATCTACAGGACTGTTATTCTGACTGTACAGATCTATAGGACTGTTATTCTGACTGTACAGATCTATAGGGCTGTTATTCTGACTGTACAGATCTACAGGACTGTTATTCTGACTGTACAGATCTACAGGACTGTTATTCTGACTGTACAGATCTATAGGACTGTTATTCTGACTGTACAGATCTATAGGACTGTTATTCTGACTGTACAGATCTACAGGACTGTTATTCTGACTGTACAGATCTATAGGACTGTTAGTCTGACTGTACAGATCTATAGGACTGTTATTCTGACTGTACAGATCTATATGACTGTTATTCTGACTGTACTGATCTATATGACTGTTATTCTGACTGTACTGATCTATAGGACTGTTATTCTGACTGTACAGGACTCAGATCTATATGACTGTTATTCTGACTGTACAGATCTATAGGACTGTTCTTCTGACTGTACAGATGTATAGAACTGTTATTCTGACTGTACAGGACTCAGATCTCTAGGACTGTTATTCTGACTGTACAGATATATAGGACTGTTAGTCTGACTGTACAGATCTATAGGACTGTTATTCTGACTGTACAGATCTATAGGACTGTTAGTCTGACTGTACAGATCTATAGGACTGTTATTCTGACTGTACAGATCTACAGGACTGTTATTCTGACTGTACAGATCTACAGGACTGTTATTCTGACTGTACAGATCTACAGGACTGTTATTTTGACTGTACAGATCTACAGGACTGTTATTCTGACTGTACAGATCTATAGGACTGTTATTCTGACTGTACAGATCTATAGGACTGTTATTCTGACTGTACAGATCTATAGGACTGTTATTCTGACTGTACAGATCTATAGGACTGTTAGTCTGACTGTACAGATCTATAGGACTGCTATACATCCCTCTACTCCCATTCTCTCTGTCACATACACACACAACGGCAGGGCAATACTAAAGCTCCATGGGTAGTCAGTCCACTATGAAAAACCACCTTGTCATTCCCCTTCGTTGCCACATTTACATAGCAGCCTTGTTTTGTGGTGCCACGGTTTCTGTTGCTCCTAATTCACCCTGGTTACAACCAACAGAAGCTGAAATCACATCCAACACAACCAAATGATAGTAAGAGAATTAGCTACAGCCTCGTCCTACAGCCATGGCCTCCTTGGCTGAGGTAAACTTAGTTAAATGCACCTGTTATCAGACAGACCAGAGCAGAGTGAAGCAACACAGCAGCCCCTGGCTCAGTGGTTCCAGCCTCATGTGACTGACGCAATACATACTGGAGCCAAGAGAGAGACCATTATACAGTCAATGGTCTATAACCACCCTACCAGCAAAATCATCCCCTCTAGCCCTCCTCCCTGCCCCTCTCCCTCCCCTTCCCCACATATAGCCCCATTAACAGCACAGTTAGATAACAGCTAGCTGGATAACTGTCCCGATCAGACTTACCATCTGTGCATTCCTCATAGTACCAGTCTAGCTCATAGTAATCCGCCTCCACAAATGTCTGCATACTCAGTCCCCTTCAGCTGAGAGGAGCGTCACCATCTTCTCCTGTCCTGCTGCGGAGGTCACGAGAACACCTGCCCGTCCTTTCATTACATACTCTGAGTTCTCTAGGAGTTTACCATGATGAGGAGACCACGTGGAACAGCACATTTTATCACTGGTACCAGAGCGGAAGGATGGGAGGGAGAGGAGAGGAAAGAGAGAAAGAGATATTTCCCAAAAAGCAACGCAGCCCAAAACACAGTAATGCAGCAGGGATGTGTTGCTGCCTGGTGGTGAGTCAAGGTTGTATCACAAATGAGGGAGGGGCCTGGGGAGGGCCACGAGCCAATGAGGAAGGGAAATGTCAGAGGCATGCTCCTCCCTCTGAACTGTTTCGTCAATAGCAACCTGCTTTCGCCCCTCCTCTCTCTCCTTGGCTCACCCTCCCCTTCTCACAACAGCACATCCTTCTGTGAGGTTGCCATGGAGACTGGCTCCCTACTCCAGCACTGAGTAGCATCTGAATGCAGGCTAGTGTTGCTACTGCTGCTGCCTCTGTATGCGACCAGCTCTCTGTTCATATCTGCCTGGTCTGGTACAACACCTCTACTACAGGGCAGGGAGTTCACCTTGCTGAATGATATTAACAAATCATTCAATAGGTTTATAGTGGAGAACATAGTTCTCTCCCCCACACTGATTTACAGCAGGATAATATCTGAGATGCTTCTACTTCTTAAATAGCATGTCCCTTTGATAAAGAGTACACTGACTAATTCTAACACCACTTGACAGTCAGACAATAAAAAGGTCAGATATCATTTTAGAGACAGCCATTAATCAAACAATGAGGATTATTATTTCAGCGATTATAGAAACACTTCCTCAACCTGCCTGCTGACTGATTCAAGGCTGTATAATGCCATCAGTATTGCATCATATGGAGTGTAATGCGTCTGTGGTAGAAGATGCATCAGAGTAGGAGTGGCCCATCAGGGATCAGCTGACTAGCCAGATGACCAATGAACCACCCTGCTGCCTATCCTCCTTGTGACGTCACAATCACAGGTGACAAGACCAGAAATGACAAGACAAGTGACAAGAACGGAATTGACAAAACCAGATTGGTGACATAAATCTCTATAGCCTAGTTCTGAATTTAATCAAGGAGTAGAGTACAATATATAAAACCATCTATCAAAGAATATCAGTTTGGGAACAGAGATTTGTATTACGCTGCACAAATGTGACAAAGTGGTCTTGTCTTGTGAGAACACTGGAGTCTATCCTTTAAGTCAGTATCAGTAACTATTTTTAACCAATGCTGCAGGACTGTCATTGTAGTCTACATCTGCGACAATGTAATCAGAGTATTAAAGCATCTGTTATAACAGCATCCTACAGTGCCGTCTTTCAGACAACAGTACAGGTACTGTATCAACACAAAACACATATCTGCTGATTGATGTTAAACTTCCTGAGCTCTACAGTATAACCTACATTCACAATAGAAGGCCGCTGACAACCAGTTGACATAAAGGTCATACACAAGGACAGATCAGTATGTGATCAGATCAGATCCTGAGTGGCGGAGCGGTCTAAGGCACTGGTATCGCAGTGCTAGAGGCGTCACTACAGACCCGGGTTCAATTCCGGGCTGTATCACAACCACTGCACAATTGGCCCAGCGTCGTCTGGGTTAGGGGAGGGTTTGGCCGGGGTAGGCCGTCATTGTAAATAAGAATTTGTTCTTAACTGACTTGCCTAGTTAAAGGTTAAATAAAGATAGAAAAAAGAAGAAAAATCCAGAGTCATCACACACAGCCTTGTGTCTGTCCAGCCTCATGTCTGGTTGAGACACAGACAGACGTTAGGACAGACGTCTCCCACTGAGCTGATAGCACCAGCAGCAGAGCAGACTGGCAGAGCGTGGCGCTTCAGCCTGCCTGGCAACCACGGCCCAGCGGGTATGTTTGCTGTGTCAACCAGGCCCAGCTGTCTGTCGCTGACCCATATGGGCTCAGGGCCATATTAAAATGACTGTCTCTCTCTCTCTGAATATATCTCAGACAGACTTCCTCAGTCTCATTACGGCACCAGAATCTCAGCTGTTAGTCTTTCACCCCCATTTTTGAAATCCTTGATCTCGGCTCTAACTTGCACCATTTCCAAAAATACACTGCAATATGAGCTCAATACAATTACTAATGTGAAGGTTGAAGCGATGAACCAGTTGAATATCAAATGTGTACCAGCGTGCAACAGACCACATAAAAGGAAGAATAGAAAGCAGAGAAGTGACCAGCAGAGGGAGTGTGGAAGCCCTCGCCCCCTCGCCTGCATCATCTTTAAAAAACTACGAAATACAAACGCTGCGCTTACGGAAATACTTCAGAGTCTCCTCAATCTGCTCGACGGTGAGGTCCAGGTTGGTATCGGGGGAGAGGAGAGGGGTGTGGAGCCAGTCGTCGTGGTCATACCCGTAGATGGTGTCTGCTCTCAGCTTGTAGTGGGGCAGCTGCTCCTCCAGCAGACTGATGATCTCCACCTCTGGAAGATCAGTACTGTTACACACATCTGTAGGAGGAGAAGAGGGGAAAGGAGGAGGACAGGGGACGGAGAAGAGAGGAGATAGGAGAAGGTATGAGGGGAGGAGAAGAGAATAGGAGAGGGAGAGACTAGAGGTTAGTTTTAGCCCCCTACAGCAGCAGGAGGTTTTGTAACAGGTGCCTGGTTGAAAAACACCAGAACAATGGCTGTTTATGTTTCAACTTCCTCATCTAGAGCAGGGTTCCCCAACTGGCGGCCCACGGCCAACTCAATATTGGGAAGGTGTTCTTAATGTTTTGCACACTCGGTGTATGTGATCGTGTACAAATGTAAGCAAGGTTTGAAATTATTATTGTTTTAGTGAAATGTTATATCTGTTTGGGTTTCTTGTGGTCAATTTGTAGTCTACAAATGATTTGTAATTACGTTCTGACCCCCTGACCCAAAAAATAGTTCAGCGTCTGAATCTAGTTAATGATCCCTGATCTAGTGAGAACGACGACAACAGTCTTGCTCAAGACATACACATACCTTTCAAAAAACTATTTTTAGCTTCTCAGTGGGCTATCCCTCTGAACAATCTGCTTTTCTAAACCATAATCAAACACAACGACCTCTGAACTATGGTCATACGTGATGATGTGTCATTGTATCTTGTTTACACATCAGAATCTTGGTAGCAGTCTGTTTACATAAAGGGAGTGCAGCAAGAGCTACTGAAAGCAGTGTAGGAGGACCTCTGGTGGCACATTGAGGAACTACAATCCTGCTGATGTCTATGTATCACAACAGTGCTACAGAACAACAAGATATGACAGTGATTTACAGAATAACTGATCCTGGAGCTGCTTTATGAAAATGAAGAGAGTGCATACAGTATACTATATAAACAAGGAGAATCTGCATAAACCCACAGACTGCAGAACATATTGGCATGGGAACTAGGAAGAAGTTCTCCTTCCAGATACTAGTTTGCGACAGTAAACTCTGTGCTTCACTGGAACATAGTGAAGTCATCTTACCAGCACTTCCTGCCATGGGATTTACTCCTTCCCTCAGCAGATCCAGATGTCCATCAGACTCCCATCCAAACACTGTTACAGCTCATCACTGTAAAACTCCTAGATAACTTCACCAGAATCACACACACTAAGAAGTGACCGAGTTGTGAATACGGAATTGAACGTCTCAGTTTATGTGAGCAGGCGTTTTTCCAATCCATTTGTTCAACAGCTGCATACATAAGGCCTGCATATCTGAGGTGGCGATGACGCTCCAGCAGACAATGGTGTCCCAGATAGCCAGGCCTTAATCCAGACAGAATGGGCTGGCAGGCTGCTGAGACAGGCTAAACTGACTGACACCATGGTACTGACTGTCACCAGCAAAACCTAGCAGCATTAGCAGACTACAGCAGGGGAGTCAGACAGTCAGTCACACAGACAGTCACACACAGACTACAACACGTGGGGGACACACTACTGTTATGGCCCATTGCCATCTATTAAAAGTAGTAAAAACATACAAATTCATAGTTAACTCCTTAAATCTCATATTTCTGCTAAATAGAGCCGATTATAGGCCTATTCTTCATATTCAGCTCAGATCTCTGAAGTGTAACCGGGACGATAAAAAGCTCTATAAAAAGCTCCTGAACAACACAACAGCCAGGCCATGCAAACCAGAATAACAACAATGGCTGGAAGTGTCACATGACGTGGATAAGGGCAGCCAGACATACTGTATCATCACATGCATTAAACAGTCTCTACTATCCATCACAACAACATATTCACTGATACAGTATGACAACACCTGTGTCATGCCTTCTCTGTCGCCGTGCAACAGCTGGAACTAAGGCATGTTGTATTAATGTTGTATGAAGATTGCATACATGTTGTATGAAGGTTGCAGAGAGCCCCTGAGTGCTGACAGCTACTAGCTAGACCATTTGCTGTTGATTATTCCTGGACTGTATTTATAGTCAGATCTGTAAGGCCCTGGCACTCCGCTCTGCACCCGCTGCCCCACTGTCCTTCTGTCCCCTCTACCTCTCTGGCATTCACTTCAAATCCCCAGGCTACAGTACACTACTGTAGCGCAGGGCCAATACAGGCAGAACCTACATCCAACTACACAGAAAACTAGACCCCATGGTGACAAACATTAGGCAGACAGAGAGCACAAGAGAGACAGACATGTGGGCAGTACAACTACAAACTGTCTACCTCTAGTCTAGTTCACGTTCTAGTCTTCATATCCAACCCTATCATGTTTACTAAGAGATGACTAAAACAAATGACTGAACAATAATGTGTGTATTTGAATAGGATGTATTTGCATAATCTATAGCAGTAAGATGATGTATATGAGTTGGTAACCTATTGTCCTAGTAGTCCTCATTAAAAACCAGGCTATATACTGGAACCATCCCCTTCATAACAACATGCTTAACAACCATCAATCATTTCCATAGGAAACATTATCCTTACTACTCCATAGAAATGTCAAGAAAGCAGACATTAAGTACAAAAGTAAAATCATTGAACAAACAACAATTGAAGTCCAAATAAAGTGAGGAATCCCAGTAGTTTTAAACACCAAACAAGCCCAAACCTCCCCGTAGATCCAACCCAAAGTCACGGTGTCCAGTACTCACTCATGGCGCCTCTGCCCCTTGCTCCGTGTCCTCTCACCCAGACTTACATTTTCCACTTCTACCAGGAAAGGGCAGGGCGAAGAGGAGTGGGAGAGAAAAAAAGAGGGGAGGGAGGGAGATGGAGAAGAGAGGAAGGAAGAGAGAACGGAGGGAGGAAGAGAGAAGGTAGAGAGAGAGAAGGGAGGGAGAGAGAGTGGGAGGGGAATAATTAAGAGTGAGAGGGAAGAAGAGAGAGTCGTAGGAAAGCGAACCCAGCTACTCTGCGTTACCATGCCTGGCATGCCACTGACGGTGGTCACATGGGGCCCTCAACCCCCACAACCCCCCCATACTGTATCTCAGGCCCCACTGCAGTGACAACAGCTGAGCTATGCTAGCTAGAGAGTCACACATACAGTACTTTCTCCATGTCCATTAGGGGAACACTACCGTACGGTGTGTTACCGCAACACGTCTCCATTAGGGGAACACTACCGTACGGTGTGTTACCTCAACACGTCTCCATTAGGGGAACGCTACCGTACGGTGTGTTACCTCAACACGTCTCCATTAGGGGAACGCTACCGTACGGTGTGTTACCGCAACACGTCTCCATTAGGGGAACACTACCGTACGGTGCGTTACCTCAACACGTCTCCATTAGGGGAACACCACCGTACGGTGTGTTACCTCAACACGTCTCCATTAGGGGAACACTACCGTACGGTGTGTTACCTCAACACGTCTCCATTAGGGGAACGCTACCGTACGGTGTGTTACCTCAACACGTCTCCATTAGGGGAACACCACCGTACGGTGCGTTACCTCAACACGTCTCCATTAGGGGAACACCACCGTACGGTGTGTTACCTCAACACGTCTCCATTAGGGGAACACTACCGTACGGTGTGTTACCTCAACACGTCTCCATTAGGGGAACACTACCGTACGGTGTGTTACCGCAACACGTCTCCATTAGGGGAACACTACCGTACGGTGTGTTACCTCAACACGTCTCCATTAGGGGAACGCTACCGTACGGTGTGTTACCTCAACACGTCTCCATTAGGGGAACGCTACCGTACGGTGCGTTACCTCAACACGTCTCCATTAAGGGAACACTACCGTACGGTGTGTTACCTCAACACGTCTCCATTAGGGGAACACTACCGTACGGTGCGTTACCTCAACACGTCTCCATTAGGGGAACACCACCGTACGGTGCGTTACCTCAACACGTCTCCATTAGGGGAACACTACCGTACGGTGCGTTACCTCAACACGTCTCCATTAGGGGAACACTACCGTACGGTGTGTTACCTCAACACGTCTCCATTAGGGGAACACTACCGTACGGTGTGTTACCTCAACACGTCTCCATTAGGGGAACACCACCGTACGGTGTGTTACCTCAACACGTCTCCATTAGGGGAACACTACCGTACGGTGTGTTACCTCAACACGTCTCCATTAGGGGAACACCACCGTACGGCGTGTTACCTCAACACGTCTCCATTAGGGGAACACCACCGTACGGTGTGTTACCTCAACACGTCTCCATTAGGGGAACACTACCGTACGGTGCGTTACCTCAACACGTCTCCATTAGGGGAACACCACCGTACGGTGCGTTACCTCAACACGTCTCCATTAGGGGAACACCACCGTACGGTGCGTTACCTCAACACGTCTCCATTAGGGGAACACCACCGTACGGCGTGTTACCTCAACACGTCTCCATTAGGGGAACACTACCGTACGGTGTGTTACCTCAACACGTCTCCATTAGGGGAACACTACCGTACGGTGTGTTACCTCAACACGTCTCCATTAGGGGAACACCACCGTACGGTGTGTTACCTCAACACGTCTCCATTAGGGGAACACCACCGTACGGTGTGTTACCTCAACACGTCTCCATTAGGGGAACACTACCGTACGGCGTGTTACCTCAACACGTCTCCATTAGGGGAACACCACCGTACGGTGTGTTACCTCAACACGTCTCCATTAGGGGAACACTACCGTACGGTGCGTTACCTCAACACGTCTCCATTAGGGGAACACCACCGTACGGTGCGTTACCTCAACACGTCTCCATTAGGGGAACACCACCGTACGGTGCGTTACCTCAACACGTCTCCATTAGGGGAACACCACCGTACGGCGTGTTACCTCAACACGTCTCCATTAGGGGAACACTACCGTACGGTGTGTTACCTCAACACGTCTCCATTAGGGGAACACTACCGTACGGTGTGTTACCTCAACACGTCTCCATTAGGGGAACACCACCGTACGGTGTGTTACCTCAACACGTCTCCATTAGGGGAACACCACCGTACGGTGTGTTACCTCAACACGTCTCCATTAGGGGAACACTACCGTACGGCGTGTTACCTCAACACGTCTCCATTAGGGGAACACCACCGTACGGTGTGTTACCTCAACACGTCTCCATTAGGGGAACACCACCGTACGGTGCGTTACCTCAACACGTCTCCATTAGGGGAACACTACCGTACGGTGCGTTACCTCAGCACGTCTCCATTAGGGGAACACCACCGTACGGTGCGTTACCTCAACACGTCTCCATTAGGGGAACACTACCGTACTGTGTGCTACCTCAACAAGTCTCCAGAGAGATCCAGCCAACACTTGCGCCCACACAGGGTCGATTTGACACACACACACGGACTAAAGCCAATAAACATTTGTGAGAACCCTAGAAACCTGAATAAAACCCGAACGAATCAAGCATATTAAAGTGTAAAACTGTTCTGTAGGACGTGGGTCACCTAAGATACAGACGTAAACATGCTATTCCACACGTTAACAGTGCTGGGGGAGAGACAGAGAGCAGCATCTGATTCAGTGTGCTCCAGGACGACAGGGAGGGAATCAGAAGGCTGTAGACACAACAGAGCAGAACAGCTGCTGATTGTTCCTTTCCCCTACTTCAGGACAACCACTGTTTTCCACCTATCCAGCCACTGCTGTGGTAGAGCACCAACATGTCTACAAATACATGTCTGATAAGAAATGACACTCAGTGCTGACACAACACCAGGAGGCTTGATTCTTCAGCCTTAGGTCCGCCCGCTGCCTGTTTAATAAGCCCCCTCCATTTCCCTGGCTACGGTTGTAATAAGCCCCCTCCATTTCCCTGGCTACGGTTGTAATAAGCCCCCTCCATTTCCCTGGCTACGGTTGTAATAAGCCCCCTCCATTACCTTGGCTACGGTTGTAATAAGCCCCCTCCATTTCCCTGGCTACGGTTGTAATAAGCCCCCTCCATTTCCCTGGCTACGGTTGTAATAAGCCCCCTCCATTTCCCTGGCTACGGTTGTAATAAGCCCCCTACATTTCCCTGGCTATGGTTGTAATAAGCCCCCTCCATTTCCCTGGCTATGGTTGTAATAAGCCCCCTCCATTTCCCTGGCTATGGTTGTAATAAGCCCCCTCCATTTCCCTGGCTATGGTTGTAATAAGCCCCCTCCATTACCCTGGCTATGGTTGTAATAAGCCCCCTCCATTTCCCTGGCTATGGTTGTAATAAGCCCTCTACACTACCCTGGCTATGGTTGTAATAAGCCCCCAACACTACCCTGGCTATGGCTGTAATAAGCCCCCTACACTACCCTGGCTATGGTTATAATAAGCCCCCTCCATTACCCTGGCTATGGTTGTAATAAGCCCCCTACACTACCCTGGCTATGGTTGCAATAAGCCCCCTACATTACCCTGGCTATGGTTGTAATAAGCCCCCTACATTACACTGGCTATGGTTGGAATTCATGTGGTCTTGCCAAGAGGCTGGGTCTGGCACAGATCCACCAGACAGATGACACTGCTTAACGGCTCCTGACGCCATGGCAACTGTGCTGTTTTGTGTCTTGGTCTGTCCCAGAGGAAAAGCAGAACTTGGTGAACAGTGCAGGGCCGGGCTATGAGTCAGTCTCACTCCGTTCCATTCAGCTGGCCTGACCACTGCTCACTGGACTAATGGAAAAGCTCTGGCTGATTCCAACTGTTTTGTCTACACACAAACTGTTCCCATGGATACATCAGGCTGTGGGAATATCTGTGGTGTGTGGCTACAACTGCATATCCGACAGAAAGAGAAGCCGAAAGAGAACAATCTCAGTTAACCCGGAACTAAAGTCTTGTGTAACTGGTCAGCTGCTCTGTTAACGTAGTCTGCCCACGAGAGATTATAGCAACAATGGCATGTGGACACACTGACACTGACATACATACTGACAAACAAACAAAGTCCACCAAGCCAGAAATCAACACTCCCACAGCCCCCTGACAGGAACTTTGGGTTCAGTTCACATGGCAAAGTTTAATATTTAAAGTATCTTAAGTCCAAAACTGAACACACTACCATATAGCACCCGTTATCCGTTAACTGCTAACAGTACTGCATACATGTGTTAATGACTTCAACTTCCTATCTATATCTTGTGGGCAGTAATATAGTAGCAGTATTTGCATGATATTTTTACCTCAGTGTGTACCTCAATAAGCCATATCTATATCAATAAAATAGCCTTCTACTGATACTACTGGAAAAGATTACAATTGTATACACATGTTGAACAAAATTCATATTTACTCATATTTTGCCAGTGGGAAAAGGATGCACACTGGAGGGAAGTATCATCCTGTTCTAGACTGAGTATCCTGCTGTAATATAGACTAAAGTTAGCATGATATTGTTGAGGTACTTCCACACTACTTGATTAGCTAGATGAGCACTAATGTTATTTTGAGAACAGCACAAGATGAGCCCTAAGCATTGTAAACATCCCATGAACTTTAGTAACACTATAATCATGTGATGTACCTTTTTTACATGTCTTTGAAAGACATCTCTCAGAGAAAGTAGTTACAAAACATCTCCTCTGTTCACTACAACCTTACTGAACCCGACCTACCACAGCCTGGGTATCTACTGTAGTTACAGTACATCTGTTCACTACAACCTTACTGAACCCAACCTACCACAGCCTGGGTACCTACTGTAGTTACAGTACATCTGTTCACTACAACCTTACTGAACCCGACCTACCACAGCCTGGGTACCTACTGTAGTTACAGTACATCTGTTCACTACAACCTTACTGAACCCAACCTACCACAGCCTGGGTACCTACTGTAGTTACAGTACATCTGTTCACTACAACCTTACTGAACCCAACCTACCACAGCCTGGTTACCTACTGTAGTTACAGTACATCTGTTCACTACAACCTTACTGAACCCAACCTACCACAGCCTGGGTATCTACTGTAGTTACAGTACATCTGTTCACTACAACCTTACTGAACCCAACCTACCACAGCCTGGGTACCTACTGTAGTTACAGTACATCTGTTCACTACAACCTTACTGAACCCAACCTACCACAGCCTGGGAACCTACTGTAGTTACAGTACATCTGTTCACTACAACCTTACTGAACCCGACCTACCACAGCCTGGGTACCTACTGTAGTTACAGTACATCTGTTCACTACAACCTTACTGAACCCAACCTACCACAGCCTGGGTATCTACTGTAGTTACAATACATCTGTTCACTACAACCTTACTGAACCCGACCTACCACAGCCTGGGTACCTACTGTAGTTACAGTACATCTGTTCACTACAACCTTACTGAACCCAACCTACCACAGCCTGGGTACCTACTGTAGTTACAGTACATCTGTTCACTACAACCTTACTGAACCCAACCTACCACAGCCTGGGTACCTACTGTAGTTACAGTACATCTGTTCACTACAACCTTACTGAACCCAACCTACCACAGCCTGGGTATCTACTGTAGTTACAGTACATCTGTTCACTACAACCTTACTGAACCCGACCTACCACAGCCTGGGTACCTACTGTAGTTACAGTACATCTGTTCACTACAACCTTACTGAACCCAACCTACCACAGCCTGGGTACCTACTGTAGTTACAGTACATCTGTTCACTACAACCTTACTGAACCCAACCTACCACAGCCTGGGTACCTACTATAGTTACAGTACATCTCCTCTGTTCACTACAACCTTACTGAACCCAACCTACCACAGCCTGAGTACCTACTGTAGTTACAGTACATCTGTTCACTACAACCTTACTGAACCCGACCTACCACAGCCTGGGTACCTACTGTAGTTACAGTACATCTGTTCACTACAACCTTACTGAACCCGACCTACCACAGCCTGGGTACCTACTGTAGTTACAGTACAACTGTTCACTACAACCTTACTGAACCCAACCTACCACAGCCTGGGTACCTACTGTAGTTACAGTACATCTGTTCACTACAACCTTACTGAACCCGACCTACCACAGCCTGGGTACCTACTGTAGTTACAGTACATCTGTTCACTACAACCTTACTGAACCCAACCTACCACAGCCTGGTTACCTACTGTAGTTACAGTACATCTGTTCACTACAACCTTACTGAACCCGACCTACCACAGCCTGGGTACCTACTGTAGTTACAGTACATCTGTTCACTACAACCTTACTGAACCCGACCTACCACAGCCTGGGTACCTACTGTAGTTACAGTACATCTGTTCACTACAACCTTACTGAACCCAACCTACCACAGCCTGGGTATCTACTGTAGTTACAGTACATCTGTTCACTACAACCTTACTGAACCCAACCTACCACAGCCTGGGTACCTACTGTAGTTACAGTACATCTGTTCACTACAACCTTACTGAACCCAACCTACCACAGCCTGGGTACCTACTGTAGTTACAGTACATCTGTTCACTACAACCTTACTGAACCCAACCTACCACAGCCTGGGTACCTACTGTAGTTACAGTACATCTGTTCACTACAACCTTACTGAACCCGACCTACCACAGCCTGGGTACCTACTGTAGTTACAGTACATCTGTTCACTACAACCTTACTGAACCCGACCTACCACAGCCTGGGTACCTACTGTAGTTACAGTACATCTGTTCACTACAACCTTACTGAACTCGACCTACCACAGCCTGGGTACCTACTGTAGTTACAGTACATCTGTTCACTACAACCTTACTGAACCCAACCTACCACAGCCTGGGTACCTACTGTAGTTACAGTACATCTGTTCACTACAACCTTACCGAACCCGACCTACCACAGCCTGGGTACCTACTGTAGTTACAGTACATCTGTTCACTACAACCTTACCGAACCCGACCTACCACAGCCTGGGTACCTACTGTAGTTACAGTACATCTGTTCACTACAACCTTACCGAACCCGACCTACCACAGCCTGGGTACCTACTGTAGTTACAGTACATCTGTTCACTACAACCTTACTGAACCCAACCTACCACAGCCTGAGTACCTACTGTAGTTACAGTACATCTGTTCACTACAACCTTACTGAACCCAACCTACCACAGCCTGGGTACCTACTGTAGTTACAGTACATCTGTTCACTACAACCTTACTGAACCCGACCTACCACAGCCTGGGTACCTACTGTAGTTACAGTACATCTGTTCACTACAACCTTACTGAACCCAACCTACCACAGCCTGGGTACCTACTGTAGTTACAGTACATCTGTTCACTACAACCTTACTGAACCCAACCTACCACAGCCTGGGAACCTACTGTAGTTACAGTACATCTGTTCACTACAACCTTACTGAACCCAACCTACCACAGCCTGGGAACCTACTGTAGTTACAGTACATCTGTTCACTACAACCTTACTGAACCCGACCTACCACAGCCTGGGTACCTACTGTAGTTACAGTACATCTGTTCACTACAACCTTACTGAACCCGACCTACCACAGCCTGGGTACCTACTGTAGTTACAGTACATCTGTTCACTACAACCTTACTGAACCCGACCTACCACAGCCTGGGTACCTACTGTAGTTACAGTACATCTGTTCACTACAACCTTACTGAACCCGACCTACCACAGCCTGGGTACCTACTGTAGTTACAGTACATCTCCTCTGTTCACTACAACCTTACTGAACCCAACCTACCACAGCCTGGGTACCTACTGTAGTTACAGTACATCTGTTCACTACAACCTTACTGAACCCGACCTACCACAGCCTGGGTACCTACTGTAGTTACAGTACATCTGTTCACTACAACCTTACTGAACCCAACCTACCACAGCCTGGGTATCTACTGTAGTTACAGTACATCTGTTCACTACAACCTTACTGAACCCGACCTACCACAGCCTGGGTATCTCCTCTGTTCACTACAACCTTACTGAACCCAACCTACCACAGCCTGGGTACCTACTGTAGTTACAGTACATCTGTTCACTACAACCTTACTGAACCCAACCTACCACAGCCTGGGTATCTACTGTAGTTACAGTACATTTGTTCACTACAACCTTACTGAACCCAACCTACCACAGCCTGGGTACCTACTGTAGTTACAGTACATCTGTTCACTACAACCTTACTGAACCCAACCTACCACAGCCTGGGAACCTACTGTAGTTACAGTACATCTGTTCACTACAACCTTACTGAACCCGACCTACCACAGCCTGGGTACCTACTGTAGTTACAGTACATCTGTTCACTACAACCTTACTGAACCCAACCTACCACAGCCTGGGTACCTACTGTAGTTACAGTACATCTGTTCACTACAACCTTACTGAACCCAACCTACCACAGCCTGGGTACCTACTGTAGTTACAGTACATCTGTTCACTACAACCTTACTGAACCCGACCTACCACAGCCTGGGTACCTACTGTAGTTACAGTACATCTGTTCACTACAACCTTACTGAACCCAACCTACCACAGCCTGGGTACCTACTGTAGTTACAGTACATCTGTTCACTACAACCTTACTGAACCCAACCTACCACAGCCTGGGTACCTACTGTAGTTACAGTACATCTGTTCACTACAACCTTACTGAACCCGACCAACCACAGCCTGGGTACCTACTGTAGTTACAGTACATCTGTTCACTACAACCTTACTGAACCCGACCTACCACAGCCTGGGCACCTACTGTAGTTACAGTACATCTGTTCACTACAACCTTACTGAACCCGACCTACCACAGCCTGGGTACCTACTGTAGTTACAGTACATCTGTTCACTACAACCTTACTGAACCCAACCTACCACAGCCTGGGTACCTACTGTAGTTACAGTACATCTGTTCACTACAACCTTACTGAACCCGACCTACCACAGCCTGGGTACCTACTGTAGTTACAGTACATCTGTTCACTACAACCTTACTGAACCCGACCTACCACAGCCTGGGTACCTACTGTAGTTACAGTACATCTGTTCACTACAACCTTACTGAACCCGACCTACCACAGCCTGGGTATCTACTGTAGTTACAGTACATCTGTTCACTACAACCTTACTGAACCCGACCTACCACAGCCTGGGTACCTACTGTAGTTACAGTACATCTGTTCACTACAACCTTACTGAACCCAACCTACCACAGCCTGGGTACCTACTGTAGTTACAGTACATCTGTTCACTACAACCTTACTGAACCCGACCTACTACAGCCTGAGTACCTACTGTAGTTACAGTACATCTGTTCACTACAACCTTACTGAACCCGACCTACCACAGCCTGAGTACCTACTGTAGTTACAGTACATCTGTTCACTACAACCTTACTGAACCCGACCTACCACAGCCTGGGTATCTACTGTAGTTACAGTACATCTGTTCACTACAACCTTACTGAACCCAACCTACCACAGCCTGGGTACCTACTGTAGTTACAGTACATCTGTTCACTACAACCTTACTGAACCCGACCTACCACAGCCTGGTTACCTACTGTAGTTACAGTACATCTGTTCACTACAACCTTACTGAACCCAACCTACCACAGCCTGGGTACCTACTGTAGTTACAGTACATCTGTTCACTACAACCTTACTGAACCCAACCTACCACAGCCTGGGTACCTACTGTAGTTACAGTACATCTGTTCACTACAACCTTACTGAACCCGACCTACCACAGCCTGGGTACCTACTGTAGTTACAGTACATCTGTTCACTACAACCTTACTGAACCCGACCTACCACAGCCTGAGTACCTACTGTAGTTACAGTACATCTGTTCACTACAACCTTACTGAACCCGACCTACCACAGCCTGGGTATCTACTGTAGTTACAGTACATCTGTTCACTACAACCTTACTGAACCCGACCTACCACAGCCTGGGTACCTACTGTAGTTACAGTACATCTGTTCACTACAACCTTACTGAACCCAACCTACCACAGCCTGGGTACCTACTGTAGTTACAGTACATCTCCTCTGTTCACTACAACCTTACTGAACCCAACCTACCACAGCCTGGGTACCTACTGTAGTTACAGTACATCTGTTCACTACAACCTTACTGAACCCAACCTACCACAGCCTGGGTCACTACTGTAGTTACAGTACATCTGTTCACTACAACCTTACTGAACCCAACCTACCACAGCCTGGGTACCTACTGTAGTTACAGTACATCTGTTCACTACAACCTTACTGAACCCAACCTACCACAGCCTGGGTACCTACTGTAGTTACAGTACATCTGTTCACTACAACCTTACTGAACCCAACCTACCACAGCCTGGGTACCTACTGTAGTTACAGTACATCTGTTCACTACAACCTTACTGAACCCAACCTACCACAGCCTGGGTACCTACTGTAGTTACAGTACATCTGTTCACTACAACCTTACCGAACCCAACCTACCACAGCCTGGGAACCTACTGTAGTTACAGTACATCTGTTCACTACAACCTTACTGAACCCGACCTACCACAGCCTGGGTACCTACTATAGTTACAGTACATCTGTTCACTACAACCTTACTGAACCCGACCTACCACAGCCTGAGTACCTACTGTAGTTACAGTACATCTGTTCACTACAACCTTACTGAACCCGACCTACCACAGCCTGGGTATCTCCTCTGTTCACTACAACCTTACTGAACCCAACCTACCACAGCCTGGGTACCTACTGTAGTTACAGTACATCTGTTCACTACAACCTTACTGAACCCGACCTACCACAGCCTGAGTACCTACTGTAGTTACAGTACATCTGTTCACTACAACCTTACTGAACCCGACCTACCACAGCCTGAGTACCTACTGTAGTTACAGTACATCTGTTCACTACAACCTTACTGAACCCGACCTACCACAGCCTGGGTGTCTACTGTAGTTACAGTACATCTGTTCACTACAACCTTACTGAACCCAACCTACCACAGCCTGGGTACCTACTGTAGTTACAGTACATCTGTTCACTACAACCTTACTGAACCCGACCTACCACAGCCTGGTTACCTACTGTAGTTACAGTACATCTGTTCACTACAACCTTACTGAACCCAACCTACCACAGCCTGGGTACCTACTGTAGTTACAGTACATCTGTTCACTACAACCTTACTGAACCCAACCTACCACAGCCTGGGTACCTACTGTAGTTACAGTACATCTGTTCACTACAACCTTTCTGAACCCGACCTACCACAGCCTGGGTACCTACTGTAGTTACAGTACATCTGTTCACTACAACCTTACTGAACCCGACCTACCACAGCCTGGGTATCTACTGTAGTTACAGTACATCTGTTCACTACAACCTTACTGAACCCGACCTACCACAGCCTGGGTACCTACTGTAGTTACAGTACATCTCCTCTGTTCACTACAACCTTACTGAACCCAACCTACCACAGCCTGGGTACCTACTGTAGTTACAGTACATCTGTTCACTACAACCTTACTGAACCCAACCTACCACAGCCTGGGTCACTACTGTAGTTACAGTACATCTGTTCACTACAACCTTACTGAACACGACCTACCACAGCCTGGGTATCTACTGTAGTTACAGTACATCTGTTCACTACAACCTTACTGAACCCAACCTACCACAGCCTGGGTACCTACTGTAGTTACAGTACATCTGTTCACTACAACCTTACTGAACCCAACCTACCACAGCCTGGGTACCTACTGTAGTTACAGTACATCTGTTCACTACAACCTTACTGAACCCAACCTACCACAGCCTGGGTACCTACTGTAGTTACAGTACATCTGTTCACTACAACCTTACTGAACCCAACCTACCACAGCCTGGGTACCTACTGTAGTTACAGTACATCTGTTCACTACAACCTTACTGAACCCAACCTACCACAGCCTGGGTACCTACTGTAGTTACAGTACATCTGTTCACTACAACCTTACTGAACCCAACCTACCACAGCCTGGGTACCTACTGTAGTTACAGTACATCTCCTCTGTTCACTACAACCTTACTGAACCCAACCTACCACAGCCTGGGTATCTACTGTAGTTACAGTACATCTGTTCACTACAACCTTACTGAACCCGACCTACCACAGCCTGGGTACCTACTGTAGTTACAGTACATCTGTTCACTACAACCTTACTGAACCCAACCTACCACAGCCTGGGTACCTACTGTAGTTACAGTACATCTGTTCACTACAACCTTACTGAACCCAACCTACCACAGCCTGGGTACCTACTGTAGTTACAGTACATCTCCTCTGTTCACTACAACCTTACTGAACCCAACCTACCACAGCCTGGGTATCTACTGTAGTTACAGTACATCTGTTCACTACAACCTTACTGAACCCAACCTACCACAGCCTCGGTACCTACTATAGTTACAGTACATCTGTTCACTACAACCTTACTGAACCCGACCTACCACAGCCTGGGTATCTCCTCTGTTCACTACAACCTTACTGAACCCAACCTACCACAGCCTGGGTACCTACTGTAGTTACAGTACATCTGTTCACTACAACCTTACTGAACCCAACCTACCACAGCCAGGGAACCTACTGTAGTTACAGTACATCTGTTCACTACAACCTTACTGAACCCAACCTACCACAGCCTGGGTACCTACTGTAGTTACAGTACATCTGTTCACTACAACCTTACTGAACCCAACCTACCACAGCCTGGGTACCTACTGTAGTTACAGTACATCTGTTCACTACAACCTTACTGAACCCAACCTACCACAGCCTGGGTACCTACTGTAGTTACAGTACATCTCCTCTGTTCACTACAACCTTACTGAACCCAACCTACCACAGCCTGGGTATCTACTGTAGTTACAGTACATCTGTTCACTACAACCTTACTGAACCCGACCTACCACAGCCTGGGTACCTACTGTAGTTACAGTACATCTGTTCACTACAACCTTACTGAACCCAACCTACCACAGCCTGGGTACCTACTGTAGTTACAGTACATCTGTTCACTGCAACCTTACTGAACACAACCTACCACAGCCTGGGAACCTACTGTAGTTACAGTACATCTGTTCACTACAACCTTACTGAACCCAACCTACCACAGCCTGGGTACCTACTGTAGTTACAGTACATCTGTTCACTATAACCTTACTGAACCCAACCTACCACAGCCTGGGTACCTACTGTAGTTACAGTACATCTGTTCACTACAACCTTACTGAACCCAACCTACCACAGCCTGGTTACCTACTGTAGTTACAGTACATCTGTTCACTACAACCTTACTGAACCCAACCTACCACAGCCTGGGTACCTACTGTAGTTACAGTACATCTGTTCACTACAATCTTACTGAACCCAACCTACCACAGCCTGGGTACCTACTGTAGTTACAGTACATCTGTTCACTACAACCTTACTGAACCCAACCTACCACAGCCTGGGTACCTACTGTAGTTACAGTACATCTGTTCACTACAACCTTACTGAACCCAACCTACCACAGCCTGGGTACCTACTGTAGTTACAGTACATCTCCTCTGTTCACTACAACCTTACTGAACCCAACCTACCACAGCCTGGGTATGTACTACGTCGCCCAGCAGCATGATATCAGACAGCCTAGTTAGTCTCAGATGTCCTGGCTTCACTCAGGAGATGGAAGCCTGAGACAGAGGCTAAAACAGACTAATGAATGGATATTAACCCAGTGTGTGGTTTGTCACCAAACCCCATTCATGTTACTTAATACTCTACATCACCACACTGAAGCATGGCAAATCCACGGCTCCTATGGCAACCACTAGGACACACGGGGAGCAGGGAAACGGTTGTGGAGGCTTCAGCATGGACTGAGGATGAATCCCAAATGGAACCATGTGGGACACAGTGGGAGAGATGGGTTTGGGAGTGAACAAAGGAGGGTTCAGTAACATCCACTGGCGGTGCTATTACAACCAGAAGAATACAGCACTGTACCAATAAATGAAATCAGCATGGTATGAAACTAAGTAAAAAGAGACAGAATTATAGGACATAAGATTCTTATTGGATAAGCCTTACTACAATAAAAGGGAATATAATCCACCTTGTAGTGAATCCCTGCCTAGAAAACACATTAAATACTTTCATCTCCTCAGACAATCAACTGGCCTGGCGTTGAGACTGTCTGTCTGATGAGGAACAGAACAACGGAAGGGATAGTTACCCTTCGATGCTGATCTTGGGTCAGTTTTGTATTTTCCCAAATAATGGTTAAGGTTAGGATTGGGGGAAGGGAAGTTGATCCTAGATCTGTACCTAGGGGAAACTTCACCCTACACCGAACAGAACAATGCCAGGACCCTAACCCCACCAGGGGGCAGCACTGAACCACAGCAGCACAGCTCTCAGTCCTTCCAGCACAGCTCTCAGTACTGCTTCCTGTACTCATAGCAAGGGTCCAACTGCAGAAAAGAGACTACATGTTACCATTCATTCATCAGCATAGAGGTAAAGGGTACAACAAACGTTTCATTGTTGGTAACTCAGAGCTGCTTCCAACAGTTTTGGGAAGTTGCAGTCAGTGTCACTGCCATATACTGCAGTCTGTCTGTATTCATGTCAGCTTGGCTGTCTTCAGCTGAAATACAGTTTTTTATTTTATTTCACCTTTATTTAACCAGGTAGGCTAGTTGAGAACAAGTTCTCATTTGCAACTGTGACCTGGCCAAGATAAAGCAAAGCAGTTCGACACATACAACAACACAGAGTTACACATGGAATAAACAAACATACAATCAATAATACAGTAGAAAACTCTATATACAGCATGTGCAAATGAGGTAGGATAAGAGAGGTAAGGGAATAAATAGTCCATGGTGGCGAAGTAATTACAATATAGCACTTAAACACTGGAATGGTAGATGTGCAGAAGATGAATGTGCAATTTGAGATACTGGGGTGCAAAGGAGCAAGATATAAATACAGTATGGGGATGAGGTAGGTAGATTGGATGGGCTATTTACAGATGAGCTATGTACAGGTGCAGTGATCTGTGAGCTGCTCTGACAGCTGGTGCTTAAAGCTAGTGAGGGAGGTAAGAGTCTCCAGCTTCAGTGATTTTTGGAGTTTGTTCCAGTCATTGGCAGCAGAGAACTGGAAGGAGAGGCAGCCAAAGGAAGAATTGGCTTTGGGAGTGACCAGTGAGATATACCTGCTGGAGCGCATGCTATGGGTGGGTGCTGCTAAGGTGACCAGTGAGCTGAGAGAAGGTGGGGCTTTACCTAACAGAGACTTGTAGATGACCTGGAGCCAGTGGATTTGGCGACGAGTATGAAGCGAGGGCCAGCCAACGAGATCATACAGGTCGCAGTGGAGGGTAGTATATGGGGCTTAGATGACAAGACGGATGGCACTGTGATAGACTGCATCCAATTTGTTGAGTAGAGTGTTGGAGGCTATTTTGTAAATGACATCGCCGAAGTCGAGGATCGGTAGGATGGTCAGTTTTACGAGGGTATGTTTGGCAGCATGAGTGAAGGATGCTTTGTTGTGAAATAGGAAGCCGATTCTAGATTTAATTTTGGATTGGAGATGTTTAATGTGAGTCTGGAAGGAGAGTTGAGTCTAACCAGACACCTAGTTATTTGTAGTTGTCCACATATTCTAAGTCGGTACCGTCCAGAGTAGTGATGCTGGACGGGCGGGCAGGTGCTGGCAGTGACTGGTTGAAGAGCATGCATTTAGTTTTACTTGCATTTAAGAGCAGTTGGAGGCCACGGAAGGAGAGTTGTATGGCATTGAAGCTCGTCTGGAGGTTAGTTAACACAGTGTCCAACGAAGGGCCAGAGGTATACAGAATGGTGTCGTCTGCGTAGAGGTGGATCAGAGAATCACCAGCACCAAGAGCGACATCATTGATGTTTACAGAGAAGAGAGTCGGCCCGAGAATTGAACCTTGTGGCAGTCTCTGAGGTCCGGACAACAGGCCCTCAGATTTGACATACTGAACTCTATCGGAGAAGTAGTTGGTGAACCACGCGAGGCAATCATTTGAGAAACCAAGGCTGTTGAGTCTGCCAATAAGAATATAGTGATTGAAAGAGTCGAAAGCCTTAGCCAGGTCGATGAATACGGCTGCACAGTAATGTCTCTTATCGATAGCGGCTATGATATCGTTTAGGATCTTGAGCGTGGCTGGGGTGCACCCATAACCAGCCCTGAAACCAGATTGCATAGCGGAGAAGTTACGGTGAGATTCGAAATGGTCGGTAATCTGTTTGTTAACTTGGCTTTCAAAGACCTTATAAAGGGAGGGTAGAATAGATATAGGTCTGTAGCAGTTTGGGTGTAGAGTATCTCCACCTTTGAAGAGGGGGATGACCGCGGCAGCTTTCCAATCTATGGGAATCTCAGACGATACGAAAGAGGTTGAACAGGCTAGTAACAGGGGTTGCAATAATTTCGGCAGATAATTTTAGAAAGAGAGGGTCCAGATTGTCTAGCCCGGCTGATTTGTAGGGGTCCAGATTTTGCAGCTCTTTCAGAACATCAGCTATCTGGATTTGGGTGAGTTTGTAATGGAAACAAAAAATCTGTGTGCTCATTGGACAAGTTTTGGATACAGCATAGCAACTCCCTGTTTCCCTCCGTTTCAGTGTTTCTTCTCTACTGAACAGGACCCAGCAGAATGAGGAGAAATGCAGTCCCACTACCCCCTGGGAGTTCGCAGAGTGAACAATGAGTGTGTGTCCCAAATGCCACCCTATTTAATGTACTTCTTTTCATCAAGGCCCATATGACTCTGGTCAAAAGTAGTGCACTATATAGGGAACAGGGTGCCATTTGGGACGCACACTGAGCAAGCAGCATAATCTGGTCCCCTAACTGGCCTCATGACAGGAAGTGACAGTCAGTGGCAGGTCACAATAGAGTTTGGTTTCTCATTCTCACCACGGCCCGTTAAGCCGCCCCTCCCCCCAGCATTTCCTGGGTTACAGATAGCCTGGTAAGTCCCAAATAACATCCTATTCTCTATATAGTGCACTACTTTTGACCCTATGGACCCTGGTCAAAAGTAGTGCACTATAAAGGGAATAGGGTGCCATTTGTGACGGAGACCCTCTGTAACTCCCTCATGAGATGCGTTTGAATCAATAAGAATGTCATTTTAAAGTACTCAGCAGAAGCCACAATAATGCAGCCTTAAGTTAGATGAAACTGTCATCATAGTGAATTGTGACATTCATTTCCCCATGGGCTCTGTTTGTCAGGTTGCCAATACTGGTACTGTTCAACAGAAATGCTGATTAAACACCACCCAGAGCATATGATTTTGCCCACTGTGATCCTAAAATTCAATGGTTCTATATGTAATTCTATGATTTGACAAAGCTAGGCCATGACTAAGTGAGATGGGTACATGCAAATATTAGGGCGCAGGAGTATGGTGTGGTTGGGTTTGTTGTGGTGAACAAGCGGATCTCTCCAGTGACTCAGACAGATGTGTTGTGTGGGTTCGTTCCCCTGATACCCACACAAAGGGACTGCTGGGTTCGTTCCCCTGATACCCACACAAAGGAACTGCTGGGTTCGTTCCCCTGATACCCGCACAAAGGGACTGCTGGATTAGTTCCCCTGATACCCACACAAAGGGACTGCTGGGTTCGTTCCCCTGATACCCGCACAAAGGGACTGCTGGGTTCGTTCCCCTGATACCCACACAAAGGGACTGCTGGGTTCGTTCCCCTGATACCCACACAAAGGGACTGCTGGGTTCGTTCCCCTGATACCCGCACAAAGGGACTGCTGGGTTCGTTCCCCTGATACCCACACAAAGGGACTGCTGGGTTCGTTCCCCTGATACCCACACAAAGGGACTGCTGGGTTCGTTCCCCTGATACCCACACAAAGGGACTGCTGGATTAGTTCCCCTGATACCCACACAAAGGGACTGCTGGGTTCGTTTCCCTGATACCCACACAAAGGGACTGCTGGGTTCGTTCCCCTGATACCCACACAAAGGGACTGCTGGGTTCGTTCCCCTGATACCCACACAAAGGGACTGCTGGGTTCGTTCCCCTGATACCCACACAAAGGGACTGCTGGGTTCCTTCCCCTGATACCCACACAAAGGGACTGCTGGGTTCGTTCCCCTGATACCCACACAAAGGGACTGCTGGGTTCGTTCCCCTGATACCCACACAAAGGGACTGCTGGGTTCGTTCCCCTGATACCCACACAAAGGGACTGCTGGGTTCGTTCCCACACAAAGGGACTGCTGGATTAGTTCCCCTGATACCCACACAAAGGGACTGCTGGATTCGTTTCCCTGATACCCACACAAAGGGACTGCTGGGTTCGTTCCCCTGATACCCACACAAAGGGACTGCTGGGTTCGTTCCCCTGATACCCACACAAAGGGACTGCTGGGTTGCATTGCTCTGCTCAGTGAAACGCTGTGCTCTGCGAGGCTGTGCTGTCTGCTGGGCACGATCCCTGCCAGTCCCCTGGGACTGAAACACTGACTCCACAACTTTATTCTTACATCTTGAGAAGCCACTTTTAATTTCTATTCACAGACAGAAGCATTGAGAGGGTTTACATTAACTTGTTTGCCTTGCAGCTGCATTATAACTGTCAATAGCAGGCTTCAGTGTAACGGATACTGCCTTCTCTCTCGCTCACTGTCTCTCTTCCTGCAGTGTAGTTTATCCAGACCATACAGAGACAGGGCATGCATCCCAAATGGAACCCTATTCTCTATATAGTGCACTACTTTTGACCAGGGCCCTATGCCATTAGGGAGTAGTGCACTATAAAGGCAATAGGGTGCCCTTTAGGATGCAGACAGTCATTCTGGGTGTTTGAATAATGGTTTGACTGATGCACTGCAGAGCCTGACCTAGAACTACTGCCACAGGTCTCTACCTGAACAGTGATGAGGACACAGTCTGTCTATGTCAACTTCTAGAGAGAAACAATGGGGGTAAGAAGAGGGGGAGAGAGAGCGGGGAGAGAGCGAGTGAGAGCGGGGAGAGAGCGAGCGAGAGCGGGGAGAGAGTGCGGGGAGAGAGCGGGGAGAGAGCGGGGAGAGAGCGGGGAGAGAGCGGGGAGAGAGCGAGAGGAGAGCGAGCGAGCGAGAGCGGGGGAGAGCGAGTGAGAGGACAGCGAGCGAGAGCGGCGGAGAGCGAGCGAGGGAAAGCGGGGGAGAGCGAGCGAGAGCGGGGGAGAGCGAGATAGAGAGAGCGAGAGAGAGCGGGGGAGAGCGAGCGAGAGGAGAGCGAGCCAGAGCGGGGGGAGAGCAAGAAGAGAGCGAGAGAGGGGGGAGAGCGAGAGCGGGGGGAGAGCGAGAGCGGGGGGAGAGCGGGGAGAGAGCGAGAGAGAGAGAGCGGGGAGAGCGAGTGAGAGGACAGCGAGCGAGAGCGGCGGAAAGCGGGGGAGAGCGAGCGAGAGAGAGCGAGAGAGAGCGGGGGAGAGCGAGCGAGAGGAGAGCGAGCCAGAGCGGGGGGAGAGCAAGAAGAGAGCGAGAGAGGGGGGAGAGCGAGAGCGGGGGGAGAGCGAGAGCGGGGGGAGAGTGAGCAAGAGCGGGGGAGAGAGAGCGAGCCAGAGCAGGGAGAGAGCGAGCGAGAGCGGGGAGAGAGCATATTCGTTGTTCTGTGGAGAATCATTCTGATGATGAATAAGAAACTATTGGCAGCTGTTCCTCTACTATGGCTTGTTTTAAGTGCTTGTGTTGTACATCCCACATTCAATAACACACCCATTGACCACATGGAAACCTCTAATGCTTAAACGATAACACACCCACTGACCACACAAATGAAAGAAGCAATTTGTGGTTCATGTTCCATCAAACTTTCAATTCCAGAAGCAGCAACACTCAGGACATAAAGGTGTTGTATTCCAGATGGAGCTACTCTGAAGTTCTGAGAAGAAGACTTGTTGTAGAGCTCTGCTGTAGTGTTGAGCAGAATACTGAAGATGTGTGTGTGTGAGTGATCTAGCTTGGACACACACACACACACACACACACACACACACACACACACACACACACACACACACACACACACACACACACACACACACACACACACACACACACACACACACACAGCAGGGTGTTAGAACCTGGATCTAGTTTAGAGGGACAAGGGAGCGCTGCTTTGATTCAGTCAGATACACAACACGGATCAAAAGGTTACTGAATGAACTGAGAGGAGGACTACAACTTATGTCTTGAATTCAGTGAAATCCATAAACAATGCAGTGGAGGCTGTTTATGGCTTTCAGTTACACTGAATTCAAGACAAGTCAGAGCCATTTTCTGTCAATCAGAATTGGATTTAGTCTATTACTGTGAGGGCTGTCCTGCACGTACCAGTGATGGTCTCGGCATCTCTGTAGACGGTGGTGACGTCATCGGGGGCCGAGACCTCACTCACATACTGCACTTCGCGGGGGCCGTGCGCGCTGGGGTAGTCTGGCTGCGGATTGGAGGGTTCCCTGTGGGGAAGGGCGGAGGTGGAGGTGTTGTGGTGCGAAGCTGCGGTGTCCAGCTTGCTGGATGAGTTTCACAGGAGAGCAGTATGTGCCATGGGCAGGGCCAGCAGCGAGTGTCAGGCGGAGGGAGAGAGGCAGCAGCGGCTATACACCCTGGATCACACCGCACCTGACTACACCCCCACCAGACCAGATCACTTCCTGTAGACGGAACCTGGGAGGAGAGAAGAGAAACATGAATTGGGTTGCCAGGGAAATTCAAAAGGACCCACAGGACAGATGTTTAAATAATCAATAGGAAAGCAGGTCAGGTCACAGCAGGTCACTCTATCCCCTGGTTCAGGAGGGAAAATAACCAGCCTCTATTGTGGCTCTGTTCAGAAACAACCTCTCAGTCTGAGGAACTTCATGTATATAAACAAGTGCCTAGGTGTTAGGACCTATAGGGGCTAGGGGTTATGGACTAGGGCTTGTTTATGGAACGGGCCCATGTAAGACGGGTAGCAACCAGCAGGATGTACTATGGGAGGGGTGAAGGATGGAAGGACCTGTTTTCCACTCAGAACATAAATGTTGGTGAGCCTCAACTTTCTCTTTCACTGTCTGGTGCTTGCAGAAGTCTGTTTGAGTATTTATAGCCCTATCAAACCACCTGGGAGACTGGTAAGACATATCAACAACAGGAAAAGCTTTGATGTCCTTTTCACACTTCAGGAGAAGTTACAAGACTGATATTAAGCTGTGAGAATGTCAAGATAAAGTGGGACAGTAAAATCAAATAAAAAACATTTATCCATTTTAGGGTGCAGTAATGCAGAGAAGATTTTGAACCTCCCTGTCCCAGTTTTGCTAGTACTGAGAAACAGAACATCAACAGTGTGAAATTAGAAAATACTTCATAAAATGTAGGAAATTATTATAAACTTAAAGCCAAGTTATGAAGAAGGTAACATGTCTTCTGAACGGTTTCGTCTAAGAAGCATGCGGATGCCTTTAGATAGACCATGACACAACAGGACGCAAAATAAAAGGTGCAGAATCAGGTAGAGGTTTTTTATAGGCTAGGTAATACAACATTAAAGTTGACAAAAAAAGACTGACAAAACAAGCAAAACACAGGAAGGGTCCAAAATCTAAAAAGATATATACCGTAGTCTACTAGTATCAACAATATACTCTCTAATTCCATGCATATGCTTCATTCCAAACCAAACAACACATTGTGCTCGATGTCACCCTGTGCACGGTAAATACTGGCAAGCATTCACATGCGCACTACAACACACAGCTGATCACGGGATCGGCCGGTGGAAGCGCAGCAAAACAAACAAACTTGAAAATTAAAAGTGATTAAATGAAATAAAGAAAACCTCTAAGTTGTAAGTTTTTGCCAATGAGCTCTTAAACATCGCAGAGGATTACATAGCTGATATATTTCATCTTTATTTTAACAGGGGGTCATGCTGAGACCAAAGTCTCTTTTAAAGATATATACACTACACATCAACACATGTTCATATTACACACCATATCTAACTAGATACAGTAAGAGGTTACTGGCTAGCTAGGTGTAACGGCCGTCGTCAGAATTAGACCAAGGTGCAGCAGAGGATGTGTTCATCATTAGAATTTTAATTAAAAAAGAGAACACTTTACAAAAACAAAACTAAGACGACCAGAAACAGTCCTGTCAGGAAACACACTGAACAGAAACAATTACCCACAAAACCCAAAGGAAAAACATGCTCCTTATGTGTGACTCCCAATCAGCAACAACGAACTTCAGCTGTGCCTGATTGGGAGCCACACACGGCCCAAAACAAAGAAATACAAAAACATAGAAAAATTAACATAGAACGCCCACCCAATGTAACACCCTGGCCTAACCAAAATAAAGAACAAAAACCAGGGCGTTACACTAGGGGACATTACAGACAATATTACACACCATATCTACCAAGATACAGTAAGAGGTTACTGGCTAGCTAGGAGACGTTACAGACAATATTACACACCATATCTACCTAGATACAGTAAGAGGTTACTGGCTAGCTAGGGGACATTACAGACAATATTACACACCATATCTACCTAGATACAGTAAGAGGTTACTGGCTAGCTAGGGGACATTACAGACAATATTACACACCATATCTACCTAGATACAGTAAGAGGTTACTGGCTAGCTAGGAGACGTTACAGACAATATTACACACCATATCTACCTAGATACAGTAAGAGGTTACTGGCTAGCTAGGAGACATTACAGACAATATTACACACCATATCTACCTAGATACAGTAAGAGGTTACTGGCTAGCTAGGGGACATTACAGACAATATTACACACCATATCTACCTAGATACAGTAAGAGGTTGCTGGCTAGCTAGGAGACATTACAGACAATATTACACACCATATCTACCTAGATACAGTAAGAGGTTACTGGCTAGCTAGGGGACATTACAGACAATATTACACACCATATCTACCTAGATACAGTAAGAGGTTACTGGCTAGCTAGGAGACATTACAGACAATATTACACACCATATCTACCTAGATACAGTAAGAGGTTACTGGCTAGCTAGGGGACATTACAGACAATATTACACACCATATCTACCTAGATACAGTAAGAGGTTACTGGCTAGCTAGGAGACATTACAGACAATATTACACACCATATCTACCTAGATACAGTAAGAGGTTACTGGCTAGCTAGGGGACATTACAGACAATATTACACACCATATCTACCTAGATACAGTAAGAGGTTACTGGCTAGCTAGGGGACATTACAGACAATATTACACACCATATCTACCTAGATACAGTAAGAGGTTACTGGCTAGCTAGGGGACATTACAGACAATATTACACACCATATCTACCTAGATACAGTAAGAGGTTACTGGCTAGCTAGGGGACGCTACAGACAATATTACACACCATATCTACCTAGATACAGTAAGAGGTTACTGGCTAGCTAGGAGACGCTACAGACAATATTACACACCATATCTACCTAGATACAGTAAGAGGTTACTGGCTAGCTAGGAGACGTTACAGACAATATTACACACCATATCTACCTAGATACAGTAAGAGGTTACTGGCTAGCTAGGGGACGTTACAGACAATATTACACACCATATCTACCTAGATACAGTAAGAGGTTACTGGCTAGCTAGGGGACATTACAGACAATATTACACACCATATCTACCTAGATACAGTAAGAGGTTACTGGCTAGCTAGGGGACATTACAGACAATATTACACACCATATCTACCTAGATACAGTAAGAGGTTACTGGCTAGCTAGGAGACATTACAGACAATATTACACACCATATCTACCTAGATACAGTAAGAGGTTACTGGCTAGCTAGGGGACATTACAGACAATATTACACACCATATCTACCTAGATACAGTAAGAGGTTACTGGCTAGCTAGGGGACATTACAGACAATATTACACACCATATCTACCTAGATACAGTAAGAGGTTACTGGCTAGCTAGGAGACATTACAGACAATATTACACACCATATCTTCCTAGATACAGTAAGAGGTTACTGGCTAGCTAGGGGACATTACAGACAATATTACACACCATATCTACCTAGATACAGTAAGAGGTTACTGGCTAGCTAGGGGACGTTACAGACAATATTACACACCATATCTACCTAGATACAGTAAGAGGTTACTGGCTAGCTAGGGGACGTTACAGACAATATTACACACCATATCTACCTAGATACAGTAAGAGGTTACTGGCTAGCTAGGGGACATTACAGACAATATTACACACCATATCTACCTAGATACAGTAAGAGGTTACTGGCTAGCTAGGGGACATTACTGACAATATTACACACCATATCTACCTAGATACAGTAAGAGGTTACTGGCTAGCTAGGGGACATTACAGACAATATTACACACCATATCTACCTAGATACAGTAAGAGGTTACTGGCTAGCTAGGGGACATTACAGACAATATTACACACCATATCTACCTAGATACAGTAAGAGGTTACTGGCTAGCTAGGGGACATTACAGACAATATTACACACCATATCTACCTAGATACAGTAAGAGGTTACTGGCTAGCTAGGGGACATTACAGACAATATTACACACCATATCTACCTAGATACAGTAAGAGGTTACTGGCTAGCTAGGGGACGTTATAGACAATATTACACACCATATCTACCTAGATACAGTAAGAGGTTACTGGCTAGCTAGGAGACGTTACAGACAATATTACACACCATATCTACCTAGATACAGTAAGAGGTTACTGGCTAGCTAGGGGGACATTACAGACAATATTACACACCATATCCCAGACTGAACTCAAAACCAGTGATGTTGAAACACTTGCTATAAATAGCAGACCACTTTGCTTTTTACTTCCCTCCTTTCCTTAGCTCCTCTATTTCTCCCTGTTGTCTGTACTTAAAGCAGAGGTCAGAGGTCAGGTTAAAGCAGGAGGCGCTGTCAGTCTCTACTCCTGCTGGCTATCAAGACAAAATTGAGTCACAGCATTTCTATTCATTTGAGCAAGATGATTCTATGATCATTCTACCTGCTATGATGATTCTACTAAATACATTGGATAAGTTTATACGTTTAAAAGTCAAGACTCAACCAAAAAATATAATGAATTACAATGTTAGTTTTCTTATCCCAACCCCACCCAAGAGTGATGTTAGTTTTCCAGTCTATGCTGCAGTTCATTTCCTTACTGACTTCATTACAGCTTGCATAAGCCCACATTGCAATAGTGATGCACAGCGATAGATCAGCCACTCCCCGGTACTGTTCACTATGACCTGCTGGGTCAGGCTGCTGCCTCCCTTTGTGAGCTTTGCCAGAGAAAACAAGAGTAGACACGGGAAATGTGTTAAATATAGTATGTATCCAGTCTACATCTTGCTGTAGTTGTACTGTTTGAGGACAGTACAAAAAAGAAGAAACGTCCCTTTTTCAGGACCCTGTCTTTCAAAGATAATTTGTAAAAATCCAAATAATTTCACAGATCTTAATTGTAAAGGGTTTAAACACTGTTTCCCATGCTTGTTCAATGAACCATAAACAATTAATGAACATGCACCTGTGGAACGGTCGTTAAGACACTAACAGCTTACAGATGGTAGGCAATTAAGGTCACAGTTATGAAAACTTAGGACACTAAAGAGGCCTTTCTACTGACTCTGAAAAACACCAAAAGAAAGATGCCCAGGGTCCCTGCTCATCTGCGTGAACGTGCCTTAGGCATGCTGCAAGGAGGCATAAGGACTGCAGATGTGGCCAGGGCAATAAATTGCAATGTCCATACTGTGAGATGCCTAAGATAGCGCTATAGGGAGACAGAATGGACAGCTGATCGTCCTCGCAGTGGCAGACAACGTGTAACAACACCTGCACAGGATCGGTACATCCGAACATCACACCTGCGGGAAAGGTACAGGATGGCAACAACAACTGCCTGAGTTACACCAGGAACGCACAATCCCTCCATCAGTGCTCAGACTGTCCGCAATAGGCTGAGAGAGGCTGGACTAAGGGCTTGTGGACCTGTTGTAAGGCAGATCCTCACCAGACATCACCGGCAACAACGGGCACAAACCCACCGTCGCTGGACCAGACAGGACTGGCAAAAAGTGCTCTTCACTGGCGAGTCGCGGTTTTGTCTCACCAGGGGTGATGGTCGGATTCGCGTTTATCGACGAAGGAATGAGCGTTACACCGAGGCCTGTAGTCTGGAGCAGGATCGATTTGGAGGTGGAGGGTCCGTCATGGTCTGGGGCGGTGTGTCACAATATCATCGGACTGAGCTTGTTGTCATTGCAGGCAAGACATGCTCCTCCCTCATGTGGTACCCTTCCTGCAGGCTCATCCTGACATGACCCTCCAGCATGACAATGCCACCAGCCATACTGCTCGTTCTGTGTGTGATTTCCTTCAAGACAGGAATGTCAGCGTTCTGCCATGGCCAGTGAAGAGTCCGGATCGCAATCCCATTGAGCACGTCTGGGACCTGTTGGATCGGAGGGTGAGGGCTGGGGCCATTCCCCCCAGAAATGTCTGGGAACTTGCAGGAGCCTTGGTGGAAGAGTGGGGTAACATCTCACAGCAAGAACTGGCAAATTTGGTGCAGTCCATGAGGAGGAGATGCACTGCAGTACTTAATGCAGCTGGTGGCCACACCAGATACTGACTGTTACTTTTGATTTGGACTCCCCCTTTGTTCAGGGACACATTATTCCATTTCTGTTAGTCACATGTCTGTGGAACTTGTTCAGTTTATGTCTCAGTTGTTGAATCTTATGTTCATACAAATATTTACACATGTTAAGTTTGCTGAAAATAAACGCAGTTGACAATGAGAGGACGTTTCTTTTTTTGCTGAGTTTATATGCAGAAGACAAGGCTGTGCCGTTACTTGTCACTATTTTTTGCTATAAATTCCCTTTTTACAGCTGCTAAACCTGAACAAAGGGTCAACTGAGGGCAAAACAGATCTCGCTCACACACACACACACACACACACACACACAGCCCCCAGCAACAGATGACTGAAAGCCCTTAAAACTACCACTAAAGGCTCTTGCCATTGTAACGTGACCTCTACAAAGCATGCAATATTATTCTACATCTCATATGTCATGTGATATGACACAACAGCCCCAGAAACCAGGGAATACTACAATCGGTTGAAGCGCCTGAGCATTGGGAATGAACACACCATTCATAATACATTACACAACTAACATACTGGACAACACAAGGTAGTTGGAGGGCTTTCAATGTCATTCATATTCAAATCCTACTGAATATTTATGACCTCTTTAAGACTATTTGGTTATAGAGCTATCAATCGAACCGTGAACAATAAAAGCACAGCTCTGGTTTGTCTTTGATGTAGAGGTCTGACATCCAGGATCCACACATGAGTGATGGGTGGGTCATATTGGCACTGTGCATATTCACAGTGTTCCCATAGCAGATGTCTGAGAAGCTCGCCTGGCACTGATAGAACTGTGGAGTCAGCGTAGTGGCTTAGGTTACTGACCTGGTAGAACTGTGGAGTCAGCGTAGTGGCTTAGGTTACTGACCTGGTAGAACTGTGGAGTCAGCGTAGTGGCTTAGGTTACTGACCTGGTAGAACTGTGGAGTCAGCGTAGTGGCTTAGGTTACTGACCTGGTAGAACTGTGGAGTCAGCGTAGTGGCTTAGGTTACTGACCTGGTAGAACTGTGGAGTCAGCGTAGTGGCTTAGGTTACTGACCTGGTAGAACTGTGGAGTCAGCGTAGTGGCTTAGGTTACTGACCTGGTAGAACTGTGGAGTCAGCGTAGTGGCTTAGGTTACTGACCTGGTAGAACTGTGGAGTCAGCGTAGTGGCTTAGGTTACTGACCTGATAGAACTGTGGAGTCAGCGTAGTGGCTTAGGTTACTGACCTGATAGAACTGTGGAGTCAGCGTGGTGGATTAGGTTACTGACCTGGTAGAACTGTGGAGTCAGCGTGAAAGATTAGGTTACTGACCTGATAGAACTGTGGAGTCAGCGTAGTGGATTAGGTTACTGACCTGGTAGAACTGTGGAGTCAGCATGAAAGATTAGGTTACTGACCTGATAGAACTGTGGAGTCAGCGTGGTGGATTAGGATACTGACCTGGTAGAACTGTGGAGTCAGCGTGAAAGATTAGGTTACTGACCTGATAGAACTGTGCCAGACAAGAGTACAACCTAAGAGACCTCTGGATAGATCACCATGACAACACTAATTACAGGAGAGATGATCTGCCCATGTGAACACTTCTCTCTCACACTCACACACACACACACATACACACACACACACACACACACACACACCAAGTCTATTTGTCATATGCACAGGATAAACATGGTACACAGTACAATGAAATGCTTACTTGCAGGTTGACTCTCAACAATGCTGCATAATAAGGAATGATATAAAATCAGTAAATTGACCAGAAATATAAATACAGGGAGAAACTCATTTACAGGAGGATATTTGCACATGCCGGGGAAGGAGAACAGACTGAACAACCTTGTTTGGAGGGCGATGTAGTGTAGCAACTGTCCCCAATGGCACTCTATTCCCCATGTAGTACATAGTAGTGCAGGTAGGGCCCACAGGGCTCTGGTCAAATGTAGTGCATGATGTAGTGAATAGGGTGCTATCTGGGATGCACACTCTGTGGGCCAGACAGCCTCTGTGGGCCAAACAGCCTCTGTGGGCCAGACAGCCTCTGTGGGCCAGACAGCCTCTGTGGGCCAGACAGCCTCTGTGGGCCAGACAGCCTCTGTGGGCCAGACAGCCTGTATCCCTCCCCTGGTCAGCAGCCACATTGAGCCCGGGCAGCGAGCCTCCACGTGGGGAAAGCTGAGCCAAGCGCACACTGATCACATCACCATCGTATCATCAGCCAGTAGGCTAGAGGGCCGTGAGCTCAGAGGGCCAGTGCTGCTGTGCCAGACATTCCTGCTACTGCTGTTCCTGCTGCTGCTATAGCTGTCTACACATACTGGATATACACACACACACGTGATGCGTTTGAGCGCAGCAGAACCAAAGATATACAGCAACATGATCCTGCAGCTGACTCGATAGTGTAAACGTCATCAACAAAACACAGCCACACACAGGGAGAAAGGTCTGCTCTATTCAATTAATCAATATTCAACTCAATGCCCTGTTTTCATGTGGTGACGATTCCTCATCTACTCCCTCTAAATACATTGTCCCAGTCCATTACCTTTGTGACAGCCTGAACAACCCCAGGGACATTACACAGATGGATGGCCAAGCCTGGCACTTTAAACAGACCTCTCTGTCAGTTACTCTGACTCACTGACTCTCAGTACATGGGTCAGGCAGCTTAGATCACAGACTCAAGATCAGGATTGTTATCAAGAGTGCAGAGAGTGAGATCAGTACAGGAATTCTCTAGGAAAAAGTGTGGTCCACACCGTGCTGTTTCTTTAGTGAAAGGATTTGTTCCAGTCTGATGGTTCTGGAACATCAGCACCCACACAATAACTCACCAACAGGACACACAGCCCATAAACTACACTTCTCTGTGTTACACAAACAAACTGCTCCACATTAGCATTCCCTAGAAGTTCCATTGACCAGCCTGGCACCACTTAGCGATAGCTGAAAAGCACATTTGGAGTTGCAAGTACTTCATTGACCGTTAACATCAGGGCACACTTAGTAACACAAGCAGGGATGCACGATATATTGGTGAACATATCGGAATCAGCCGACACTACCTAAAAATGCCAACATCGGTATCGGCCCGATGTCTAGTTGAACGCCGATGTTAAAAACCGATGTCAAAGTTGACGTGCATACCTATATAACGTAATAACGCCACGTAAAATGTTGCGCTACACATGCAACACAGCATTCCTAACCTAGCCCACAATGTCTGCTGTGTGGATCGAGCAGTCAAGTCGAACAGTCATTTGAAAGAGTAAGAAAATTTCAGCTAGACAACTCAAAGGCGAAATCCATTAAAGCCAAGATAATGGAATTCATTGCCCTTGACAATCAACCATTCTCTGTCGTGGCTGATGTTGGCCTTCGCCGACTGGTCGAGCACCGGTACACACTACTTATTTTTCAGATGTTGCCTTACAGGAGTTACACAGTAATAGCGTCACGACATGCATACTATGGAACACCGTTTGGGTCTTTGCGTGTCAAAAAAGATACAGTAGCACTGTCAAAGCTGTACAAACAAGTCCGCAAACAAGCAAACACCGGCCACGAACGATGTGTTTACAATACTGCGTTGGTAATAAAGCTTCATTTGTTCGACCACAACTTCTGGGGTAGCTAGCTTTAGCTTGCTACCAAGCTAGCACCAATACAACCAGCCTTAAAACAATGACCAGTAGAAACTGCAGTCATTTTCATTATTCTTAGCAATGATTTAGAAATCATTGTAAGTAATAGCTAGGTTGCCATTTGTTCGCCTATTGAAATTGAACTTAATTTCATGTAAATAGCTAGCTAACGTTATAAGCAGCCAGCTAGCTTCATTTGGCTAGTGAGGTTCGACCGGACAAGGTTATGTGTTGTGAAGCTAGCTACAATAAGGATTAGGCACAATAGTGGAATTTGCGGGTTGACTTCAAAATAAAAGTGTCATTGACAGTGATGCAAATGAATACAAACAGTAGAATTATGCCATACTTTTATTTTGAAGGCTAACCACAAAGTCCACTATTGTGGCTAATCCTTATTGTGGCTAGCTTCACATAGATGGGTCTGACCACCATTAATCAAATAAGAACTGTCTTATAAATTAGGGTTATTTTAGATGACACCTATCTATATAGTTAACTAGCTAACTATAGATACTGAAACAGACTGTCGCTAGCTTTTTTATTTTTTATTTATGACCAGCACTGTAGGTGCGCGAGACAACTTTACCAGCATCATCTTCTTATTTTATTAAAGAAAACATTTAATCAAAATAAACAAAACGACAAAAACAGTCCAGTAAGGTGCACAGACTATACTAGAAACAACCACCCACAAACACAAGTGAAAACAAACACAACTAAATATGGCCTCCAATTAGAGACAACAACCAGCTGCCTCTAATTGGAGGTCATTGCCAAAACTCACATAGAAATAGAAAAGCTAGATTAAACATAGAAATAGGAAAACTAGAACCTAAACCCACAAAACCCAAACACACAAAACAAACACCCCCCTGCCACGCCCTGACCAACTATAATGACAAATAACCCCTTTTACTGGTCAGGATGTGACAGTACCCCCCCTTCCCCCCCAAAGGTGCAGACCCCGAATGCACCTTAAACAAAAACCCCACAAAACAAACCCAAACTTAAAGGGAGGGAAGGGAGGGTGGCCATCGTCAACAACGGTCCCTGTGCTACACCCCCCCTCCCAATCCTCCCACTACAGAGGTGGCTCTGGCTCTGGGCGTAGCTCCCGTTCCGTAGACTCCGGGCTGGGGAGCGTCGCTGGAGACTCCGGGCTGGGGAGCGTCGCTGGGAGCTCCGGGCTGGGGAGCGTCGCTGGGAGCTACGGGCTGGGGAGCTTCGCTGGGAGCTACGGGCTGGGGAGCGTCGCTGGGAGCTCCGGGACTGTAGGCCGTCTCTGCAGGCTCCGGGACTGTAGGCCGTCTCTGCAGGCTCCGGGACTGTAGGCCGTCTCTGCAGGCTCCGGGACTGTAGGCCGTCTCTGCAGGCTCCGGGACTGTAGGCCGTCTCTGCAGGCTCCGGGACTGTAGGCCGTCTCTGCAGGCTCCGGGACTGTAGGCCGTCTCTGCAGGTTCCGGACTGTAGGCTGTCGCCGGAAGCGCTGGACGGGGAACTGTCGCCGGAAGCTCTGGACGGGGACTGCGCACTGGAGGCCTGATGCGTGGGGCTGGCTTAGGAGGCGCCAGAACAGTAACACACACCACAGGACTAGTGCGAGGAGCAGGAACAGGATGTACCGGACTGGGCAGACGCACTGGAGGCCTGATGCGTGGGGCTGGCTTTAGAGGCGCCAGACTAGTAACACGCGCCTCAAGGCTGGTGCGGAGAGCAGGAACAGGACGTACTGGGCCATGAACCCTCACCGGCGGTCTGATGCTTGCAACTTGCATCACCGGTCCTGGCTCGATGCTGGCTCTAGCATGACACCTGTGAGGAGCTTTCACCAAGCGCACCGGGCTGTAGCTGCGCACTGGCGATACCGTGCGTATCTCCGCATAACATGGTGCTTGCTTGATCCGTCACTCCCCATAGTAAGCACAGGTGCTCCTTCCTGCCCTTTCCGCCAGTACCTCTCTCTGGAATCTCGCGTTAAGCTCCTCGCTTGATTCCTTGACTGGCTCCTTTTTGCTCCACGGCTCTCTCCTGTACACCCGGAAAGTTAGGTCAGGGCTCCCCCTGACTTAGCCCAACTCCCCGTATGGCCCCCCAAAAAATGTTTTTGGGGCTGCCTCCTCACCTCCTGAAATGGAGGATATAATGCCTCATACCTCCGTCGTTCCCTCTTAGCTTCCTCCAGCTCCTCCTTCGGGCGCTGGTACTCCCCAGTCTGGCTCCATGGACCCTTACCATCGAGGATCTCCTCCCATGTCCATGACTCCAAATAGCTCTCCTGCTGCTCCTTGCTCCGCTGCTTGGTCCTTCTTTGGTGGGTGGTTCTGTCATAGGCGTCGTAAGGATTGAACCAAAACGCAGCGGGTAAAGTGCTCATCTTCTTATTTTATTAAAGAAAACACTTAATCAAAATAAACAAAACGACAAAAACAGTCCAGTAAGGTGCACAGACTATAGTAGAAACAACCACCCACAAACACAAGTGAAAACAAACACAACTAAATATGGCCTCCAATTAGAGACAACAATAACCAGCTGCCTCTAATTGGAGGTCATTGCCAAAACTCACATAGAAATAGAAAAGCTAGATTAAACATAGAAATAGGAAAACTAGAACCTAAACCCACAATACCAAAACGCACAAAACAAACATCCCCCCCCTGCCACGCCCTGACCAACTATAATGACAAATAACCCCTTTTACTGGTCAGGACGTGACAGTGACGTGCAGTCATATTCAGATCCTGATTGGTCAACAAGCTTATGACACGTCAAATAGTGTTATTTGACACATATCTTTTTTGACACGCAAAGACATTCCATAGAAATCCTGGTTGAGAATGAAACGACTGAAGAAATGAACAACAAAACAGCACAGCAAGTAAATGAAATAAATAGTTTTTGATTATGTTTTACGGGTAATGGGGACATACGTGCAAACAATTTTGGGGGGGGAGATCAGTGTGGTGTGTGTGTGTCTATGTGTAACCTTTATTTAACTAGGCAAGTCAGGTAAGAACAAATTCTTATTTACAATGACGGTTTACCCTGGCCAAACCCAAATGACGCTGGGCCAATTGTGCGCCGCCCTCTGGGACTCCCAATCACACCCGGATGTGATAGAACCCGGATTCGAACCAGGGACTGTAGTGACACCTCTTGCACTGAGATGCAGTGCCTTAGACCGCTGCGTCTATGTGTGTGTGTTAACTATTTAACTGTACTAGAATGCTTAAAAGGCCGCAACAATTTTCAATATCAGTTATCGGTATCGTTTTTTTGGGCAAGGAAAATATCGGATATCGGCCAAAAATAGAATATCGGTGCATCGCTAAACACAAGAGAGACAGATATGCATTAAGAACATTGTGACCCTGATGACACCTAGTGAGAGAGGTGACATGTAGTGCTGCTGGTGAGTAAACTAGGACTGTGTCCCAAATGGCACTGGTCAAAAGTAGTGCACTACATAGGGAACAGTGTGCCATTTGGGATATAACCTGTGTCTGTAACCTGCTCCCTATGCTGAACTCTGGCCTGAAGTTTTTGAGATATCAGCGGTAGAACTGAAACCCAAGAAGAGACAGGCCACAGTCACTCCGATACCCCACTGACTCTGGAACATTCCCCTCTAAACACCTGAGATAACAGGTGAGGTTCAGGGCCCATGTCATGTATCAGGTCATAATGGGTCTCCTCCAAGGCAGCATCACTTTCTAATACCTATAGCTGCTGCTGACACAGCTGCATGTACTGCATTAGGCCCAGTGGACAGCTGACAGGTAAATGTTTCAGTATATGGAGGAAGAACGGCACATGAGATATTCTTATTTGCTTTCTGACACAGGCACACCATTCCTAAGTGTTGTTTGGAGAACAGGTCTAAACTGAGTGGGAAGAGGAGATGTTCATCATCCCTTCATTCATCATCTCATAATCCACTATGTTTCATCTTCTCATCTTATGAAAACAACCCACAGCCCAGACTCCAGAGTGACTCAGTCCTCTGTTTATATATGTGGCCTCAGCAGCTAAAAATAGACATTCATCTGTAAAGTAAATGCCATCCACAGGTAATTATTACTTTAATAGAGGGTGCTTTCCAATGGAAGACAAGCAAGCATCTATTAAGTGTTTCCATTTAATTGTTACTACTATGTAACACTGATGAGGCTTATAATATACATTTTATAAAGTAGACAATCATTTTTGCCTTCCATATGCCAGTTCAGTTAAATCCTGGTACTTTTCATATGGCTAAATAAAGAGCTTCCTAATGATGGCAGACACATCACCTGAGGCCATTGCTCAAGATCCACATTGCTGTGTCTAAATAATGAAAACAAAAAAGGGTCCAATATCTTTACATTACAGAGTAAACAAAACAACAGACTATCTGGCCCAGTCCATTCTAATCCCGATGGGGCAAGTGTGCATCCCAAATGATACCTCACTCCCTAAGTAGCACAGTACTTATGACCAGGGCATGGTACCACCTCACTCCCTACATAGTGCACTACTTATGACCAGGGCATGGTACTATTTGAGATGTAAACCCAAGCCCAGTCACCATTTAGACCTAAAGTTAAGACCTGGGCGGGGTTTGCAGTTTTGGGACTTTTTCTATTGGTTCATTAAGTCAGGAAAGCTCTAATAGACACAGACAATTTGAAAAAAATGTCAAGTATTTGCAACGAAGGGCTTCACACCACGCCAACCCAGGGCTTCACACCACGCCAACCCAGGGCTTCACACCACGCCAACCCAGTGCTTCACACCACGCCAACCCAGGGCTTCACACCACGCCAACCCAGAGCTTCACACCACGCCAACCCAGAGCTTCACACCACGACAGAGCTTCACACCACGCCAACCCAGGGCTTCACACCACGCCAACCCAGGGCTTCACACCACGCCAACCCAGGGCTTCACACCACACCAACCCAGGGCTTCACACCACGCCAACCCAGGGCTTCACACCATGCCCAGCCTACCCTTTCATGTGGTGTAAAAGACTAAAACATAACTAGATACAGCAGTTGAACAATCATGCACTTTTTAGCTCAACCAGTCAATGATGGTTATTCAACTAGAACACAGAAGTGTCTAAACCCCACCCATAAGGTTCCTGGGCTATGACCCATGACAGAATGCTGCTCCCACCATGACACACTGTCACGCCCTGACCTTAGAGATCCCTTTTATTCTCTACTTGGTTAGGTCAGGGTGTGACTAGGGTGGGAAATCTGTTACTTATTTCTATGTTGGCCTGATATGGTTCCCAATCAGAGGCAGCTGTCTATCGTTGTCTCTGATTGGGGATCATATTTAGGCAGCCTTTTCTCACCTGTTGTTTGTGGGATCTTATTTTGAGTTAGTGCATGTTGCACCTCTGTCGTCACGGTTTGTTGTTTTGTTTATAGTATATCTTGCTGTAACGCCCTGGCCATAGAGAGGGGTTTTTGTTCTTTATTTTGGTTAGGCCAGGGTGTTACATTGGGTGGGCGTTCTATGTTCATTTTTCTATGTTTTTGTATTTCTTTGTTTTGGGCCGTGTGTGGCTCCCAATCAGGCACAGCTGTAGTTCGTTGTTGCTGATTGGGAGTCACACATAAGGAGCCTGTTTTTCCTTTGGGTGTTGTGGGGGGATTGTTCCTGTTTAGTGTCTTGCACTTGACAGTACTGTTTGGCTGTCGGTTTTGTTTTAGTGTTCTTACGTTTATTAAAACTCAAGATGAACACTAACTCCGCTGCACCTTGGTCTACTCTTTCCACAGACAGCCGTTACAGAATCCCCCACCAACAACGGACCAAGCAGCGGAGGAAAGAGAAGCACAAGCAGCGACGGAACAATAATATGGACTATCGGGAGTCGTGGACCTGGGAGGAGATCAGAGCCGGAGTGGGCCCATGGAAGAAGGCAAAGGAGGACCGGGAAGATTACAGTGGAACGCCGATAGCGTTCCAACCGGAGAGGCACCCCCAATAAAAAAAAATTGGGGGGGGCACATGGACAGATCGGCGGAGCCGAGGATGGAACCAGAGCCAGTCGGGGTAAAATTGGAGGTGCGTGAAGCAGAGACTGTTAAGGAGTTGATGGGTAAATTGGAGGAGAGGAATATGAGAGAGCTACTGTGTTGGTGTATTAGGCACGGCATTCATCCTGCAGAGCGTGTCCTAGAAATGTCACCTGAGTTAGTACTTCATACTTGTCCTGAGGTGCGTGCTAGCCGTCTAGTAAAGACAGTACCAGGCCCACGCACCTGGCCTCCAGTGCGTCAGCCCAGTCCTACTCATCCTATTCCTGCTCCTCGCACTAGCTCTGAAGTGTGTGTATCCAAACTGGCACTTCCAGTACCAGCACCACGCATCAGGCTTCCAGTGCGGTAGCCCAGTCCAACTCAGCCTGTTCCTGCTACCCGCACTAACCCTGAGGTGCGTGTCCCCGAACTGGCACTTCCAGTACCAGCACCACACATCAGGCCTCCTGTGGGTCTCTCCAGCCTGGTCTATCCTGTGCCTCCTCCCAGGACCAGGCCTCCAGTGGGTCTCCCCCTCCTGGTCAGTCCTGTGCCTCCTCCTAGGACCAGGCCTCCAGTGGGTCTCCCCAACCTGGTCTATCCTGTGCCTCCTCCCAGGACCAGGCCTCCTGTGGGTCTCCCCAGCCTGGTGAGTCCAGTGCCTGCGCCCAGAGCCAGGCCTCCTTCATGTCTCCCCAGCCTGGTGAGTCCTGGGCCAGAGCCGCCAGAGCCGCCCGCCTGTCCGGAGCCGCCAGAGCCGCCGGCCTGTCCGGAGCCGCCAGAGCCGCCCGCCTGTCCGGAGCCGCCAGAGCCGCCCGCCTGTCCGGAGCCGCCAGAGCCGCCCGCCTGTCCGGAGCCGCCAGAGCCGCCCGCCTTTCCGGAGCCGCCAGAGCCGCCCGCCTGTCCGGAGCCGCCAGAGCCGCCCGCCTGTCCGGAGCCGCCAGAGCCGCCCGCCAGCCTGGTGAGTCCTGTGCCTGCGCCCAGGGCCAGGCCTCCTTCATGTCTCCCCAGCCACCTAAGTGGGCAACGCCGAGGGTGGGGCGGAGGCCACGTCCTGCACCTGAGCCGCCGCCGTAAGAAGGCCCACCCGGACCCTCCCCTTCAGAGTCAGGTTTTGCGGCCGGAGTCCGCACCTTTGGGGGGGGGTGTACTGTAATGCCCTGGCCATAGAGAGGGGTTTTTGTTCTTTATTTTGGTTAGGCCAGGGTGTTACATTGGGTGGGCGTTCTATGTTCATTTTTCTATGTTTTTGTATTTCTTTGTTTTGGGCCGCGTGTGGCTCCCAATCAGGCACAGCTGTAGTTCGTTGTTGCTGATTGGGAGTCACACATAAGGAGCCTGTTTTTCCTTTGGGTGTTGTGGGGGGATTGTTCCTGTTTAGTGTCTTGCACCTGACAGTACTGTTTGGCTGACGGTTTTCTTGTTTTGTTTTATAGTGTTCTTACGTTTATTAAAACTCAAGATGAACACTAACTCCGCTGCACCTTGGTCTACTCTTTCCACAGACAGCCGTTACACTTGCATAGTTTCACATATTAATAAAGATGTGGAACAATACTCATGCTGCGCCTTGGTCCTTCTCTACACACAAACGTGACAGAAGATCCCACCACCCACGGACCAAGCAGCGTGCCCTGGAGGAACAGGGATCCTGGGCATGGGAGGAAAGCCAGGAGTGGAGGACATGAAACTCTCCAAAGTGTCACGAGGGCATAGTGTTTTATCTAAACAAGGTTCACGACACACTAGAGAACAGCTCAACAGTCACAACCACTGTGATTATTATTTGACCCTGCTGGTCATCTTTGAATGTTTGAACATCTTGAAGAACTATCTGGCCTTAATGGCCATGTTCTGTTATAATCTCCACCCAGCACAGCCAGAAGAGGACTGGCCACCCTTCAGAGCCTGGTTCCTCTCTGGGTTTCTTCCTAGGTTCCTGCCTTTCTAGGGAATTTTTCCTAGCCACTGTGCTTCTACATCTGCATTGCTGTTTGTGGTTTTAGGCTGGGTTTCTGTATAGCACTTTGTGACAACTACTGATGTAAAAAGGGATTTATAAATACATTTGATTAGAACACACAACACATTGTGACAACGTTATTGACCTCTTCTGATACCACTTGTGTTTGTCTTACATGACTAAATGTGCCAACCGGTCCTCAAATGATACAGACACTGGCAACTAGAAGGATAGAAAATAATGAGTTCCTAAAATGATCCTCTCAACATTTTCAATGCACTCCGAGACTAGCCTGGTCCCATATCTGATGAACCATAGTCAGTGAAGTTGGCTGAATATAAAAGCACATCTAGAACAAGGCTACCCTGAGACCATTCCAGTAAAACACCAGCACATCTAGAACAAGGCTACCCTGAGACCATTCCAGTAATAAACACCAGCACATCTAGAACAAGGCTACCCTGAGACCATTCCAGTAATAAACACCAGCACATCTAGAACAAGGCTACCCTGAGACCATTCCAGTAATAAACACCAGCACATCTAGAACAAGGCTACCCTGAGACCATTCCAGTAATAAACACCAGCACATCTAGAACAAGGCTACCCTGAGACCATTCCAGTAATAAACACCAGCACATCTAGAACAAGGCTACCCTGAGACCATTCCAGTAATAAACACCAGCACATCTAGAACAAGGCTACCCTGAGACCATTCCAGTAATAAACACCAGCACATCTAGAACAAGGCTACCCTGAGACCATTCCAGTAATAAACACCAGCACATCTAGAACAAGGCTACCCTGAGACCATTCCAGTAATAAACACCAGCACATCTAGAACAAGGCTACCCTGAGACCATTCCAGTAATAAAGACCAGCACATCTAGAACAAGGCTACCCTGAGACCATTCCAGTAATAAACACCAGCACATCTAGAACAAGGCTACCCTGAGACCATTCCAGTAATAAACACCAGCACATCTAGAACAAGGCTACCCTGAGACCATTCCAGTAATAAACACAAGTTATCTTGATTAACTAAATTGTAAAGTATTTTGTCAGTGATGTATTTTTCGTTATATGTAGGACACCAGCAAGACTAGCTGTCACCACTGACGGAGGCTAATGGGGATCCCAACAAATCAATCAAAAATAAAAGAACTTGGAAGACGTTCACATGGTAAATGATATGCATACATACCAGAGCTCTCTGTCTGAACCAGACTACGAACATAACAGCCTTTCAGTGTAATGACCTCCCTCTACCAGGACTACAGCCCCACCTGAGGTCAGCACAATCTATTCAATTTACTGTCACGTCTAGAGTAGGCCTAAATCCAATCATGTATTCCACTGACCCTCATTGGAAACAAACAAACACATGCTGACCCATAGTCAGACACTCAAACAATCAACTACTTTTCCTACTAGCACCGGGGTTGTGTTCCAAATGGCACTCTATTCCCTATATAGTGCACTACTTTTGACCAGAGCACTATGGGCATTATATAGGGAATAGGGTGCCATTTGGGACTGAGGCCTGATATGAGGAAAAACAACCTCAACAGGGACACAGGTCTGACCTGATGACAAAGTAGCCTAGAGCTACTTATGTCACCAGAAAAACTATGCATTCAACTAGACACCATTAGCCTGCCTGACTAGCGTTAGCCATGGCAGAAAGACATGGAGACTCCTCCTTTCAGCAAGTCCAGATTAACTGCCTGCCTCACTACAGTGTGACTGAGTCTCCTGCTGGAATGAGGCATGTTGGGGCTCTGAGCTCAGCTCCATTCTTTGGCCTCTCCTTTGTAAATAAAGCTTTTGTTTTTTGGGGGCAATGGGCATCCCACTTTCTGCCTTTCTACCCAATCACAGCTACAGACAGCAGCTTCAAATATTGCTCAACACAGAGCTGACTGCTTGAACAGGAGGGACAACCCTTTTCCTCTAGTTGTTGGGAAATGTAGGCCCAGTGTCCTAGTAGTTGGCTGCTGGCAGCAGAACACTGTCCGAGGGTCCAATTAGAATGAGCAGGTTTGATTTCTAGTTGACCTCTTCCCCCCCCCCCCACTTGTATATGACAGATTCATTGCAACATTTATTCCATGGCAAACAAGGTAGGGGGACAAGTGGGGGACACAAAGTGATTATTAATCATAGCAGAATGAGCAGTTTAACTGTAAGTCTCTACACAGCCACAGATAAAGGAACACACCATCCCACCACCTTTCCTCAGAAAGTGTTCCTCTGTGTGTGACTGAGGCAGTCAACAGAAGCAGGCCTCTGAGTTGATCCCATAATGCCTCCACTCCCGTTGTTCTCTCCTTTGTTCAGTTAGTTTCAGGGGGACTGTTAAGAAAGTTGCATTACTTTGGAGACGTGCCCTGAAATATAATGGGAGAGAGAGCAGACCAGAGTTCCTGTGGAAAGTGTGAGACCTCGGAATGAGCTGGCGGAGAAAAACCCATTAAAGAAACTACGTATGGCCAGTTTTCATTCAGCTAGCTATTAATAGCTAGTGTGCCTCAGGATATCAACTATAAACTATCAACAAATCATGCATATATATTTCAAATGTGAATGCTTGTGATATTAGACAGATGATGTGAACTCATTTGATTAAAAAAAACAGTTAAACTTCAACTGTAGAAAAACCTTTAGTTTAACATTTATACTAGGGATTAGAGGTCGACCGATTAGGATTTTTCAATGCCGATACAGATTATTGGAGGACCAAAAAAGCCGATACCGATTAATATATATACACTGCTCAAAAAAATAAAGGGAACACTAAAATAACACATCCTAGATCTGAATGAATGAAATAATCTTATTAAATACTTTTTTCTTTACATAGTTGAATGTGGTGACAACAAAATCACACAAAAAATAATCAATGGAAATCCAATTTATCAACTCATGGAGGTCTGGATTTGGAGTCACACTCAAAATTAAAGTGGAAAACCACACTACAGGCTGATCCAACTTTGATGTAATGTCCTTAAAACAAGTCAAAATAAGGCTCAGTAGTGTGTGTGGCCTCCACGTGCCTGTATCACCTCCCTACAACGCCTGGGCATGCTCCTGATGAGGTGGTGGATGGTCTCCTGAGGGATCTCCTCCCAGACCTGGACTAAAGCATCCGCCAACTCCTGGACAGTCTGTGGTGCAACGTGGCGTTGGTGGATGGAGCGAGACATGATGTCCCAGATGTGCTCAATTGGATTCAGGTCTGGGGAACGGGCGGGCCAGTCCATAGCATCAATGCCTTCCTCTTGCAGGAACTGCTGACACACTCCAGCCACATGAGGTCTAGCATTGTCTTGCATTAGGAGGAACCCAAGGCCAACCGCACCAGCATATGGTCTCACAAGGTGTCTGAGGATCTCATCTCGGTACCTAATGGCAGTCAGGCTACCTCTGGCGAGCACATGGAGGGCTGTGTGCCCCCCCCCCAAAGAAATGCCACCCCACACCATGACTGACCCACCGCCAAACTGGTCATGCTGGAGGATGTTGCAGGGAGCAGAACGTTCTCCACGGCGTCTCCAGACTCTGTCACGTCTGTCACATGTGCTCAGTGTGAACCTGCTTTCATCTGTGAAGAGCACAGGGCGCCAGTGGCAAATTTGCCAATCTTGGTGTTCTCTGGCAAATGCCAAACGTCCTGCACGGTGTTGGGCTGTAAGCACAACCCCCACCTGTGGACGTCGGGCCCTCATACCACCCTCATGGAGTCTGTTTCTGACCGTTTGAGCAGACACATGTACATTTGTGGCCTGCTGGAGGTCATTTTCAGGGCTCTGGCAGTGCTCCCCCGCTCCTCCTTGCACAAAGGCGGAGGTAGCGGTCCTGCTGCTGGGTTGTTGCCCTCCTACGGCCTCCTCCACGTCTCCTGATGTACTGGCCTGTCTCCTGGTAGCGCCTCCATGCTCTGGACACTACGCTGACAGACACAGCAAACCTTCTTGCCACAGCTCGCATTGATGTGCCATCCTGGATGAGCTGCACTACCTGAGCCACTTGTGTGGGTTGTAGACTCTGTCTCATGCTACCACTAGAGTGAAAGCACCGCCAGCATTCAAAAGTGACCAAAACATCAGCCAGGAAGCATAGGAACTGAGAAGTGGTCTGTGGTCACCACCTACAGAACCACTCCTTTATTGGGGGTGTCTTGCTAATTGCCTATAATTTCCACCTGTTGTTTATTCTATTTGCACAACAGCATGTGAAATTTATTGTCAATCAGTGTTGCTTCCTAAGTGGACAGTTTGATTTCACAGAAGTGTGATTGACTTGGAGTTACATTGTGTTGTTTTAGTGTTCCCTTTATTTTTTTGAGCAGTATATATTTGTAACAATGACAATTACAACAATACTGAATGAACAATAAACACTTTTATTTTAACTTAATAGAATACATCAATAAAATCTATTTAGTCTCAAATAAATAATGAAACGTTCAATTTGGTTTAAATAATGCAAAAACAAAGTGTTGGAGAAGAAAGTAAAAGTGCAATATGTGCCATGTAAAAAAGCTAACGTTTAAGTTCCTTGATCAGAACATGAGAACATATGAAAGCTGGTGGTTCCTTTTAACACGAGTCGTCAATATTCCCAGGTAAGAAGTTTTAGGTTGTAGTTATTATAGGACTATTTCTCTCTATACCATTTGTATTTCATATACCTTTGACTATTGGATGTTCTAATAGGTACTTTAGTATTGCCAGCCTAATCTCGGGAGTTGATAGGCTTGAAGTCATAAACAGCACAATGCATTGCGAAGAGCTGCTGGCAAATGCAGGAAAGTGCTGTTTGAATGAATGCTTACGAGCGTGCTGTTGCCTACCACCGCTCAGTCAGACTGCTCTATCAAATCATAGACTTACTTATAATATCACACAAAAATACGAGCCTTAGGTCATTAATATTTCAAATCTGGAAACTATCATTTCGAAAACAAAACCTTTATTCTTTCAGTGAAATACGGAACCGTTCCGTATTTTATCTAACAGGTGGCATCCATAAGTCTAAATATTGCTGTTACATTGCACAACCTTCAATGTTATGTCATAATTACGTACAATTCTGGCAAATTAGTTCGCAACGAGCCAGGCGGCCCAAACTGTTGCATATACCCTGACTCTGCGTGCAATAAACGGAAGAGAAGTGACACAATTTCACCTGGTTAATATTGCCTGCTAATATGAATTATTTTAACTAAATATGCAGGTTTAAAAATATATATACTTCTGTGTATTGATTTTAAGAAGGGCATTGATGTTTATGGTTAGGTACTTTAGTGCAACGATTGTGCTTTTTTCACAAATGTGCTTTTGTTAAATCATCCCCCGTTTGACGAAGTTGGCTGTCTTTGTTAGGAAGAAATAGTATTCACACAGTTCGCAACGAGCCAGGCGGCCCAAACTGCTGCATATACCCTGACTCTGTTGCACAGAACGCAAGAGAGGTGACACAATTTCCCTAGTTAAAAGAAATTCATGTTAGCAGGCAATATTAACTAAATATGCAGGTTTAAAAATATATACTTATGTATTGATTTTAAGAAAGGCATTGATGTTTATGGTTAGGTACACATTGGTGCAACAACAGTGCTTTTTTTGCAAATGCGCTTGTTAAATCACCCGTTTGGCAAAGTAGGCTGTGATTCAATGATAAATTAACAGGCACCGCATCGATTATATGCAACGCAGGACAAGCTAGATAAACTAGTAATATCATCAACCATGTGTAGTTAACTAGTGATTATGTTAAGATTGATTGTTTTTTTTATAAGATAAGTTTAATGCTAGCTAGCACCTTACCTTGGCTCCTTGCTGCACTCGTATAACAGGTAGTCAGCCTGACACGCAGTCTCCTTGTGGAGTGCAATGTAATCGGCCATGATCGGTGTCCAAAAAGGCCGATTACCGATTGTTATGAAAACTTGAAATCGGCCCTAATTAAATTGGCCATTCCGATTAATCGGTCGACCTCTACTAGGGATGAATTCATTGTTAGTCATCTGGAGGGGTTGCTTTGCTTCCATTCTTTGAATGATGAAACTGCCTCTCAGCATATTGCACAACTGGTGAAAAAGACAAACGGGATATTGATGTTATTAGACTAAATGGAGAGATGTAGTGCCTGATCGACTACAGAAATAGATATGAACTGTATTAGACTAAATGGAGAGATGTAGTCCCTGATCGACTGCAGAAGTAGATATGAACTGTATTAAACTAAATGGAGAGATGTAGTGCCTGATCGACTGCAGAAATAGATATGAACTGTAAAGGCCCAGTAAGTGTTGGTTACGTAGGCAGTAGACGTTCAACTAGTAAAACATGCTTCATAATTACTGTATGTAAGAATAGAGAGAAGTGACTGCAAAAGCAAGAGTGGATCCTCTTGCTCTCTTGTATAGCCATGTCTATACCTCAGCTGTAGGAAAGTTAGAATAGGATAGGCCAAACAAATCTGGCCTAACACATTTGCATTAGCAGGATTGGACTGGACATACAGACACAACATGAACCACCTAATTACAGTGAGTGATACTGGCTGCCATAAATAGGAGCAGCGAGAGTTAGAGGTGAAAGAGAGAGAGAGAAGAGGTTAGGGGAGAGGGGTTAGTAGAGAGAGAGAGAGAGAGAGAGAGAGAGAGAGAGAGAGAAGAGATTAGGGGAGAGAGAGAGAGAGAGAGGAGAGAGAGAGAAGAGGTTAGGTGAGGGGTTAGGAGAGAGTGAAAGAGAGAAGATGTTAGGGGTGAGCGAGAGAGTGAGGTTAGGGGTGAGATAGAGAGGGGTGAGGGGAGAGAGGGAGGTTAGGGGTGAGAGAGAGAGAGGTTAGGTTAGGCGGTGAGCGAGAGAGAGGTTAGGGGTGAGCGAGAGAGAGAGGTTAGGGGTGAGCGAGAGAGTGAGGTTAGGGGTGAGCGAGAGAGTGAGGTTAGGGGTGAGCGAGAGAGTGAGGTTAGGGGCGAGAGAGTGAGGTTAGGGGTGAGCGAGAGAGTGAGGTTAGGGGTGAGCGAGAGAGTGAGGTTAGGGGTGAGCGAGAGAGTGAGGTTAGGGGTGAGCGAGAGAGTGAGGTTAGGGGTGAGCGAGAGAGTGAGGTTAGGGGTGAGCGAGAGAGTGAAGTTAGGGGTGAGCGAGAGAGTGAGGTTAGGGGTGAGCGAGAGAGTGAGGTTAGGGGTGAGCGAGAGAGTGAGGTTAGGGGTGAGCGAGAGAGTGAGGTTAGGGGTGAGCGAGAGAGTGAGGTTAGGGGTGAGCGAGAGAGTGAAGTTAGGGGTGAGCGAGAGAGTGAAGTTGGGGTGAGCTAGAGAGATGAGGGGAGCGTTCCTCTGCCCAGGTGTTGCTGAAGCATACCAGATCTAAAAACGCCTGGATAGGCATCAGTTTACCACATCATATGTTATAGCAATCTGGTGCCCAACGGCACAGTCGATGATGTGACACGCAACCATTGGTTGATGCACGCAACGTCTGAGCAGGGGAACACGACCAAGCTCTCTAGGCGTTCAGGCCAAAACACACGTGCAGAAGAGCAGAGAAGAAGAAATCACTCATGCATTAAGTGGATGAGAAAATGCAAGAGACCGTAATAAGGCCAGTCGCTTTTCCCAGAGATTGTGAAATGAGTAGGAAAGCAATGGACCCATGTGTTCCTCGAAAGTCTCTCCACACTAAATCACAGTGGGATCATGAACTACGTCTAAGAACAATATATAACCCCAGTCCTAATGCTCAGCTGTATGGTTGGTTATACAACCCATCATCTCTCTCTGCTGCAGGGAATGGCACAATTATTGAGCTGCTCGGATGCAATCTGTTAAAACACAGGGATTATAAATCCCGTATGGATGGCATGGCCCCGGCTGATCCTGACTGACACACACACACACACACACACACACACACACACACACACACACACACACACACACACACACACAGCAGTAGTACGGGTGATGTAGTAAGGGGACCTATGTGACACGTGTTTCACACAGCTGGTTTGAGCCACACTCAGCAGCACAATGGTCAATAGGGCATGATTAGGATTATGACACACATGATTGTTTGAACTTAATGTGGCCTTGAGTATTGGATGTGCCACCGTATCAGATGGAAACACCACCACAGACCTGTGTGTGTGTGTGGTTGAGTAGTTGAGAGCAGCCTCCATAGCAATGCATGAAAGTCTGGCATGGTACCAATAGGGCATGATTATGACACACATGTATGTTTGAACTAGTGCATTTAATGTGGCCTTGAATACTGGATCTCAAAATGCCAGTGTATCAGATAGAAATGATGTGTGTGTGTGTAGTTGAGAACAGCTAAAAGCAAATCAAAATAAAATGTTATTTGTCACGTGACGAATACAACAGGTGTAGTAGACCTTACCGTGAAATGCTTACTTACAAGCCCTTAACTCCATTTCTTGAACTGCATTGTTGGTTAAGAAAAGATTTACTAAATAAACTAAAGTAAAAAATTAAATAAAAAGTTACAGTAAAATAACAATAATGAGTTAGTTGAGGTCATTTGTACATGTCGGTAGGGGTAAAATGACTATGCATAGATAATAAACAGTGAGTAGCAGCAGTGTAAAAACAAAGGGGAGGGGTGTCAATGTAAATAGTCCAGGTGGCCTCAGTATCTCTGCCTTTAAAGTCTGGGATGGTGGCCTATGCTTCTGGCCAAACATAGCCAGCAATGTGGAAAGCTTGTAAGTCTGGAGACATGAAAGGAACAAAGTGAACCAATATGTGTTAGGTTATGCAGCGGGTTAAGATCCATTACCTCACTGCTCATATAATGGAAATAAAAGGAAGGTGTCATTGTGATAAAAAAACAAAATGTAAAAAAATATTTTGGGAATGAAACTGACTAATAGGGAATTTGTTATGGTGTATGTTTACTGGCAGATCATGTGCCTTCTCGACTGCTTCATTTATAGTCCATCTGGCCCTCAAGAAAAAGACTCCCAGTCCACCAGCCTCTGCATGAAACACTGACCAAATATACCTTGAAGACAGCAAGCCATTATGCCTCAGTGTTGGTTCTGTTAAACGTTAAGAAAGCTTGAATGTAATCGGATCAATCTGCTTTGTATAAGAAAGCGTATTAAACCCTGCCTCTAGACACACGGCTTTGATTTTGCATCTGGATTTAAGGAGGGAGATAAATGGAATCAGAATGTCACATCACATTCTACTGATCCACAAGCTGGGGCACTCTCGTGCACATAAAGTAACCTGTCAAAATGTCGGTCAGTGAGTTATTTATTTTATTTAACCAGGTAGGCTAGTTGAGAACAAGTTCTCATTTACAATTGCGACCTGGCCAAGATCAAGCAAAGCAGTTCGACACATACAACAACACAGAGTTACACATGGAATAAACAAACATACTGTCAATAACACAGTAGAAAAAGTCTATATACAGTGTGCGCAAATGAGGTAGGGGTGTAACACAAGGTGTGCATATGCTACATAATAATCAGTATTTATTTACATTGACACAATGTTTCCAATTGTAGGCTGTCGATACTCAATGAACTGTGATGACACTTACCACGTGAATAGCGACAAAGATTCCGAATGATTTCAGTTCGTAGTGCCTAATCAACTGTTTCCTTTCTGTGTATGGCCTCAATTCATCCACTCGCCAATTGTATTCCGTAATGGAGACCACCCGCTTTTCTAAACTATTGTCCATGGAACTGTTGGTCTGTTTTATAGAAAAAAAATACTAAATAGCACAAAAAGTAAAGGTGCATGAACAACCAAAGAAACGTACAAAAACACCTTCGCCGTCGCTTACATTTGGGGAGAAAACTTCTGAAACAAATGTAGCCTACGGATGAAAGAAAAGTAGCGCACGCAGCATGCTATGTTTCGTTTTCTTGGTTCGTTCAGCATCAGCGTTTAGCTTACACTGTCTCAGAGAAGCCTCCAAGTTATGGCGAAAAAATAATAAGAGTGCAGTACTATAACACAGAATCGGATTCGAGTAGATGTCATCAAGTTGGAAATGTTGTAGAGAAAGCCGGGTGTGAGTGTGTCCAAAATTCACGCTGATCGCTACCGGTGTCACATTCCACTTGAACGCATCGAACATGATGACATCACTCTCCTCACAGCTGGAGGGTGCTATAGCTCTTGAAAACCCTTCTTATTATCTGTATGGTTTTCATCAGTTAGCTTCGCACATTGTTGGATGTGTGTGAACTACAATTCCGACACTGTGCTTTAACGTTTAGAAGCATCAATAATCATCACTTGCAAAACGGTTTTCAAAACATATGCTCCTTATCTTTCATATCAGTGAGAAATAATTTTTCAAATAAAAACGATGCACTTAGTCTACTGCACAGATCCATAAGCTGTGTGTGCCAGTTGACGAACTACACTTTCTCCACAGTTACATTTACACACAGTTGTTCAGGGCAAGCTAGATAACTAATTAGCACAGGTGGCCGACATGGAGATATGGTTGTGTGGAAACACTACGTTTTGGGACACTGTAAAGTCCATGGAGAATAAGAGCACCTCCTCCCAGCTGCCCACTGCACTGAGGATAGGAAACATTGTCACCTAAGATAATCGATCACTTCAATAAGCATTTTTCTATGGCTGCCCATGCTTTCCACCTGGCTACCCCTACCCCGGCCAACATCTCAGCACCCCCTGCAGCAACTTGCCCAAGCCCCCCCTTCTCCTTCACCCAAATCCAGACAGCTGATGTTCTGAAAGAGCTGAAAAATCTGGATCTCTAGAAATCAGCTGGGCTAGACAATCTGGACCCTCTCTTTCTAAAATTATCTGCCGAAATTGTTGCAACCCCTATTACTAGCCTGTTCAACCTCTCTTTCGTGTTGTCTGAGATCCCCAAAGATTGGAAAACACTCTAGACACAAACTGTTATAGACCTATATCCATCCTGCCCTGCCTTTCTAAAATTTTTGAAAGCCAAGATCACTGACCATTTCGAATCTCACCGTACCTTCTCCACTATGCAATCTGGTTTCCGAGCTGGTCATGGGTGCACCTCAGCCACGCTCAACGTCCTAAATTATATCCTAACCTCCATCGATAAAAGACACTACTGTGCAGCCGTCTTCATCGACCTGGCCAAGGCCTTCGACTCTATCAATCACCGCATTCTTATCAGCAGACTCAATAGCCTTGGCTTCTCAAATGACTGCCTCGCCTGGTTCACCAACTACTTTTCAGATAGAGTTCAGTGTGTCAAATCGGAGTGCCTGTTGTCCGGACCTCTGGCAGTCTCTATGGGGGTGCCACAGGGTTTAATTCTCGGGCCGACTCTTTTCTCTGTATATATCAATGATGTCGCTCTTGCTGCTGGTGATTCTCTGATCCACCTCTACGCAGACGATACCATTCTGTATACATCTGGCCCTTCTTTGGACACTGTGCTAACAAACCTCCAAACTAGATTCAATGCCATACAAAACTCCTTCCGAGGCCTCCAACTGCTTTTAAATGCAAGTAAAACTAAGTGCATGCTCTTCAACCGATTGCTGCCCGCACCCTCCCGCCCAACTAGCAGCACTACTCTGGACGGTTCTGACCTAGAATATGTGGACAACTACAAATACCTAGGTGTCTGGTTAGACTGTAAACTCTCCTTCCAGACTCACGTCAAGCATCTCCAATCCAAATTTAAATGTAGAATCGGCTTCCTATTTCGTAACAAAGCCTCCTTCACTCATGCTGCCAAACTTACCCTTGTAAAATTGACTCTTCTACCGATCCTTGACTTCAGCGATGTTATTTACAAAATAGCCTCCATTACTCTACTCAGCAAACTGGATGTAATCTATCACAGTGCCATCCATTTTGTCACCAAAGCCCCATATACTACCCACCACTGTGACCTGTATGCTCTCGTTGCCTGGCCCTCACTACATATTCGTTGCCAAACCCACTGGCTCCAGGTCATCTATAAGTCTTTGCTAGGTTAAGCCCCACCTTATCTCAGCTCACTGGTCACCATAGCAGCACCCACCCGTAGCACGCACTCCAGCAGGTATATTTCACTGGTCACCCCCAAAGCCAACACTTTCTTTAGCCACCTTTCCTTCCAGTTCTCTGCTGCCAATGACTGGAACGAATTGCAAAAATCACTGAAGCTGGAGTCTTATATCTCCCTCTCTAACTTTAAGCATCAGCTGTCAGAGCAGCTTACCGATCACTGTACCTGTACACAGGCAATCTGTAAATAGCACACCCAACTACCTCATCCCCATATTGTTACTTATCCTCTTGCTCTTTTGCACCCCAGTATCTCTACTTGCACATCATCATCTGCACATCTATCACTCCAGTGTTAATGCTAAATTGTAATTATTTCGCTTCCATGGCCTATTTATTGCCTTACCTCTCTACTCTTCTACATTTGCACACACTGTTCATAGATTTTTCTATTGTGTTCTTGACTGTATGTTTCTTTATGTGTAACTCTGTGTTGTTGTTTGTGTCGCACTGCTTTGCTTTATCTTGGCCAGGTCGCAGTTGTAAATGAGAACTTGTTCTCAACTGGCCTACCTGGTTAAATAAAGGTTAAATATATATTTTTAAAATAAAATAACCCTAACCTTATAAAGGTGTGTAGTAATTTAAGCTTTATTATTATTATCATTATTATTTCTCTCTGATATGAAAAATATGTTCCATATGTTCTATCGAGCGTCTAGGGATCTTAACAAAACTCCCCCGGCCAGAAGATAATATCGTCAATAGGCGCTAAAGCAGTTAGCATCTATGAATGGGTTAGGTGCTAGTGTGAAGGGAGGCGGCTACAGACTAATTCTGTCAAATGGCAGGCCTATTAAAGTACACTTCTACGTTCCATCTGTATTGTATGGGACCGGGCTAGATCTTGAAGAGTAGAGTAGAATAGAATAGATCATAACTTCTTATGTCACCCACAAACACACACACTCACACTCATACTCACATTCTCACACACACAGGGGTCAACCATAGAGTAGCACACAGTGGTCAACCATAGAGTAGCGTAGGCCCTACCTGGATCATGTTAGCTACTGTCAAGCCTTGTTGGCAGTGGCACCTGACAATAGATTGTATGCATGTGACAATATTTTGATTTCATTGATCTGTATCTGTCACACACGCAAGCATGTGCATGCTCTCTCTCTCTCGCTCTCTTTCTCACGCACACACGCATGCACGCACGCACGCACGCACGCACACACACACACACACACACACACACACACACACACACACACACACAGAGAAAGAGAAAGAGAAAGAGAGAAGGAGAGAGATTATGCCTACTGTATGTGTGTTGTCTGAAAACACCAGAGAATAAAAGGCCCTTTGACCACTCAAAAGAACATCTGACCTTTATCTACTTGCTCTGCCCAACAACAAGCTTCACTTAATGTCTTCAAAATCGATTTTTATTGGTCACATACACATATTTAGCAGATGTTATTGCGGGTGAAGCTAAATGCTTGTTTTGCTATCTCCAACAGTGCAGTAGTATCTAACAATTCACAACAATACACACAAATCTAAAAGTAAAAGAATGGAATTAAGAAATCTATCAATATTAGGATGAGCAAAGTTGGAGTGGCATTGACTAAAATACAGTAGAATTGAATACAGTATATACATACGAAATGAGTAAAGCAGTATGTAAACATTATTAAAGTGACTAGTGTTCCATTATTAAAGTGACATGTGATTCCATGTCTATGTATATGGAGCAGCAGCCTCTAAGGTGCAGGGTTGAGTAACCGGGTGGTAGCTGGCTAGTGATGGCTATTTAACATTCTCATGGCCTTGAGATAGAAGCTGTTTTTCAGTCTCTCGGTCCCAGCTTTGATGCGCCTGTACTGACCTCGCCTTCTGGATGGTAGCGGGGTGAACCGGCCGTGGCTCGGTGGTTGATGTCCTTGATCTTTTTGGCCTTCCTGTGACATCGGGTGCTCTAGGTGTCCTGGAGGGCAGGCAGTGTGTGTTGGGCAGACCGCACCACCCTCTGGAGAGCCCTGCGGTTGCGGCCGGTGCAGTTGCGTACCAGGCAGTGGTACAGCCCGACAGGATGCTCTCAATTGTGCATTTGTAAAAGTTTGTGAGGGTCTTAGGGGCCAAGACAAATTTCTTCAGCCTCCTGAGGTTGAAGAGGCGCTGTTGCGCCTTCTTCACAACACTGTCTGTGTGGGTAGACCATTTCAGATTGTCAGTGATGTGTACGCAGAGGAACTTGAAGCTTTCCACCTTCTCCACTGCGGTCCAGTCGATATGGATAGAGGCTCTGCTGTTTCCTGAAGTCCACGATCAGCTCCTTCATTTTGTTGACGTTGAGGAAGAGGTTATTTTCCAGGCACCACTCCGCCAGGGCCCTCACCTCCTCCATGTTCACACCAGTTCAGTAACAGTTCAGATTGAAGTGCACTGCCCTGTGCATTTAACCTTGCTTGCCCCTCTACAGTTTTCCCTCAATAGCTATCAAAGCCAGGTTAGGAGTTTTCTGGGAACAAGGAAGTGGGCAGAGAGTGAGTGGGGACAGGCAGACAGACAAACAGACAAAGCACTAGAGAAAGAAAGGGAGAGTTAGCTACTATACAATCTATCAGCTTCCAAGGATTTATTTTGCACAGGCTATAATAATATAATAAAATATATAGCTAATTCATATAGAATATAATAGCATATTTTAGGGTATGGGTCTAACCCAGGTTGGAGGGATGGGCCCAATAATTATCACCATATTTGCGAATGCTAGCTAGACCTATGTCCACAGTTTGAGTAGGCAGTCAACATTATGTGGGCCTGTTTTGTCTAAAGATGTTTTAGTATGAAAACTCTGTGCTTTGTCTGCCTCTGTTCACAAGAAGACGCATAACCTTGCATTGTGTGTGCACTACTGCCGCGTCCTTCCTTGTATCCTAGTAACCAAGGAATACCTCAGTCAGAGGTATTTAAGCAAAATAATGAAATACAATTAGACACAAGTAAATGCTTGTTATGGATCCTTTTCATACAACTTTTAAAGTTTAATATTGGGTTTACATCCATAAAATGTAAAAGATAAATAAAACATGATTAGCTTAATTTATCTTAAAACCATGTATTTTTACCCCCCTACAGTAGGAATGAAATGATCCAAAAGTGATATCCGGTAACAAACTTCGCGCTTTGAATTTGAGTTCGAGGGGCGATTTGAAGGTAAAAACAGCGCTTTTTAATAATATGTATTTTTATTATAAAGCAATTTAACTAGTTCGTGATATAGTTACAGTTAGTTTGTGGATTCTTGCCTGTATTAACCTGTTTATCTGTTTATGGGAATTGGCTGTCTGGTTTTATGATTGAACTTGCATGGACCGTATAGTTGCTCTGCACAGCTTGCTTCTGTCAGTAAAACAGTTAACGTTAGCGTTACCTAGCAAATTAGCTAGCATTTAGCGACCTAGTTTAACTAGCTAAATGCAAATGCCATTTACTAGTTTCAACCTATACAAATGTGCTATTCACCTCCAGCAAGTGACCAACCACTTTCCCTAACTTGAGAATCTTCTGTGCAGATGGAAAACTTCATCCTGTATGAGGAAATTGGAACAGGACGCAAGTCGGTGGTTTATAAGGGGAGGAGGAAAGGGAGCATCAATTTTGTTGCAATTATTTGCAGTGACAAGTCAAAAAGACATGAAATTACAAACCACGTAAGTATCCAGCATCCCTTCCTAGTAGTACACACATCCCTTTCAACTGGTTTGACTGAGTAACATTTTACAAGCATTTTGCTACACCCGCAATAACATCTGCTAAACGTGTATGTGACCAATACAATTTGATTTGAACACTGACTGAGCCATGCTGTATCCACAGGTACGGCTAACTCATGACATAAAACATGAGAATGTGGTAACCTTCTATGAGTGGTATGAAACCAGCAACCATCTATGGCTTGTAGTGGAACTGTGCACAGGTGAGATGCTTATTTGGTACTGTAAGAATACCATCGTTACCTTATGTCAACCTTTTACCTTTACACTTCACAAAGTATGAATGTGATTTGATAGTGTATAATGGTAGGATAATAATAATCATTCATAATGTCTCTATATTTTAGGGGGTTCACTGGAGTCAGTCATCACCCAGGATGAGTGCCTGTCAGAAGATGTAGTGAGGGAATTTGCCATCCATCTGGTCAAAGGCTTGAGATACATCCATGATGCTGGTATCGTGTTCTCTGACCTGACTCCCTCCAAGGTGCGGTACAGTATAGATGTCCTGACTCTCATTTTCAATTGATCAAACAATCAACTCTATATCGAGGCTCATCTGACATTTAATACATTCTATGGATCAAACCATCTTAATACTTTACACCCAGTGAGCTCCTTTTGTCAACTAAGCAATGCTGATTATTTCTAGCCAACATTTATTCTGTGTCTCAGTTTTGATTTCATAAAGTCAATGGAATTTGATTATGACCTTGTTTTTTTCCTCCTATAGATCTTGTTGGATGGCCCTGGCACATTGAAGTACTCTAACTTCTGCCTGTCTAAAGCTGAGGGGGAGAATCAGGAGGAGTTTTTCTCTTTAGTCACAGCAGAGGAAACAGGTGGAGGGGATGGCAAAGAAAACACATTGAGAAGAAATATCAAGAACAGAATCCAAGGTGACCCTTACAGTACATATTGTTATACCATGGCATTGTTGAATACTCGTATCTGATTGGCTTGAAGGGCATTCTAGAGCGTGCATAATTTCCCTATAACGCACGGTTTATCCCCACGGTAGAATTCAATGGCTTTAGTTCATTCTTACATGTTCTATATTTGAGCTGCTTTTGAAAACATAAGTCGAATTGAAAACATTATTGGCATTGTTGAATTCAATTTTCATAATAGCAAGCTAGGACTGATGGTTTGGTTAGCTAAACTAGGAAGTCTGTTTGTTTGGTTACCAAGGCAACTACTGTAGCTATCTAGTAAACTTGCTAGCTATGTCAGTGGATGTTGAACACATTTCTACCGGTAAATTAACACATGTCTACCGGCAAATATGTTAAATTATAGCCATGGTATAAAAGGGATAATCAACTCGGGGCTCAATGCGTTCTCTGGAAAATAATGCTACTCCGTAGAACGTCAGTTCCACTCCACTAGCGCGTCGTTCCTGATTTTCCATAGAACACATAGGCCCTCGTTGATTATCCCTTACTTATTGGATGTTTACTAGAATGTTCTATCACATATCCTACACAGGGTCGCTACATTGTTCGCAGGACAAACTCAGCCTGTTTCATTACACTGGTGTCAGAAGAGAAGTGGGATCCAACTTCTGACCCCAGTGTAATGAAACAGGCAGGGAGAGGGATCCAACTTCTGACCCCAGTGTAATGAAACAGGCAGGAAGAGTGATCCAACTTCTGACCCCAGTGTAATGAAACAGGCAGGGAGAGTGATCCAACTTCTGACCCCAGTGTAATGAAACAGGCAGGAAGAGTGATCCAACTTCTGACCCCAGTGTAATGAAACAGGCAGGGAGAGTGATCCAAATTCTGACCCCAGTGTAATGAAACGGGCAGGAAGAGTGATCCAACTTCTGACCCCAGTGCAATGAAACAGGCAGGGAGAGTGATCCAACTTCTGACCCCAGTGTAATGAAACGGGCAGGAAGAGTGATCCAACTTCTGACCCCAGTGTAATGAAACAGACAGGGAGAGTGATCCAACTTCTGACCCCAGTGTAATGAAACAGGCAGGGAGAGTGAGCTTGCCCGCGGTTGTTGATGAATCCTCAACCTTCTGGCCCAAAGTCACAAAAGCATGCTCAAGTGGCAGAGTTGATATCCACGCTTATAAACACAGGGTCGCCACAATATCATGTTATATCACGCTTTTCAGTATCAGTAGTGATCTGTGGGCCCTGGGCTGTATATTCTATGAGATGTTTTCAGGTACTCATCAAATCACTTGGGCTGTGTCCCAAATCTGTTTGTCCTCTTGCCAACTCCTTTGCTCATTGTCATTATAATTAGTGACAAGTAGTTGGCACAGTAGCACAAACAGACTGGCACTCAGGCTATCAAATCACTTGATTTATTGACATTAATAACAGTACTCATTTCATACCTAAATACTTCTGTCTTGTTTTGTGGTCATTTGTCAGGAAAACCACCATTTTTCTCCGAGACGTTTTCTGAGTTGATTGAGCTGATATTACTTCAGGATCCTCAATCTCCAAGGCAAACTGGTAAAATGCCAATTTTTATTGCTTAACACAATATGTTTTATGTCATAAGAGCATCTTAATTCTAGTCCATATCGTCTTTGTTGTTAAAGGGGCTTCTTCCTGCAAGCCTACACAAGAGTTCCAAAGCCTGCTTAAAGGTTTGCTTCAGAAAGACCCGCAGAAGAGGTACGGCCCTACTCCCTTCACCAAATCAGATTCTTGGTTTGAAGTTTCTATGATGGATAATTCATATTATCCCTTTGACATATGACCTTTGTAAAGGGCGATACCTAGTCAGTTGCACAACTGAATGCCTTCAACAGAAATGTGTTTTTCGCATTTAACCCAACGCCTCTAAATCAGAGAGGGGGGGGGGGGGCTGCCTTAATCGACGTCATCAGTGCCCAAGGAGCAGTTGTTGTTGGGGTTTAATTGCCTTGCTCAAGAGCAGAACGGCAGATTCTTCCACCTTGCTGGCTCAGGGATTCAAAGCAGCGACCTTTCGATGACCGGCCCAACGCTCTTAACCACTAGGCTACCTGTGTAGGACAAGTAGGCCCACATAAGTTTGGTCAGAAAGAGAGTGCTTTATTAGACTTCAGCTTTTAACTGTTCTCCTTAGGATAAACTGGACTCAGTTACTGGTCCACCCATTCTGGAGAGGAGTGTTCTCCGAGGTCCACACCAGCGAGGAGGAAGAAGAAGAAGATGTCTCATTCAGCTCCAGGTAATGTTTATATTTCATATAACCATCAGGGCCTTTATTCACAAAGCGTCTCAGAGTTGGAGTGCTGATTTAGGATCTGTTTTGCCTTTTAGATCACAATGAATAAGATTCCATGGACAGGAGGGAACTGATCCTAGATCAGTACACTTATTCTGAGATGCTTTGTGAATACAGGCCTGGTCTCAGTCTCGTTTCCTCAAAGGAGTTACCTCATTACACTCCCTGGTGGTTTGCACCATTTCCTCTAATTGTGGCCTCTGGCCTCAACACAAAGCATTATATTGGGTCTTTCATGTTTGGACATGGATTACATGTTAAACATCAAATCCAAGTTTATTTGTAAGAGGCTGAATTTGAGCTTTTTATTGATCCCCTTAAAGGGATACTTCAGGATTTTGGCAATGAACTCGTGAATACAAATTTTCTATCTCTGTGTGCATTTTGAAGGAAGTTGCTAACTAGCGCTAGCGCAACGACTGGAAGTCTATCATGCTAACAGATACCATAGACTGCTTGTTAGCATTAGTTTGCAAAACTACCTCTAACTTTCTTCATACTGGATGCAGATACTGTACATAAAAATGGTATCAACAAGTTCATCTGACTCTGGGGAAGTAGATAAAGGGCCTCATTGCCAAAATCCAAAAGTATCCCTTTAAAGTCCAAACCTTTTGTTCTGCAATTGTAGGAAATGGACTTGTACAGCAAGCATTTGTCTGCCAATGTTAGTTTAATGTACATAGACAGGTCATTTATAAACTGTTTGAGAAGCTCTGTCTCACCTGTTTCAACGCCAAACACTGTTGTGCAGTTGCATATCTCCCTCCCCGGCCTTTTCTCATGACATAACTTCTTGAGAATGCATGTTGGTCTGATGTTATCATAAACCATGCCTGTGTGTTCAGGATGGAGCCTGGACCTGCCCAATCAGATGGGTTGTACTGTGAGCCGTTAGTGGCAGGAAGACAAAGGACTTCACAGAGCACAGACACAAACGTGTTGCTGATGTTGAATATGATTTACTAAGTGCAATATGACCATAAGATAACAGTCCGTTTCACTTGTGTAATAACCTATACCTCTAAAGTCTATAACTATGTAATAACACAGCAGGTTCTCTGTAACTACAGTGTTGCTACTACAGGTGTCTTATTACTGTGTAGTTACATAAGTCTAAGGTCATGTGTTTCCTTGCTGTTTGTAGTGTGGTGGTGTTTTACTTTAGTTGATATGCACTAGCTGATAGCTGACCTTTCCTTTGGCTGCAGTGTGGGGAGGAGGGGTGTCTGTGCCTCTAGCCAGTCATCAGCAGTGACACCTGTCTCAGTGACCTCCCAGGGACCAGGAGGGGGATACAGAGGAGTACAGGGAGGGGCCGCGGGGGCAGAGGAGCCCGTCTGCATGCACCCCAACAAATCATTCCGATTAGGTAATGCTTTCTGGGAAGGTGGAAGAAGACATGTTGATGACAGCTGATGACAGTGTAGGTGCTATGTCTGAACATAGTTCTAATCTTCTTCTTCTCCTAGACAACATGACAGAGCTCAGACCAAAGAGTGCACTGGACAAAGATACCAGGGAGTCCATATTCCTCCTCAGGTATGATCAGTGTTCATCTCCAGTTGTTCTGATCATTTACTGAACATTGTGTTGGATCAACAGCTTGACTAAGTCAAACTGGAAAATAATAATCTCATGTCTTTTTTTTTTATTAATGTTTTTATAAATCTCAAAATGAAGCATGTTTTATGTGATCTTTTTCATCAATCAGCTCTCGTTCAACTCCAAGAATGAGTTGCACTGCAAGAGATCCACCCAATAGGACACCATTACCTCAAGTGAGTTCTTCTCTTATCAAATAGCCAAAGGAGAGCTCTGCCATACCTCTGAAACCTTCTCCACAATTACATTTGAAGTGTAATCTTTCTGTGAGCTGTCTGTAATCAGAAACATGGTAATAGTAATCAGACTATTACCATGGCGCCTGCAGAAACTGGTAGTTGAGAATTCATTATTTTCAAAGGTTATTCTCGTTTACAGTTATTTGTTAAGCTTTGTCGCCCTCTACAGCATTCTCAGTGAAGTGCATATTTTTCAGCCCGTCTGGTGTTCAACCTTCCCAAGTTCTCTCACGTCACCCCGCTCCTCCGCACACTCCACTGGCTTCCAGTTGAAGCTCGCATCTGCTACAAGACCATGGTGCTTGCCTACGGAGCTGTGAGGGGAACGGCACCTCCGTACCTTCAGGCTCTGATCAGTCCCTACACCCAAAGAAGGGCACTGCGTTCATCCACCTCTGGCCTGCTCGCCTCCCTACCTCTTCGGAAGCACAGTTCCCGCTCAGCCCAGTCAAAACTGTTCGCTGCTCTGGCACCCCAATGGTGGAACAAGCTCCCTCACAACGCCAGGACAGCGGAGTCAATCACCACCTTCCGTAGACACCTGAAACCCCACCTCTTTAAGGAATACCTGGGCTAGGATAAAGTAATCCTTCTAACCCCCCCCCCAAAAAAGATATAGATGTACTATTGTAAAGTGGTTGTTCCACTGGATATCATAAGGTGAATGCACCAATTTGTAAGTCGCTCTGGATAAGAGCGTCTGCTAAATGACGTAAATGTAAATGAGTTGTCAACCGTGATGGCGAGATCATGGAACGGGCAGTCCTTCCCCGGGAGGAAGAGCAGCTCCGTCTTGCCGAGGTTCAGCTTGGGGTGGTGATCCTTCATCCACACTGATATGTCTGCCAGACATGCAGAGATGCGATTCGCCACCTGGTTATCAGAAGGGGGAAAGGAGAAGATTAATTGTGTGTCGTCTGAGTAGCAATGATAGGAGAGACCATGTGAGGATATGACAGAGCCGAGTGACTTGGTGTATAGCGAGAATAGGAGAGGGCCTAGAACTGAGCCCTGGGGGACACCAGTGGTGAGAGCACGTGGTGCGGAGACGGATTCTCGCCACGCCACCTGGTAGGAGCGACCTGTCAGGTAGGACGCAATCCAAGAGTGAGCCGCGCCGGAGATACCCAACTCGGAGAGGGTGGAGAGGAGGATCTGATGGTTCACAGTATCAAAGGCAGCAGATAAGTCTAGAAGGATGAGAGCAGAGGAGAGAGAGTTAGCTTTAGCAGTGCGGAGAGCCTCTGTGACACAGAGAAGAGCAGTCTCAGTTGAATGACCAGTCTTGAAACCTGACTGATTTGGATCAAGAAGGTCTGAGAGAGATTGCAAGAGAGCTGGCCAAGGACGGCGCGCTCAAGAGTTTTGGAGAGAAAAGAAAGAAGGGATACTGGTCTGTAGTTGTTGACATCGGAGGGATCAAGTGGAGGTTTTACCTCAACTACCTCGTATCCCTGCACTAGTAGCATTTATATAGCCAAGTTATCGGTACTCATTGTGGATTTGTTCCTTGTTATTGTTTTTCTATTATTTAAAAAAAAAAAATCTCTGTTCATGGTTCGGAAGGGCCCGTAAGTAAGAATTACACTGTTAGTCTACACCTGTTGTGTAGAAGCATGTGACAATGAGATTAGATGTGATGTTCTATATGATCACATACTGTAATTGTGCTCATTTGTAATGATGACATCACTGTGGTCGTTGTCATCTTCAGGACAGTGTTGTGGCCAGTGGTCTGAATGACATCAGTTACTGTATAAAGGACCTGGTGTACACTGACTCTGACCTGGCAGTCACACCTATTATGGACAACCCAAAGGTACTACATCATGCAACTGTGCTCTTATTTCTCCTGTTTAAAAAAAAAAATGTTTTCTTTCTGGTAATACATTGGTATTAATTATTGCATTGTTGGGTTTTGAGTTTACATGAAAGGCATTTCACTGTATTTGTGCATGTGACATTAAAACTTGCTCTGTGTTTAAGCAATAGTTTCAGTGTCCATGCTGATGGGGAATTTTAGGGAGGTGCGTGGTTACGCTGTGCGTCCCCCATGGACGGTGGACTCGGAACCAAATATTCCGGCGTCCCATTGTGACATATCTATCAAGGGTCCTCGGCTTTGGACTCTGAATTGTTCTTAAGAACAGAGGTGGGCAATCCACAACTCTTGTGCATTCTAGTAACAAAGATGATATATTTTTTCAGATTCTGAAGACCGCTCCAGTGCGATATGACCCGAAGACTTTGTGTGTCCGAGCATACTCAGGTAATAAAGAAGAACAAATAGGAAAGCTCTCGACTGCTGTGCCGCTGCTGAGTAACACTTGGACACACTCTGAAATTGACAGGTGTTTAGCAGGTGTTAATATACACACACACACAGGTTAGACAGACAGCTAAAACGGTTTGGGCTGTGTGATTATTGAGCTCCTCTGACCCCCCCTATAGTGGAGAAGCTGTCCTGTCTGAGCTCTGAGGACTGGAGGGGGTTTCTGCAGCAGCTGTGCTCTTCTCTGGAGGCCCAGGCTGATAAGACCACGGCGGCGGTCCGCTCCAAACTCAACCTCCTCTGCTATCTGTGTACCATAGCTGCCCACAAGGACACAGCTACCAGGCTCATCAACTCCCAGCTGGTAAGGGAAGGGTCACTGCCTGTCGGCCTGACCACATACCCAGCATGCCTGCCATTCCTCCCAGGGCTGCTGCTTTTAACAAGACATGGGCCCCTCTAGGCTAATTTAAGTGTTCAGAACTTAGGCTATGCTCTCAGAAGAGAATTCGTAGAATCACTACACAACCTCTGGCCTTGCTGAGGCTTCTCAAGTGTTAGAAAGGTGAAAGGCCGCGGCACTACAAAGCCATCAAAGGGTTCCTATATTTACCATGTGACCCGAGCTCCTTAGCACAGCTACAGTACGTGTTGGCCTCTGTTGATCAGTGGGAAGCTGAAACAGTAGTCAGCTAGGTGGGACCAGGAAGTTAACGCTTTCCTCAAGATAATAATAAAATGAACTCCCTATTTCCTTTACTTTTTGTTACTGAGATCCGCTCAGCTGTAACATGTTCAATGACCCTAGTTATGTATGAGAGCACAAAGACCAGGAGGATGTCCCAAATGACACCCTATTCCCTATATAGTGCATTCCTTTTGACCAGGGTCTGTAGAGGTCTAGTCAAAAGTAGTGCACAATATAGGGAATAGGGTTCCATTTGGACGTACAGATATCATAAAGTTACTTCCTCGTTACAGTGATGAGGTATTACGTTGTGACATAATCTGGTCAAATTTTTAAGATCAAATCTCTTCATTTGTTTTTTAATGAAATGTCCAGACTGAGGCTTGATTCAGGCGTAGTAAATATATTTATCCTATAGCTATTAACCACTAGATGGCATTCCATCACTCACTCAGATTGAACTGAAAATGACATCACCACAATCATTAGACCTCATGGTATCTTTAGTATATCATTTCTTTAGACATATTCGGACACTATGGCCAGCCGTGACTGAGTTTATGACAATGACGTATTGGCAACTTGACTAATTCAGTATTGTACTACTGAAAGACGACTGGACTGACTGACAGTGCCTTCGGAATATATTCAGACCCCTTGACTTTTTCCACATTTTGTTACATTACAGCCTTATTCAAACATTTATTAAATTGTTATTTTTCCTCATCAGTCTGCACACAATAATGACAAAGCAAAAACAGATTTTTTTTAATTTGTGCTCATTTATTAAATGTAAAGAACTGAAATATCACATTTACATAAGTATTCAGACCTTTTACTCAGTACTTCGTTGAAGCACCTTTGACAGCGATTACAGCCTCGAGTCTTCTTGGGTATGACACTACAAGCTTGGCACACCTGTATTTGGGGAGTTTCTCCCATTCTTCTCTGCAGATCCTCTCAAGCTCTGTCTGGTTTGATGGGGAGTGTCGCTACACAGCTATTTTCAGGTTTCTCCAGAGATGTTTGATGGAGTTCAAGTCTGGGCTCTGGCTGGGCCACTCAAGGACATTCAGAGACTTGTCCCGAAGCCACTCCTGCGTTGTCTTGACTGTGTGCTTAGGGTTGTTGTCCTGTTGGAAGGTGAACCTTCGCCCCAGTCTGAGGTCCTGAGTGCTCTGGAGCAGGTTTTCATCAAGGATCTCTCTGTACTTTTCTCCGTTCATCTTTGCCTCAATCATGACTAGTCTCCCAGTCCCTGCCACTGAAAAACATCCCCACAGCACCATGCTGCCACCACTATGCTTCACTGTAGGGATGGTGCCAGGTTTCCTGCAGACGTGACACTTGGCATTCGGGCCAAAGAGTTCTATCTTGGTTTCATCAGACCATAGAATCTTGTTTCTATCATCCTGAGTGGCGCAGCGGTTTAAGGCACTGCATCGCAGTGCTAGAGGCATCACTACAGAACCGGGTTCGATCCCGGGCTGTATCACAACTGGCCGTGATCGGGAGTCCAATAGGGCGGTGCACAATAGTCCCAGCGTTGTCTGGTTTAGGGGAGGGTTTGGCCGTTGTAAGCCGTCATTGTAAATAAGAATTTGTTCTTAACTGAGAGTCTTTAGATGCCTTTTGGCAAACTCCAAGCAGCCTGTCATGTGTGTTTTACTGAGGAGTGGCTTCCATCTGGCCACTCTACCATAAAGGCCTGATTGGTGGAGTGCTGAGAGATGGTTGTCCTTCTGGAAGGTTCTCCTATCTCCACAGAGGAACTCTGGAGCTCTGTCGGAGTGACCATTGGGTTCTTGGTCACCTCCCTGACAAAGGCCCTTCTCCCCCAATTGCTCAGTTTGGCCTGGCAGCCAGCTTTAGGAAAAGTCTTGGTGGTTCCAAACTTCTTCCATATAAGAATGATGGAGGCCACTGTGTTCTTGGGGACCTCTGCAATGCTGCAGAAATGTTTCGATATCCTTCCCCAGATCTGTGCCTCCACACAATCCTGTCTCAGAACTCCATGGACCATTCCTTTGACCTCATGGATTGGTTTTTGCACTGTCAACTGTAGGACTTTATATAGACAGGTGTGCACCTTTCCAAACCATGTCCAATCAATTGATTTTGCCACAGGTGGATTCCAATCAAGTTGTAGAAACATCTCAAGGATGATCAATGGAAACAGGATGAACCTGAGCTCAATTTAGAGTATCATAGCAAAAGGTCTGAATACTTTTATGTAAATAAGGTATTTCTGTTTTTTGTTTTTAATAAATGTGCAAACATTTTCTAAAAACCTGTTTTCGCCTTGTCATTATGGGGTATTGATTTGTATTTATTTAATCCATTTTAGAATAAGGCCGTAATGTAACAAAATGTGGTAAAAGTCAATGGTCTGAACACTTTCCGAAGGCACTGTACATATTGTCCGTCACAAATGTCACCCTATTCCCTATATAGTATGGGCCCTGGTCAAAAGTAGTGCACTATATAGGACATAGGATGTCATTTGAGATGCAGCCTAGACAAATCAAAGTTTATTGGTCACCTACACAGATGTTATGGTGCAGCGACATGCTTGTGTTAACAGCTCCTGACATGCTTGTGTTACCAGCTCCTGACATGCTTGTGTTACCAGCTCCTGACATGCTTGTGTTACCAGCTCCTGACATGCTTGTGTTACCAGCTCCTGACATGCTTGTGTTAACAGCTCCTGACATGCTTGTGTTACCAGCTCCTGACATGCTTGTGTTAACAGCTCCTGACATGCTTGTTACCAGCTCCTGACATGCTTGTGTTACCAGCTCCTGACATGCTTGTGTTACCAGCTCCTGACATGCTTGTGTTACCAGCTCCTGACATGCTTGTGTTACCAGCTCCTGACATGCTTGTGTTACCAGCTCCTGACATGCTTGTGTTACCAGCTCCTGACATGCTTGTGTTACCAGCTCCTGACATGCTTGTGTTACCAGCTCCTGACATGCTTGTGTTACCAGCTCCTGACATGCTTGTGTTACCAGCTCCTGACATGCTTGTGTTACCAGCTCCTGACAGTGCAGCAAAAATGTCAATCAAGTACACAAATAATAATAATAAAAAAGTCATGAATGTCAGAACTAATCCAGTTGACAACCCAAATAACACTGTATCAGTAATCCAAATGCAATCTGTGCGTATATCCACTGAAATATATACTAAGAATGATATGTACAGTAGATATATTGCTGTGTTAACAACTGCTGTTGTGTTCTCTCCCTTTGTGACAGTTCCCTGTGTTGACCCAGCAGCTGCGTCTAGCACCTAACTGGGATGTGTGAGTTCCTTTAGCTTCCACCTGGTCTGGATATGCTGTAAATCACTGTTAGCCTTTACAATGATCTGGTGCCTGGTCAGGATATGCTGTAAATCACTGTTAACCTTTACAATGATCTGATGCCTGGTCTGGATATGCTGTAAATCACTGTTAGCCTTTACAATGATCTGATGCCTGGTCAGGATATGCTGTAAATCACTGTTAGCCTTAACAATGATCTGATGCCTGGTCAGGATATGCTGTAAATCACTGTTAGCCTTAACAATGATCTGATGCCTGGTCAGGATATGCTGTAAATCACTGTTAACCTTTACAATGATCTGGTGCCTGGTCAGGATATGCTGTAAATCACTGTTAGCCTTTACAATGATCTGGTGCCTGGTCTGGATATGCTGTAAATCACTGTTAGCCTTTACAATGATCTGGTGCCTGGTCTGGATATTCTGTAAATCACTGTTAGCCTTTACAATGATCTGGTGCCTGGTCTGGATATGCTGTAAATCACTGTTAGCCTTTACAAGGATCTGGTGCCTGGTCTGGATATTCTGTAAATCACTGTTAGCCTTTACAATGATCTGGTGCCTGGTCAGGATATGCTGTAAATCACTGTTAGCCTTTACAATGATCTGGTGCCTGGTCAGGATATGCTGTAAATCACTGTTAGCCTTTACAATGATCTGGTGCCTGGTCAGGATATGCTGTAAATCACTGTTAGAGAGATTAAAAAACACTTTTGACTTGAGGATTTATATTTTTGTTGAAAGGAATTAAGAAAGGATGTTGTACAGATTAAATGAATATAATTACAGCAACACTTATTCCTAAAAAATAGCAGTGTTATTTCTGTGGATGTTTTCCATGTATTTATACCAGACCTGTCTGTCTATTCCAGGAAGACTATGGCATTAGTAGCCTATGTCTATGGATGTTTTTGTATTTCAGGTGAAAACAGTGTCATGTATTTATGGTTAGACCTGTGTGTGTGTGTGTGTGTGTGTGCGTGTGTATTCCAGGAAGTTTAAGGTGATGCGGGTGCTGGGGCTGCTGGCGTCCCACTGCACTGAGCTCAGAGAGGAGACCCCAATCACTGAGGTTAGTGGTACTGTCTGTCACACTGTCTGTCACTCTGCTGAGGTTAGTGGTACTGTCTGTCACACTGTCTGTCACTCTGCTGAGGTTAGTGGTACTGTCTGTCACGCTGTCTGTCACTCTGCTGAGGTTAGTGGTACTGTCTGTCACGCTGTCTGTCACACTGCTGAGGTTAGTGGTACTGTCTGTCACACTGCTGAGGTTAGTGGTACTGTCCGTCACTCTGCTGAGGTTAGTGGTGCTGTCTGTCACAGTGCTGAGGTTAGTGGTGCTGTCTGTCACAGTGCTGAGGTTAGTGGTGCTGTCTGTCACTCTGCTGAGGTTAGTGGTGCTGTCTGTCACACTGCTGAGGTTAGTGGTGCTGTCTGTCACTCTGCTGAGGTTAGTGGTACTGTCTGTCACGCTGCTGAGGTTAGTGGTACTGTCTGTCACGCTGCTGAGGTTAGTGGTACTGTCTGTCACAGTGCTGAGATTAGTGGTACTGTCTGTCACACTGCTGAGGTTAGTGGTGCTATCTGTCACACTGCTGAGGTTAGTGGTGCTGTCTGTCACACTGCTGAGGTTAGTGGTGCTGTCTGTCACACTGCTGAAGTTAGTGGTGCTGTCTGTCACACTGCTGAGGTTAGTGGTACTGTCTGTCACACTGCTGAGGTTAGTGGTACTGTCTGTCACGCTGCTGAGGTTAGTGGTACTGTCTGTCGCGCTGCTGAGGTTAGTGGTACTGTCTGTCACACTGCTGAGGTTAGTGGTGCTGTCTGTCACACTGCTGAGGTTAGTGGTGCTGTCTGTCACACTGCTGAGGTTAGTGGTGCTGTCTGTCACACTGCTGAGGTTAGTGGTACTGTCTGTCACACTGCTGAGGTTAGTGGTGCTGTCTGTCACACTGCTGAGGTTAGTGGTACTGTCTGTCACGCTGCTGAGGTTAGTGGTGCTGTCTGTCACACTGCTGAGGTTAGTGGTGCTGTCTGTCACACTGCTGAGGTTAGTGGTGCTGTCTGTCACACTGCTGAGGTTAGTGGTGCTGTCTGTCACACTGCTGAGGTTAGTGGTGCTGTCTGTCACACTGCTGAGGTTAGTGGTGCTGTCTGTCACACTGCTGAGGTTAGTGGTGCTGTCTGTCACACTGCTGAGGTTAGTGGTGCTGTCTGTCACACTGCTGAGGTTAGTGGTGCTGTCTGTCACACTGCTGAGGTTAGTGGTGCTGTCTGTCACACTGCTGAGGTTAGTGGTGCTGTCTGTCACACTGCTGAGGTTAGTGGTGCTGTCTGTCACACTGCTGAGGTTAGTGGTGCTGTCTGTCACGCTGCTGAGGTTAGTGGTGCTGTCTGTCACGCTGCTGAGGTTAGTGGTGCTGTCTGTCACACTGCTGAGGTTAGTGGTGCTGTCTATCACACTGCTGAGGTTAGTGGTACTGTCTATCACACTGCTGAGGTTAGTGGTGCTGTCTGTCACAGTGCTGAGGTTAGTGGTGCTGTCTGTCACACTGCTGAGGTTAGTGGTACTGTCTGTCACACTGCTGAGGTTAGTGGTACTGTCTGTCACACTGCTGAGGTTAGTGGTACTGTCTGTCACACTGCTGAGGTTAGTGGTACTGTCTGTCACACTGCTGAGGTTAGTGGCACTGTCTGTCACACTGCTGAGGCTGGCATAATCCAGCAGCACTGCACCAGGCCCCTTCACCCTGTTGTCACAGCACCTATGCTTGTCCTCTGTGTATCAATGGTGCATGTGTCCCAAATGCATAGGGCTCTGTTCAAAGTGCACTATGTAGGGAATAGGGTGCCATTTGGGATTTGATCGGTGTATCACATATAACTATCAAAGCCATGGGCTGCTGAATAGTTGAACATCACTTTAACTGTTAGAATCAGAGCAGACAGTGTAGTAGTCTCAATACAAATATCTCACATCTTTTACACACACACACAATTCTAGCTATGTGAAAGACCCCTACAACATCAACAACAGTTAAATCTGTTGAATTAAAATCCCCTAAATCTGTTACTAATTGCAGCAGAGCCATAGAAGTCTAGTCTCTATGCAGCATTATGATCATCCAATGGGAGCGGTAGTGAGAGAAAGTACCAGGCTGAATCACCAGATGCCACTGTAACCCAGCGGTAGGTAGAGCTCTAAACAAGCGCCACCGATCGACCTGCCCAAACATGCTTATGGAGCCGTTAACAAACCGTCAAAGACATTGCGGTTAATCATTTTAAAAAACAGGATTCTATTTGATGTGAAATCTGGCGCCTCCACCCTTGATCCACGTCTTACATGGGTTTGCCATGATTTCCTGTGGTGGTTTATAGGTTTAAAGCTCATAGAGGAAGAGGGGTAATCGAGCGATATACAAAATGGCCGTCGTTAATCGGCACACCAGAGAATGGCGCAGCGACTTTTATTTTCCACAGTCTTCTTTTTGTAAAGATGGCTGAGGATTTGATTTGTTGCCACGCCCCCCACCACCCATCTGGGCACAGCTAGCTCAGATTTCCAGAGTGACAGATCCCAGAGACTGTTATCATTGTGCTCTCTCTCCACAGGGGTTCTGTGTCTGATGGTCAGCCGCAGTCATGGCCATTTCTGCGTCAGGGCAGGGCTATTGTTACCACCATCTCCATATGTCTGCTACACTGGGGATCTCAGTGGTCGTCCGTGATCCTAGTTAAAGTTTACACTGTGAGATAAGTTTTCTCTCTCTTGGTCTGGGCTTCTGTTGCTCCGATTGTTCTTTGAAAGGAGTTCTCACAGTGAGAATCACAAGTTACAATGCCGCATAGTTCAATGTTTATTGTCAGCGTTGAATTTGGTGCCTCAGTACGTTCTATATGCTACGTAACAGAATCAGACATCAAGTTGGCCCTACACTATCATTACAAACCTCCATTTCTCACAGTCCTTTAAAACAGTGAGCGGCAATGACTGCAGCTGCTATTTTTCAGGCATACTGTAGGCTTAGTTAGGACAGGAAGAGAGGAATTAGTTCAGTATTATCCTCTTTCCTCTGCCTGTCTCTATGGATACTTCAACATCATTCTAATTAAGCGTTATCTTCCCTGGCAGAGGCAGTACTTTTCTGTGCCACAAACCACCAAGCCCCAATTCAGACATTTTCTCTCTCTCATGGCAGCGCGTCAATAGTGCTGCACACACTGTCTGCTGTTTCCACCCAGTGTCCCTTAGAAACTGGCCTAGTGTGTCGTGCCGGCCGTCCCTGCAGAGTGAGCAGAACAGACTGCCTCCTGCCTCCCTCCTCTCATTGTGGGAGAATTAGCCTGTTCCATTTCCTCAGACGGGGCTTGGAGACTAGTTCTCACTACTGGAAAAGGAACAGAGTGCTGGAGCCAATGAACACTGCTGTTGATTCTATTCACTTTGGTTTCTTGTGTCTTTTGCCAAACTATGATTGTGTAAAGATTGTTATTTTAGGGAATTTAAGGTTTGTTAAATTTTAATTTAGGTTGTTTATCCATTACTCCAAAAACATTTTAATAATTTGGTATCCATGTATTCATCATCAAAAACACATCCATAATGGCTTGAGTCAATTATTGCTCGCTGGCCAAAGCAATCTGCCTCATGTCCTTCTGATAACTATAGGCGGAGGCCATTGGTGATCTATGGGACTATAGACTCATGAAACGCCTGAGGTCAGGTGTGTTGCAGGCGTCAGCCCTACATCAAACGCCTGTCTTCTTCTGGACAGCCGTGGGATATTGATCCACCACACTACAGCATAGCAGGTCACCTTTTGTTTGTTATTAGCTAGCTCCTTCCATCAATAAAACATCAGGACATATCTGTCTGCCTGCCTGCCTGCCTGCCTGCCACCCTGTTTGTAATGAGTGAATGATCAGGCTCAAACCACTAAATGTCACAATACATTCATTAAGCTAAATCACATACCAGGGACATTTTATTGATTCAATTGGTCAGTTGCATTAATGTGATGTTTAAATCAAATGTTAAAATCTAAACTAACAAAGCAGTAGCTTTGTGACTTGTCAATCGTGATAAAGGTAGTATTTCCATGTCACTTTGGCCCATTACTCTTGGTGTGATAATTTGTCTTCATGCCTGCTGAGTTGTCTCCAGTAAGACTCCAGTCTCGTGTTGTTCTGAACCACAGCTGAGACGTGATGATAGTGATGATGAGTAACAAAACCTTGCTTGCCTTGAGAAACTGGTCTCTCTGTCTCTCCCCAAGCCTCGCAGGGATGCTTAATGCTGCATGGCCTTAAACTGTCTGTAGCCTCAGTAGTTTAAAGCTCTGCCTTATGGGTTGGAGGGTTGGAGGAGGGGGGTAGTTGCGGATTGTACAGGAGCGATAATGATGCGTTTGGAGGAAGTAGCCGTGTGTTGCGGCTCCAACTTAGCCTGTTTGTTTTCTTGAACAGTGAATGGTCAGTCAGTTGCAGGACATCTCTCCTGCCAAAGCCGCGTTTCTCTCTGGCATCAAACGTGAGCCAAACATCTGTTCCCTGCAAAGTCACCATTTACGTTCTTTACCGGCCAGCGCCAGGCAGCCTCGCATAGAGTGTGCTGCCTATTTGCATAGCGCCCTGCTGAGAGCGCTGCCGCAGTAAGTCCATCACATCCTCCCCACTTCTAAAGAGGACGAGACTAGGAAAATGCTAATTCCACGAATGAGCCAGTTAGGGTGTGTGTTTGCATATATGTGAATTTTTGTGTGTGTCTGTGTGTGTGTGTGTGGGGGGGGGGGGAGGTGGTTATTGGGGCGGCAGGTAGCCTAGTGGTTAGAGCGTTGGACTAATAACCGGAAGGTTGCAAGATCGAATCCCCGAGCTGACAAGGTAAAAATCTGTCGTTCTGCCCCTGAACGAGGCAGTTAACCCACTGTTCCTAGGCCGTCATTGAAAATAAGAATTTGTTCTTTACTGACTTGCCTAGTTAAATAAAGGTAAAATAAATAAATAACACCATAATGACATGTTTTATATGGAGTCTCTCCCTCCTCCCTCCTCCCTCCCACCTTTGTCCTTTATCCAGTTCATTCTAGCTCTATACCCTTTACAGTGTTATAATGTAGCTCTATACCCTTTATAGTGTTATAATGTAGCTCTATACCCTTTACAGTGTTATAATGTAGCTCTGTTACCCTTTATAGTGTTATAATGTAGCTCTATACCCTTTACAGTGTTATAATGTAGCTCTGTTACCCTTTATAGTGTTATAATGTAGCTCTATACCCTTTACAGTGTTATAATGTAGCTCCGTGCCCTTTATAGTGTTATAATGTAGCTCCGTGCCCTTTATAGTGTTATAATGTAGCTCTATACCCTTTATAGTGTTATAATGTAGCTCTGTTACCCTTTATAGTGTTATAATGTAGCTCTGTTACCCTTTATAGTGTTATAATGTAGCTCTATACCCTTTATAGTGTTATAATGTAGCTCTATACCCTTTATAGTGTTATAATGTAGCTCCGTACCCTTTATAGTGTTATAATGTAGCTCTATACCCTTTATAGTGTTATAATGTAGCTCTATACCCTTTATAGTGTTATAATGTAGCTCTATACCCTTTATAGTGTTATAATGTAGCTCTGTTACCCTTTATAGTGTTATAATGTAGCTCTATACCCTTTATAGCGTTATAATGTAGCTCTGTACCCTTTATAGTGTTATAATGTAGCTCCGTACCCTTTATAGTGTTATAATGTAGCTCTGTACCCTTTATAGTGTTATAATGTAGCTCCAAACCCTTTATAGTGTTATAATGTAGCTCCAAACCCTTTATAGTGTTATAATGTAGCTCTATACCCTTTATAGTGTTATAATGTAGCTCCAAACCCTTTATAGTGTTATAATGTAGCTCCAAACCCTTTATAGTGTTATAATGTAGCTCCAAACCCTTTATAGTGTTATAATGTAGCTCTATACCCTTTATAGTGTTATAATGTAGCTCTATACCCTTTATAGTGTTATAATGTAGCTCCAAACCCTTTATAGTGTTATAATGTAGCTCCAAACCCTTTATAGCGTTATAATGTAGCTCTATACCCTTTATAGTGTTATAATGTAGCTCTGTTACCCTTTATAGTGTTATAATGTAGCTCCAAACCCTTTATAGTGTTATAATGTAGCTCCAAACCCTTTATAGTGTTATAATGTAGCTCTGTACCCTTTATAGTGTTATAATGTAGCTCCAAACCCTTTATAGTGTTATAATGTAGCTCTATACCCTTTATAGTGTTATAATGTAGCTCCAAACCCTTTATAGTGTTATAATGTAGCTCCAAACCCTTTATAGTGTTATAATGTAGCTCCAAACCCTTTATAGTGTTATAATGTAGCTCCAAACCCTTTATAGTGTTATAATGTAGCTCCAAACCCTTTATAGTGTTATAATGTAGCTCTATACCCTTTATAGTGTTATAATGTAGCTCCGTACCCTTTATAGTGTTATAATGTAGCTCCAAACCCTTTATAGTGTTATAATGTAGCTCTGTACCCTTTATAGTGTTATAATGTAGCTCCAAACCCTTTATAGTGTTATAATGTAGCTCCGTACCCTTTATAGTGTTATAATGTAGCTCCAAACCCTTTATAGTGTTATAATGTAGCTCCAAACCCTTTATAGTGTTATAATGTAGCTCCAAACCCTTTATAGTGTTATAATGTAGCTCCAAACCCTTTATAGTGTTATAATGTAGCTCTGTACCCTTTATAGTGTTATAATGTAGCTCTGTTACCCTTTATAGTGTTATAATGTAGCTCTATACCCTTTACAGTGTTATAATGTAGCTCTGTACCCTTTATAGTGTTATAATGTAGCTCTATACCCTTTATAGTGTTATAATGTAGCTCCATACCCTTTATAGTGTTATAATGTAGCTCCGTACCCTTTATAGTGTTATAATGTAGCTCCAAACCCTTTATAGTGTTATAATGTAGCTCTATACCCTTTATAGTGTTATAATGTAGCTCCATACCCTTTATAGTGTTATAATGTAGCTCCAAACCCTTTATAGTGTTATAATGTTGGCTTCATGGAGTAATGAGCTTTAAATCTGTCATGTCTACAGGCCTCATAGTTTATTAATGGACACCGTTTGACAATATAGACCTTAGTGCTAAAGTAGAAGAATAACAGGATGGAATGGGGAAAACATACAACTTCTGGCATAGCACAGTATTCTACTCTCTCTGGACATTGTTGCGTATCCAGTCTTGGTAGGGTACATTATTCAATATAAAGCGTTGTGAAGGGCAGGAGTACTGTCACGACTGACTGAGTGACTGATGCTAGTGTATTCTCTGCGCCTCCAGGCTGTTGTCATGTTCACGGAGCTGATCAGGGAGAACTTCAGGAACAGCAAACTGAAGCAGTGCCTGCTGCCGCCACTGGGGGAGCTGCTCTACCTCATCGCCACACAGGTGACGATATACTCCAAAGCAGTGCCCTTTCAACCCTATGCCTTCTACTGTCTTAATGAAATTAGTGTGTGAAATTATTGCCATAACAATGAATTAGACCTACTAACTTCTATTCATTCAATCAATCAATCAAATGTATTTTATGAAGCCCTTTTTAAATTAGCAGTTGTCACAAAGTGCTTTACAGCTAATGACTTATACGTCTGTTGGCTTAGGCCTTTATGATGATATTCTGATACTGTCGATAATCTACCACAAAGATACCTGCTTAAATAACTACTGTATTTAAGCACTCTCGGATAATATCAGCACTTAAAGATGTTTGTCTGTCTGTATTTGGTTTTTGTGTTTGATGAATGCTCACTACAGTTTGTGCAAGGGTTTGAAAACACTACATTTCAAATCGCTCTGCAACACACAGTATTGCTTTTCATAATGGCTTGCCACTAGTTTATTATTCCATTGAAAAGCTATGCAAAAGAGCTGTTTAACTTTCACGCTGTTTTGACTGTAAGCTGTCTTGAGCTCCCGCTGCATCTGAAAGCCATGTAGACACACATGAAGGTTCCTGGTAGTGGGATCTTTATTTTCAGGGGGGTTCCTGTTCCTCTCTGAGCTCTCCAGTTTGTCAGGGTCACTCAGTGCAGCACACACACAATGGCCATTGACTTTATTAGCTCAATAACAAATAGAAGTAAAGGGTTTTAAAGTGCCATTTATTCTCTATTGGCTATTTGTTTTTTTCTCCACAAAAGTGTTTTACTGTATAGGAATGTGCTTTCAAGGCTGAATTCAGGTAGCGTTAGTTCTAGTTGAATAAAAATACCCGTGAAGAGTAATTGCACGTTATGGATCCACACCATATTGGTACACGCGACAATTCTCTTTCTCCTAATTTATACTAACTGAGAATCTTAGGAATTTGTACACCGTCTCCACAGAATAATGGAGATGCTTCTAAATAATTATGAGTATTCTGAGATTCATGCAACATTTATAGGCCCTTTTCATATTATTAATCCTACATGGACAACATGGAAAACAATCTGTATGAGGATTGATGTACTGTAGGTATACTGTATTACATAACAAAATATTTTTTTTAAATACAGAAAAATGAATAGACGGAATAAAAGCATAGCTTAGGTAAAAGCAAGCCATGTGCTTAATGGGCTCTCTGAACACTGCAGATGTAGGATCTTAATTTGAGACCGTTTGCTACAGCAGGAAAATAATCCTGCAGCAACAACATTTTTGTAGGGGTTGATGCATTTTTTGTTAGGGCAAATCAAGTCTGAAATTTCAAAGTGGAAATTACAAACTTTTGAAAACTCTTTATTTTTTAAAACTGAAATATACTACAAGTCTGCATTTCCTGCCGTGCAGGAAAATTCTCAGCAACGAAAGAGGGATCAAATCAAGATCCTACATCTGCATGCAGCGCAGTGTATGATCAAAGGCCTCATTAACACGGATGTAGTGATGAAAAGGTGGGAAAATGTGAGCAGCAGTGGAGATGACGGGAGGAGAATAGTGTAAATGCAATCTAACTCAAAACAACTTCACATGTAGTGTAATCGGTGCATAAAGATTATTCTGAAAATAGAACAGGTGTATAAACTGTTTCTATATGCTTTTGGTTCACTACATCACTCCTCATTGTTTACTGTCAATATGTTTTTGGAGCCAATTAATTCACATATCCCCAGTTTACTACATAATAACACACATTCCCTCACCAGTACCAAAGCCATTTCCAAGTTCCAAATTTGGTAGCTAGCTAGAGCATTTGCTGGGGCTTATTTATTTAGCCTAATTACGCTAGCTGCTGCTGCTTTGTTTTGCCCTAATTGTTCCCCCAACGAGCCACTACAGAGGTCCTCTCTGTCTCCACTCACAGCCCCTCCCCTTTTCTTACCTTCTCTTCCCTCTCTCCCCGCAGGAGGAGAAGAAAGAGCACCCAGGAGAGCTGTGGGTCGTTCCTGCTGCCGCCTACACAGTGTTAATGAGGTGCCTTCGGGAAGGGGTAAGACTGCTGCACCTGCCTCAGCAGGAGGGAGGGAGGGAGGGGGGTGGGGGAGTTCCGCGGTAATGATCCTCCTGCAAGGCCCTACAGCCATTGTTTGCCAACTGCAAGTCAAGGGCATGCAGCAGACTGTCGTCAGCCCTTGTCATGTATCTGCATCAAAACAAGCCCCGGATGGATGGGTCCTTGTCGTGACCTCGCCGGCAATTAACGACCGCTGGATACACACACGTACACACTCTGTATGTAGGCTGTGTGTAGTGCAGTAGTGTGTCAGTCAGCCAGATAGTCAGTCTGGCCAGAGGACCGTTGTTCCTCAGCTGGTGCATCTGTTCTTCTTAATTACAAAACTGAGTTTGTTTCAAAAGACGATGTCTCTTCTCCCAGAAGGGAGAGTTGATATTACGTGTTCATTATAAGCTAATTAGCAAAACTTTTAGGCTGGCCAGCGTATATACCAATATGGAGCAAGATTATTCCCAAGATTTGTGAGTTGGGTGGGGGGGGCAAATATAATTTAGTTGTACCTATGTACTTAAGAAACTTTATTTGTACATAGGTCAATTTAAGTCTGATGCCACCTACAGTAATTTCATTGAAAGGATTAGCCAAAAAATAGGTTTTGTCCAGACAGTTTACACCAAATGTGTGAATTCTGATCCATAATCTCCAGTCTTCTATTTAAAACATATTAATAATAATGGTGTAATGGATCCTGTCCATCTTTTCTGTTGTTAACATATTTCCTAGAAATGATGTCAGATGTTTTTATCTACCTCTAGAATGTTATATCTGTTGAATTGTTGCTCAGTAGTTTTGAGGACTGTTTCACACCAAGGGGCCTCACAGCATCAGAGGGAAAGTAAATGTACATGCTTCTCACAATGTTGACAATGTTGACTGTCTGGGATAGTTCTAGAGAGAGTTCTGTCTGAGTGACTGTCTGGGATAGTTCTGGAGAGAGTTATGTCTGAGTGGCTGTCTGGGATAGTTCTGGAGAGAGTTCTGTCTGAGTGACTGTCTGGGATAGTTCTGGAGAGAGTTCTGTCTGGGATAGTTCTGAAAAGAGTTCTGTCTAAGTGACTGTCTGGGATAGTTCTAGAGAGAGTTCTGTCTGAGTGACTGTCTGGCATAGTTCTAGAGAGAGTTCTGTCTGAGTGACTATCTGGGATAGTTTTGGAGAGAGTTCTGTCTGAGTGACTGTCTGGGATAGTTTTGGAGAGTTCTGTCTGGGATAGTTCTGGAGAGAGTTCTGTCTGAGTGACTGTCTGGGATAGTTCTGTCTGGGATAGTTCTGGAGAGAGTTCTGTCTGAGTGACTGTCTGGGATAGTTCTAGAGAGAGTTCTGTCTGTCTGAGTGGCTGTCTGGGATAGTTCTGGAGAGAGTTCTGTCTGAGTGGCTGTCTGGGATAGTTCTGGAGAGAGTTCTGTATGGGATTGTTTTGGAGAGAGTTCTGTATGTGAGTGTCTGTATGGGGTAGTTCTGGAGAGAGTTCTGTATGGGATAGTTCTGGAGAGAGTTCTGTGTGGGATTGTTCTGGAGAGAGTTCTGTATGAGTGTCTGTATGGGATAGTTCTGGAGAAAGTTCTGTCTGAGTGACTGTCTGGGATAGTTCTAGAGAGAGTTCTGTCTGAGTGACTGTCTGGGATAGTTTTGGAGAGAGGTCTGTATGGGATTGTTCTGGAGAGAGTTCTGTATGAGTGTCTGTATGGGATAGTTCTGGATAGAGTTCTGTATGGGATAGTTCTGGAGAGAGTTCTGTATGGGATTGTTTTGGAGAGAGTTCTGTATGTGAGTGTCTGTATGGGGTAGTTCTGGATAGAGTTCTGTATGGGATAGTTCTGGAGAGAGTTCTGTATGGGATAGTTCTGGAGAGAGTTCTGTGTGGGATTGTTCTGGAGAGAGTTCTGTATGAGTGTCTGTATGGGATAGTTCTGGAGAGAGTTCTCTGGGATAGTTCTAGAGAGAGTTCTGTCTGAGTGTCTGTATGGGATAGTTCTGTATGAGTCCTGTAGGAACTGCAGGCACAGGGGACTTTTGTTGATTAATTCAAGGATTTGTTCAATACAGACTCTGAGCTGTAATGAGAATAATACTATCAGGAAAGTTAAGTGGTGTTGAGAGTCAGTCAGTCAGTCAGTCAGTCTGTCTCTCTCCACCAGCCACCTTGACTAATAATAACTGTGTGGGTGCTCCTCTCTGAGGGCCGGGAGGGGGATATGACTGAGGAAGGGAAGCACAGCACACACACACACTCACACTCACACCACGTCGGTCATTAAGACGCTGCCTACTGGGTGCTTTTCTTATTTATTTCTATTGAGCGATGATGAGTGCTGACTGACACTTGCCTACTTCTCTAGGGAGAACCTCCCCAGCTAAACACAGATTGAAGTCAAACTTTTAGAGTAGGATGGGAATTCTAGCTAAGTTTTGATTGGATGGATCCTGGCTGTGGCAAGCATGCATGATTCAGCGGCTTCATGTCTTTGTAAACAAGAACATATGGCAATTAGACTAGATAGCATAGCCTATATACAGTCTATTAGACACACCACCCCGTTCACCAAAAATGGATCGCTCCTACAGACTGTCATGACGTTGGCCTCTTTGAGTACAGGGAGGACAGTTGACCCCCTCCCCCCTTTGCACCATCCCCCAACCTACCTTCCCCCACCCAGGCCCTGTGTGAAAGGGTTGTAAAAACTCTAAGAGGAGAATCTCTTGCCACATGGCCCATAGAGAGACACAGGAAATTCTTCCAACTCACAGAATTTGGGAGCCAAGCGACATTTGTGTTCTGGAGAAGGTATGGAAGATTGGTGAAGAATCCAGCTACGAACTGGTCCGCTTGGTACAATTTTGTGATACTCAGAAGAGACAATATAGCCATATTACCATAAAACTGTTTATATAATAGCCTCAGCGATGAGACTTGCATCCACATGGTTGTATAAAATGTATTAATAAGGATACAGCTATTTGTAATACATTGAGATGCTATGTACGGATGTTAATGTGATAGAATTGTATTTCTGTACCAAGCTTAACTCAGTCATCGGCACACCCCCCAGGGACACAGACAGGACCAGGCATCATTTGACAAGCCTGTTCTAGGGTCACCTATAAAACCCCCACCCTGATTTACTTTCTTCAGACCAGGCCTCCACTCCTCTGTGTGCCACAGCTGACCTTTTATGATCCATTGTTCAACAGGCCGACCTGCCTGTTTAGCCCACAAGGGCACATTCCTCTACCAATTCTTTGTGACGATAATTACTGTTTGTATGTTTTCTGTTAATTACTTAGTGTAGTAAATAAATTATTTTAAGACAATTGATGTATGGATGATTTTAGTAAAGACTGGGTTTGTGCAGATACAACAATTTACGACGTTTGGAATGAGACTGGACGCGAGGTAAAATACACCATTTAAACCAGAAGATAATCGGCCTATACTATAATATTATAATATAGGAAAGTTATATTAGGAAAATTATAACTTTGTAATCTGAATATTTTCCTTGGTGCCCCGATCTCCTAGTTAATTACAATTAAACGATTAATCAGTTTAATCGCGTGATAATAATTACAGGGAGTTAATTGATAAACATGTCTTCAGTTTAATGGTACCCCAAAGACACGACATATATGGAGCCCCCGTGCGAGGAATCTAAGATAGAATTGGACTTTGCTGTGAAATTCTATATATCAATTGTGCGAACAGAATTGTACAAACAGCCTGCTATCTAAACAAAGTGATTGTGTATTTTCCATTGGGAGAAGCTATTTAGAGTGGCTCCGGTCTTATGTCGATAGCAGTGAGGGATAAATTCCAGATTTAGTCCGTTAGGCCAAACGGTACTATTTCTGTCGGTCAATATTAACTTCTAGAGTAAGGTTAGAAATTAGAAGTTAACTGTCCGGTAACCGAGCCGAATAATTTGCCTACCGCACTAAGACAGTGTGGGCAGACCGTATGCGTATCTGTATTTAAGTACCGTGTCGCTCCGGTCAGCATAAACGCTAGCAGAATATGCTGAATGGGGTTAAGGTGAGACGTCACTAGAAAACCCACCCTTTCCATAGTGAAATGACCCTATTTTGGTGCTTGGAAGGATACTCCTGAACCAAGTAGCAATAGCTTAGCATTACGGGCAAGCTAACAGAGAGGGAACATTTCCTCTCCCTGTGCCACGTTTTAATCTCTCCGCCTGGCGCGACGGAAGTCCCGACCTTTGTACTTCACCTGGTGGTGAAGAATTGCCAGTACATCTCTAGGGGAAATCCAAACGTGGAGCACGGTAACATATCCAGACAATCGCAATTGACTGGATATGACGTCTCATTCAATTTAACTAACAAGTGAAATTGCCAGATTTACCTTTTCAAGTGGATCTTTTAAATAATATCCAAAATTGATTGGGCGTCTACAATGAGACATGATTAACTTTTTCCAAACTTAACTTAGATGAAGCAATGCTCTCAGGTTAATTCAAAGTTCATTCCCAGATAGCCTATACAGGTTTGATATATCATAAATAGATTAATCAGTAAAATCTGCTTTAGCAAAGCACATTCAGTAAAACCCATTACTGACTGGAGTGAACCCCATGTGGCTTCGGCCTTAAGGGAAAGTATAGTGGTGAATGTACCCTAAACATTTAAACTACATTACTGTTATGATAACCCCGCAATCTGAATTGCTTGGGTATCATTGCCTCATTCAATTTATTTAGTTAAATTGTCGAACATACCTTTCTAGGTTCTTCCAACTAAATGAGACAACTTTGCATATTAACCTTGATGAAGCAACCTCTCAGGTAATTCAAAGTTAATTCCCAGATAGCCTATACAGGTTTGATATATCATAAATAGATTAATCAGTAAAATCCGCTTTAGCAAAGCACAGTCACCAAACCCATTACTGACGGGAGTGAATCCCATGTGGCTTCAGCCCAGGGAGGAGCGTACCCTAGTGGTGAAGGGTCCCAACATTTGACCTACGGTTTACACTTATGATATCCAATCAATGAGATTGTATGGATTATCGTCTCATTCAATTTAATAAGTTAAATTGTCGAACATACCTTTCTAGGTTCTTCCAATTAAATGAGACAACTTAAACTTTGCATATTAACCTGGATGAAGCAACCTCTCAGGTAATTCAAGTTTAATACCCAGATAGCCTACCCAGGTAGGACTAATCATTGGCATTGATTAATTCAATTTGCTTTTGCAAATTCATTCACGTCCAACTTCCACAGTACTGTACAGTACTGATGGTTCATTAACGTCTATAAATAGATTAAAATCGTCTTTGCAGCTCCCCACATTCCAAAACCAAATTTTGGAAAATTAGGAAAAACATTTTTTTCCTTTCAAATGTTCTAATAATGTGCAAGCTATCAGAGGGGGTGGTCCCCACTCACCCGCTAATTAGTGAACCTCCACCCGTAAATGGATTGATCTCTGACCTCAGCAGCGATAACAACCCTAATTATGCCATTAGTGGAAAAGCAGACAACAATGCTTTCCAAAATCAACCATCGGGCGCAGGCCTCGTAAAGGTTCTCTCCAGTCTAGCTCTGATGTCTTGCCATCCGAGATTGCCATCTGTCCAATACCGCAGTGCACAGCTGAAGCATGAGCAGGTAACGGTAGACATAAAGGGACAGGTGGAGAGAACCGGGAAACCAATGACCAATGCAGACAAGGGAAAAATTCTGCTAGCTATGGAACTGCGTTCGAAAACTGAACAATTAAATGTAATTGCAAAAACATATGACGATGAACAAGCACAAGCTCTTCAACAAAATCATTTTCTACAGGAACAAAATCATATGCTACAGGAACAACTCGATTTAGCCAAAACTAAATACGATGATGTCCACGCCAAACTAGATAAATCTGAAGAGTTATCTACAAACAGGAGCGCTCAACTAGACAACATGCATGCTGTTTTGTTGAATGTTACTCAAAATAACACGGTTCTCCTCAAAGCGCTGCAGACCAAAGACGATCAGTTAATGAACACAATGACAAAGTTGGATGATAAATCAGCAGAACTTATTGAAGTCGCTGACCAAATGAATGATGAGAGAACTCAGGTGATGAGGATGGAAATATTGATTTCTAAGCAAGCAGAGGAAATCTCATCTCATCACTGAATCTCTCGCTCCGTACTCAAGACCTCTATTTGCAAACCATGACAGATAAGTTTGAGACCGAAAGGAGCAGGTGTGACACTCACGTGTCCAAAATCGGTACTCTAAGCGCTCAAGTGGACTCTGCAATGCAGCAGAATTCCACCCTTAGGTACCATCTGGAGGAAATCCAGAATGGTCACGCTCTACAGCGCGACTACCCATCCAAGCAACCGGAGCCCTGTACTCACAGGAGTGAAGACAATAGGTTTCAGACCTTGCCTCCCTCATGTGTCCCTCAGTCTTCTCCTCTTGGCCCTTCGGCACTGAGTAATATGGCGCCTCTTGGTCAACAACAACAAGGCTTGGCTTCTTCTCTTGGCCTTTCGGCCCCAATTTCTCCACAGGATGAAGCCAACCCTCTCCGCCCGCTTGGCGCGGAATACCTTGACAAACTCGTCAAGAATTTCCCCACCTTTGACCCCGTTCCAGGTCAGCCAAACGATACCGAGACGTTCCTAGCTGACATAGAGGACGCGTTGGGTGGCTACCCGAACGCTACGGGTTCTGACAGGGTTTACCTGTTGAAGCGAACGTCGAATAGACACGTGACGAGGTTCATTCGTCTACAACAGCAACACGTGCTAAATGACTACGCTAAACTTGCCACAGCTTTGAAATTAGAATTCAGTGGTTCTGCGACTCGCAAACACGATAGCTCACTGGCTAACACCGTCAAACAAGCTCGGAACGAACACCCACAAGCTTTCTATCATAGGCTTCGTTCAGCTTACTTTGGCCTACTCACAGAAACAGGAATGGAAGAGCTGTTACCATTCAAACAAATGTTTCTGTCGGACATGTATCCCACCTTCATTACCTACTTGGGCCCTGCCGCCCACGTTGGCTTGCCTATCTTACAACTCAGAGAGCTTGCAAGCACAGCTTTTGAGGCATCAAAAGTTCACAACGCTAAGAGCCCTGACCACTCGGTTTTGAAGTTTGACCAGGAGCACTCACTCCAGTTAGAGGGTGCATTATCAGGTATTGGAGCGTCGAGAGATGACGCACAACAACAGTTTCTACCACGAAACCATGGTTCCAATAACCTCCGCGGTCGAAATAACTGTAAAGTACGTAGCCATCAACATGACTACCGCTACAATCGACCCGTTCGCTACGTTCCTGCACCCAACCCACAAAAAGTGTCAGAGCACAAGGGTAACAAAGGGTTGAAGAACGATCAAAACGTAGACCAATGTTCTCCAGAAGTCCCACTACGGGAAGAACTTAAGCGAGAACAATTTGAGAAAAGGGTAAAAGATAAGTCACAAGGACTAGACGGGGAATTACCGGACACCAGGTCCGCAGGAATTAACACCCATAGCATGGACGTTAAAGTTCAAATTTCTCCCGCTCTCATTCAAGACCCTATCCAGGGCCGGCTTGATCAAGAAACAAGCCCCCGGGCTCTGTCTATAGACTCCGATACAAAAGTTGCGAAGATAAAGGTCAAACGCTTAGTTAAAGCCAAGCCCACTCAAAATCGGAAAAGTCAATCTGCTTCCATCTTGAACAGACATGGCACATCACGTCGTTGCGAACGACCACTCCACTTTGTGGGGAATATGTCCACTAACCACAAATCTAAACGGCCATACCTGGAAACAGTCCTGGAGGACTGCTTAGCTTGTCATGCGCTAATTGATTCGGGTGCGACAATATCACTCATCTCTCAAACATTGTTTGATGATCTAAAAAGGGCTTTGAAGCCAACTAAACGTTGGTTAAAAGTGGAACGATGCGACACTAAACTTCGAGGGGTCACTCAGACTACCTCGCCTCTCACATTGAGAGTCATGCGGAAACTACACTTCCAGGACGTATCGCTCGTTCACCCTGTATATGTTACCAGCCTCGAAACTGTACCCCTGCTACTTGTTGCAGACTTGATGGATCGGTTACTCCCATTGATGGATTGGAAAACCAACCAGGTATGGTCACAGGCCACAGTGCCTTCTCCACTGACCACACTGTCTCCCCCTAACGCTAGCTGCAACGCAGTCCTTCACGAGGGGTATCTGTCGAAAGCACCCCTTGGGATAAAGATGTTTAGAAACCTCTTGATACAGAATCCGATCCACGGAGACAGTAGGATATCTCGACACATTCCATCAGCCGACCATTCTTTTCATGATTTCGAGCCAGCTGTCTCTGTGAATAAGCAACTTCCCTCCTCCTTGCAGTCGTGCAATACGATAGTTGAGATGAACTTCTCTTGCCTTTTGGACACTTCCGCAAGCACTGCGGCCGTCTCAGCAAGTAAAATATTGATGCACAGAGTATACTCTGCTTCCGATGATACACCTTCCGCTTTGTTGGGGACTGTCACCCCTTACAATGACACTAATGGCGTCAGTCCAGCAACTGACCCGATGACTCCCACTGGTGAAACACTTTGCGATATCACAGACAGATATCCTTGTCTCTGTTCGCAGGTAATGAAGAGGTTGCCACACGCGGACGCGGTGGTGACTGACAGACCTCGACAGCCACTGAGCGTTTTGAAGCACAAACACCAGGAGATTTGGTTGAAAGGCTACAGCCATTCTCATAACAGCGCGGCCGCTGAAAACTCGTACATAGGGTCCGATCTTCTCGTTTGCGCATCGGACACCAACACCACCCACCAGTGGGGGGGTCCCGAGGCACAAAGGGGGGGAATAGTAGCCCAGACCCATGATGAGCCTCATCGAGGCCGGTGGGGGGGTCAAGACTACGGACAACACCGTACGAGGCCGCCAGAGCATAAATCAAATCTAGTTGTAAACTCTCCTATGAGAACAGTGAGGAGCAGACAGGCCCCTAGACGGGGATTCTCTTAGAAGACATCTAAGATAGTACTGAGGTGTACCACACTGGTCGTAAAGGAAGTCCAATGGACTTGTCCACCTCCAAAACAAATGGCATCAATAAACCATTCTTTGCCATGTGTAGGTTCAACTACAATACAACTAGTAAAATGCTCCAATCATGTGTTCCGGTAGATAATATTTCAGAATAAATCGGTAGGATAACTGGTCCCCTTGAGTACCAGTAGCAACAGTCAGTCCAGCTACAATCAGTAAGAAGGTTAGAGACTTAACCAATCAAATTACCATTGACAACAGCGACATAGGAGTCACTCAGAGTGCAACACGTGGAGGGGAATCTCCAGTGCACTCTTCCAATGGTTAACACACACGTCACTAATAAAATAGGACCCTCCATTCAGGATGAAAATTATTAGTCATGAACCATGATCACACCACGTATGACTGGTCCAATACTTAAAGAGTACTTCCGTCGTGAGGTTAGCTCCTCCGTGGATAACATAGCTATGAAATAGACTTCATACCTATCGCCACTACAGTAGTGGAAGACACAGTGACTTGTAGAAAAACTACTACAGACTCCCTTGACACCAATTCTGACTGACCTCCAGGCATTGACCTGAAAATTACCTGACTATGTCAGACTCATTCTGAACAAGTTGTAATCTGCCCGGATACTTGGTTTTCTTCCCTTGACATGCGCGCTTGTGTAAGCATAAGCGCACATGCACAACGGAACATCCAATTAGGATTTATGCTAGGACCACTTAAGGGCCCAAGCAATATACCAGCCTTAGTAAAGTTGAACATTTACTTCTAGGCCTTTGGCTCTACAGCACTCACCAGTTTTCTTCCCAGAAGTCCATAGGTCATCCCTGTAGACTGCCCAAAACTAGTGCATTACAGCTGTAGACTTATCATATAGTTATCAACTTAGGATAGCGCCTAAGCAACACACCAAGTAGGAAAACCCCTAGATATGGCATTAGAGACAATGCCATGATAATCATTTTGCCAGAACATTGGACGTATATAGAATACAGTCCAATTAGATAATTTTTTTGTGTGAGAACTATATTTTGTATATTTTTTGTTTTGTTTATGCTTTCATTCCTTTTCGGTTCAGTTCCTTTGACACTTAGGAAGTGATAGAGCCATAAACAAAGTCCCCATACAACCATCACTTAGTGCCACAACGCCGCTCATTGGGGAATGAATGTAATTATATATATTTCATGAGTGTGTGTGCGTGCGTTGTTAACATCTGCCTAAGTTACTGCCCAGATGTTCCAGTCTGGACGACGGGTCCGCAACGGCGACCCCAAATCCAGACACCCACAGCCTATCCTTGTGGCGGCATGCCCGCTGTCAGAGAGACTACCAAGGTAAACCACCAGAGGGGGGGACCGCAACGGCGATCAACAACCAGGACATCCCCTGGCCCTTCCTGGGGTACTTTGCAGCTTCCAGGGAACCTACCAAGGTACACCACTAGAGGAGACCGTAACGGCGACCACCAACCGGACATCAACTGCCCATCCTTGTGGTGGACTGCTCCGCTTCCAGAGAGCCTATAACAGTTCAACCACCAGAGGGGACTGCAACGATGATCTACCAACGGGACATCACGTGGTCATGATTTTATGTTGATTTGTAACTTGCAGGATAAACAAGATCCAAACCACCAGGGGGGGTATGTCATGACGTTGGCCTCTTTGAGTACAGGGAGGACAGTTGACCCCCTCCCCCCTTTGCACCATCCCCCAACCTACCTTCCCCCACCCAGGCCCTGTGTGAAAGGGTTGTAAAAACTCTAAGAGGAGAATCTCTTGCCACATGGCCCATAGAGAGACACAGGAAATTCTTCCAACTCACAGAATTGGGGAGCCAAGCGACATTTGTGTTCTGGAGAAGGTATGGAAGATTGGTGAAGAATCCAGCTACGAACTGGTCCGCTTGGTACAATTTTGTGATACTCAGAAGAGACAATATAGCCATATTACCATAAAACTGTTTATATAATAGCCTCAGCGATGAGACTTGCATCCACATGGTTGTATAAAATGTATTAATAAGGATAAAGCTATTTGTAATACATTGAGATGCTATGTACTGATGTTAATGTGATAGAATTGTATTTCTGTACCAAGCTTAACTCAGTCATCGGCACACCCCCCAGGGACACAGACAGGACCAGGCGTCATTTGACAAGCCTGTTCTAGGGTCACCTATAAAACCCCCACCCTGATTTACTTTCTTCAGACCAGGCCTCCACTCCATGGCGAGTTGGCCAGTAGGTTTGACCATCCAATTCCTATACTGAAAGTGAACTACACCACGTGGTTAACTTTTAGACTATCGAGACCGACAGAATAAGAACAAGTCTTTGTTATTAATTAATAGTCTGCAGCTAGAAATTATATTATTGAACGCGAAGACCGACGAAACATCCATTCTATGACGACATTAATGAATGTCGCTCTGAAAGATCCATTCTAACCGAGAGAGAGAGAGAGAGAGAGAACGCGGACAAAACTCTCCAACAGAACAGAACTCTCCAACAAGGATCCCGAGGACACCCTGAGCGTAAATATATATTGATTGCAATTGTTCCCGAATGAGTGAGCGTTCATGTGCAAAGGATTAGCATATCAATTGTTAATATTAATGAACTCTGTGTGCCACAGCTGACCTTTTATGATCCATTGTTCAACAGGCCGACCTGCCTGTTTAGCCCACAAGGGCACATTCCTCTACCAATTCTTTGTGACGATAATTACTGTTTGTATGTTTTCTGTTAATTACTTAGTGTAGTAAATAAATGATTTTAAGACAATTGATGTATGGATGATTTTAGTAAAGACTGGGTTCGTGCAGATACAACAATTTACGACGTTTGGAATGAGACTGGACGCGAGGTAAAATACACCATTTAAACCAGAAGATAATCGGCCTATACTATAATATTATAATATAGGAAAGTTATATTAGGAAAATTATAACTTTGTAATCTGAATATTTTCCTTGGTGCCCCGATCTCCTAGTTAATTACAATTAAACGATTAATCAGTTTAATCGCGTGATAATAATTACAGGGAGTTAATTGATAAACATGTCTTCAGTTTAATGGTACCCCAAAGACACGACAAGACAGTGAGTCACTTGGCTGTGACTTGCTATATAAAGCCTGCAGACAGGCATCGAGGCATTCAGTTACTGTTTGATTGAACATTAGAATGGGCACAACGAGGGACCTAAGCGACTTTGAGTGTGGTATGATTGTCGGTGCCAGGCACGCCAGATCTAGTTTCTCAGAAACGGACACACTCCAGGGCTTTTCACGCATGACAGTTGTGACGACCCTCCCACTCTGTCTGCCGTATTTTCTCTTTGCTCTTGTTCCTTATTAGGATGCCGGTGGGCGGAGTTGGAAGGGTCGTCAGCTACATGGGAAACACCTGGGCCCGGGTGTGTCCCAGGATAAAGGCACCTCTTCCACATTCATTGGGGAGACTCTCTCCATGCAGACACCTTGTTGTTTTTGGTTGTGCTAGTTGTGGTATCTAATAAATATATATTTTTGATACTCCTTGTCTCCACGTTGTCTCCCTTTTGTTGCGAACTCTGAGCCGGTTCGTAACACAGTGTCTAGGGTTTCCCGAGAATGGTGCGATAAACAAAAAACATCCAGTCAGCGGCAGTCCTGTGGGCGACAACAGTTTGTTGATCGTGCAAGAATCGTGCAAGCTACTGCAACAGGCAGACTACAAACAGACAAATAATGGCGCAGTACAACAGTGGTGTGCAGAACGGCATCTCAGAACACGCAACTCGTCGATTCCTGTCACGGATGGGCTATTACGACCACACCGGGTTCCACTCCTATCAGCTAAAAACAAGAAGAAACGGCTCCAGTGGGCACGCGATCACCAACACTGGACAATTGTGGAGTGGAAAAACATTGCCTGCTCTGACAAATCCCGATTCCTGTTGCATCACGCTGATGGCAGAGTCAGGGTTTGGCGTAAGCAGCATGAGTCCATGTACCCATCCTGCCTGGTGTCAACGGTACAGGCTGGTGGCGGTGGAGTACTGCTGTCCAATCTGCAGCAACTGCGTGATGCCATCACGTCAGCATAGACCAACATCCCTGTGGAATGTTTCCAGCTTGTAAAATCCATGCCCCAAAGAATTAAGGCTGTTCTGGAGGCAAAGGGGGTCCGACCCAGTACTAGATGGGTGCACCTAATAAACTGGCCGGGGATTGTATGTTATTTATGGATGACTCTATTCCCACACTTCATTTGTGACGGCAGCGTAGCCTAGTGGTTAGAGCGTTGGACTAGTAACCGAAAGGTTGTGAGTTTGAATCCCCAAGGTACAAATCTGTCGTTCTGCCCCTGAACAAGGCAGTTAACCCACTGTTTCTAGGCTGTCATTGAAAATAAGAATTTGTTCTTAACTGACTTGCCAATTTAAATAAAGGTTAAAAAACAACAACACTGGTAGCACTAATTTGATGCAGTATTTCCCTGCATGGTTAAAACATATTGAATTGATATGTGAAATGCTTACACCACTTTAAATGCACATAACAATTCTAGCTGTGTTTGCATGTCAGATTTTCATGACAACAGCTGATTCTGAACGCCCAAACAAACTGTGAGAATAAGATGTCAAGAAGAGAGTTGCTTGTTCTCTTGTTAAGGGCAGCAACCCACATACCGTAACATTGCAGCGAGTGTAGCAGCATCAGCAAATGTTTCAGGAGGGAGAGGAAGATGGAGGGAAAGTCTGGGCGTGAGAGAGAGGGGAGCCTGAATGCCAGAGATGGAAAGGGTGTGGGAGACCGGGAAGAGAAGGCAAGGCAGAGAGAGATAGGGAGACTGGGAGGAGAAGGAAAGGGTGTGGGAGACCGGGAAGAGAAGGCAAGGCAGAGAGAGATAGGGAGACTGGGAGGAGAAGGCGAGGGAGAGAGGACAGAGAGAGAGACGGGCAGGAGAAACGACTGAGAGGAGAGAGAGAGCGACTGAGAGAGAGAGACGGGCAGAAGAAGGCGAGGGAGAGAGGACGGAGAGAGGGAGACGGGCCAGACTTGAGCTGCCTGCAGGAAATATTTATGAGCTTGAAGATGTTCCCAATGCCAATGATGAAAGGTGTGTTTGGGAACAGAGGCAGTGGCGGTGGTGTATCTGTACCAGGGAGAGGGAGCCAGGGGCTTCAACCCTCCTTCTCTATCTCCTAGTCCTGGCCACCGCACCGCTCCACTCCACACAGCTCACCACTCTCATTAAACATGTATCAGTCCAACACAGGAGCTACTGTAATGCTCTGCTCCTAATCAGCTGCAGCCTAATCTCTCTCTGAAGCATAGCCCTATGGGGCTCTGGTTAAAAGTAGTGCACTATATAGGGAGTAGGGTGCCATTTGGGACGAATCACCATAATACCAGCTACATCACACACTGCTACGTTTCTACATGTGGATTTCTGACATGCAATTCAATGTACTGCAATAATCACAACACATACTCTCTTTGTGTGGAAGGACATTTAATGCTGCTAAACAAAACAAATGAATACATGTTTTGCTCCAGAAGGAAGCATCAATCTTTAGGGTGTTGACCTGGTCCATATTGCAAAGATCAATAATATTTAAAATTTTTGTGAGCTAGAGAACCCACTGGGCACAGACGTCAATTCAACGTCTATTCCACGTTGGTTGAACGTAATTTAATTGAAACAACATTGATTCAGCCAGTGTTTGCCGAGTGGGAAGTGTCTCTTTTAAAAGAACGTAGACATTCTTCAAGCGAGATTGTATCTTAAAGTATTGTAGTACTCAATGGTAATAATTTGAGAGATCCTTTCTACACGGTCTTGTAGGTGTTTTGCTGTCTGACTTATTACATGCCAGCTCCATCTTTGCATTCTTCTGTAATCTTCTAAATACACATTTCACAAAGTTAAAACCCGTTTTGATATTTTTTGGTTTTAATATCACTCTTATTCATTAAACATGCCATTTAAACGGAGAGGATTGAGTTCTAAGCAGAGAGATGAAAACAAGTCGGATAATGAAAGGCTTAGCTGGCGGTCCTGCATTTACATAGAGCGTTCTTCTGGTCCAGGTGCTGCGCTGCTGCTTCAAAAGGGACATAATTACACACAGGCACTTGTTGCAGGCTTGGGAAACCACAAGAGAGACTGCAGGGCTCCTCTCAGTCTGACACGGCTAACACTCTGGGAGAACATACAGCACAGGCTCAAACTAGAGGAGACACAAAGGCTAAGCTTAGTAAAGACTTGTAGCTACCACTATGATAAGAGTCGTCTTCTCATATAGAATTGCTTACTGGGGCTTTTTCGATCCCCGTGTAGTGGAGATACTAAGCTTAGTAAAGAGCTGCATTGAACTCTGTTTTGTCCTCATAGTTTTGTGTTCAATCCCCATGTAGGCCCTACAGTATTATGATTTATGGTTCTTAAGGTTATAGTTTTAGGCCCTACAGTATTATGATTTATGGTTCTTAAGGTTATGGTTTTAGGCCTACAGTATCAGCCCTAGGTTATGGTTTTAGGCCTACAGTATTAGCCCTAGGTTATGGTTTTAGGCCCTACAGTATTAGCCCTATGTTATGGTTTTAGGCCTACAGTATTAGCCCTAGGTTATGGTTTAAGGCCCTACAGTATTATCCCTAGGTTATGGTTTTAGGCCTACAGTATTAGCCCTAGGTTATGGTTTTAGGCCCTACAGTGTACGCCCTAGGTTATGGTTTAAGGGCCTACAGTATTAGCCCCAGGTTATGGTTTAAGGCCTACAGTATTAGCCCTAGGTTATGGTTTTAAGGCCTACACTATTAGTCCTAGGTTATGGTTTTAGGCCTACAGTATCAGCCCTAGGTTATGGTTTTAGGCCTACAGTATTAGCCCTAGGTTATTGTTTTAGGCCCTACAGTATTAGCCCTATGTTATGGTTTTAGGCCTACAGTATTAGCCCTAGGTTATGGTTTAAGGCCCTACAGTATTATCCCTAGGTTATGGTTTTAGGCCTACAGTATTAGCCCTAGGTTATGGTTTTAGGCCCTACAGTGTACGCCCTAGGTTATGGTTTTAGGCCCTACAGTATTAGCCCTAGGTTATGATTTTAGGCCCTACAGTATTAGCCCTAGGTTATGGTTTTAGGCCCTACAGTATTAGCCCTAGGTTATGGTTTTAGGCCTACAGTATTAGCCCTAGGTTATGGTTTTAGGCCCTACAGTATTAGCCCTAGGTTATGGTTTTAGGCCCTACAGTATTAGCCCTAGGTTATGGTTTTAGGCCCTACAGTATTAGCCCTAGGTTATGGTTTTAGGACTACAGTATTAGCCCTAGGTTGTGGTTTTAGGCCCTACAGTATTAGCCCTAGGTTATGGTTTTAGGCCTATAATATTAGCCCTAGGTTATGGTTTAAGGGCCTACAGTATTAGCCCCTGGTTATGGTTTAAGGCCTACAGTATTAGCCCTAGGTTATGGTTTTAAGGCCTACACTATTAGTCCTAGGTTATGGTTTAAGGCCCTACAGTATTAGCCCTAGGTTATGGTTTTAGGCCCTACAGTATTAGCCCTAGGTTATGGTTTTAGGCCCTACAGTATTAGCCCTAGGTTATGGTTTTAGACCTACAGTATTAGCCCTAGGTAATGGTTTTAGGCCCTACAGTATTAGCCCTAGGTTATGGTTTTAGGCCCTACAGTATTAGCCCTAGGTTATGGTTTTAGGCCCTACAGTATTAGCCCTAGGTTATGGTTTTAGGCCTACAGTATTAGCCCTAGGTTATGGTTTTAGGCCCTACAGTGTACGCCCTAGGTTATGGTTTTAGGCCCTACAGTATTAGCCCTAGGTTATGATTTTAGGCCCTACAGTATTAGCCCTAGGTTATGGTTTTAGGCCCTACAGTATTAGCCCTAGGTTATGGTTTTAGGCCTACAGTATTAGCCCTAGGTTATGGTTTTAGGCCCTACAGTATTAGCCCTAGGTTATGGTTTTAGGCCCTACAGTATTAGCCCTAGGTTATGGTTTTAGGACTACAGTATTAGCCCTAGGTTGTGGTTTTAGGCCCTACATTATTAGCCCTAGGTTATGGTTTTAGGCCTATAATATTAGCCCTAGGTTATGGTTTAAGGGCCTACAGTATTAGCCCCAGGTTATGGTTTAAGGCCTACAGTATTAGCCCTAGGTTATGGTTTTAAGGCCTACACTATTAGTCCTAGGTTATGGTTTAAGGCCCTACAGTATTAGCCCTAGGTTATGGTTTTAGGCCCTACAGTATTAGCCCTAGGTTATGGTTTTAGGCCCTACAGTATTAGCCCTAGGTTATGGTTTTAGGCCTACAGTATTAGCCCTAGGTAATGGTTTTAGGCCCTACAGTATTAGCCCTAGGTTATGGTTTTAGGCCTACAGTATTAGCCCTAGGTAATGGTTTAAGGCCCTACAGTATTAGCCCCAGGTTATGGTTTTAGGCCTACAGTATTAGCCCTAGGTTATGGTTTTAGGCCTACAGTATTAGCCCTAGGTTATGGTTTTAGGCCTACAGTATTAGCCCTAGGTTATGGTTTAAGGCCTACAGTCTAGACATTAAAGGCTTTCTTCCCTTTTCATGTTGAATTAGACTCCTGTTTAGAATTATTTTCCAGTTAGTCCAGGGTAATCTACAGTATATCTGCAAAACAAATGTAAGGAATTTAAATGTTTCTGGTAGAACAGTTAAACAAGGAAATAAAATGGTGTTTAAAATAGCTCCCATGCCCACGCATTTTGAGATCTTCTTGGATGAGTACTTTTTGTTGTTGTTGCATCCTATGTACATTTTTTCCCAGTGTGTTAGATGCTAGTTTTAATACAGTAGCAGTGTTTTAATGAGATAAATAGAGGATAAGCCGCACTCCACTCCACAGGTGTGCCCAATGTCCTGTTTAATGGCTATTTTCCAAATGGCAACCTATTCTCTATTTAGTGCACTACATTTGTACCAGGGCTCTGGTTAATCTACCATGACCAATTCCCTTTGTTCATTGAGTTAGATCAGGGTTCTGCAACATTTTCTCTCAAAAGAAATCCTGAGCCGCTCGTATACAAGCAGCATATTTTGCTATTGGTAGGCCTGACCAATTTAGCTAATTTGATGTTCTTTACAATATATTTTCAATGCCCCTCCCTGCCTCTGTTCATAACATTAGATTTTCAATGCCATTTTCAGACTTCACTTTCTGAAAGGTTGGAATGATTAGTGACGCATCGCATGACTCCAAGGTTTTCTCTCTGTGTGTTTTGTTTATTCTGTTTTAGTCTAGTATAGTTGCCTTTGTAACATCAGGTTAAAACATGCTCCGAGTTACAGCACACCTTATACACAGTAGCCTCCAGCGTGCCTTACCTTTGTGAAAAGGGAGTCTGTGTACAGTATGTCCACACCGGTATGAAAGGTAGTTAGTTGTACAAACTGCCGTGTTTAAAGAAACGGCCTCAGCTTTTCTTCACAGTGATTTTGTATGGTTGTTGTGTGGAGAGAGAAGAGAAACCTTGAGGCTGCTGTGCTGTGTGGAGTATCTTAACTTGAGTTGTATTCGTTTCTGGTTGACTTGTTCTACTGACACAACAAGGCCTTTCTGACTGGAATGTTCCCCCTCACTATGTTCACTCTTTGGGTCCGTCCCAAATGGCACCCTATTCCCTATATAGTGCACTACGTGGGCTCTGGTCAAAAGTAGTGCACTATGTACAGAATAGGGTGCCATTTGGGACGCAAACTTCCTTAACTCCTCACTCGCCCTCCAGCAGCTTGTCAATCAGTGCAGGTGTCCTCCTACTCAGCACCTCAACTATATCAGAACCTAGAGCCCTCTCTCTCTCGCTGTCTCTCTTTCTCTTGCTGTCTCTCTTTCTCTTGCTGTCTCTCGCTCTCTCGCTGTCTCTCTCTCTCGCTGTCTCTCTTTCTCTCGCTGTCTCTCTTTCTCTCGCTGTCTCTCTCTCTCGCTGTCTCTCTCTCTCGCTCTCTCACTGTCTCTCTGTCTCTCTCTCGCTGTCTCTCTCTCTCTCGCTGCGTCTCGCTGTCTCTCTCGCTGTGTCTCTCTCTCGCTGTCTCTCTCGCTTTATTGGCATGGGAAACATATGTTTACATTGCCAAAGCCAGTGAAATAGATAATAAACAAAAGTGTAAACACTACACTTACAAAAGCTCCAAAGGAATAGAGACATTTCAAATGTCATATTATGTCTATACATAGTGTTGTCACGATGTGCAAATAGTTAAAGTACAAAAGAGAAAATAAATAAACATAAATATGGGTGGTATTTACAGTGGTGTTTGTTCTTCACTGGTCACAAATCTTGCTGCTGTGATGGCACACTGGTATTATCAAAATGTGATTTGTTTTGGAATTCTTTGTGGATCTGTGTAATCTGAGAGAAATATGTGTCTCTAATATGGTCATACGTTTGGCAGGAGGTTAGGAAGTGCAGCTCAGTTTCCACCTTATTTTGTGGGCAGTGTGGACATAGCCTGTCTTCTCTTGAGAGCCAGGTCTCATAGGGCACTACTACTGTTGACCAAGGCCTCTAGGGCTCTGCACAAAACGAGTAGGGAGGAGGTTGCTGTTTGGGACACGGTCCAGTCATGTGGTTGTTGTGGGTTACTGTGTGTGGCTGTAGTGTAGTTCAGAAAGGTACTGTGGTAGAATACTGGTTTTAACTAGTGAAAGGTATGTTCATTAGGTTAGGTTGTTAGTAGTGATCCTCATTTCCACATTTTAATGGAATAATACGCCTATGATGTAACCCAGTGGAACCAGGGTAACAAGGATGGTATATAATGGATATGTGGTATATAATGGATGTATGCTATATAATGGATGTGTGGTATATAATGGATGTATGGTATATAATGGATGTATGGTATATAATGGATGTGTGGTATATAATGGATGTATGCTATATAATGGATGTGTGGTATATAATGGATGTATGGTATATAATGGATGTATGCTATATAATGGATGTGTGGTATATAATGGATGTATGGTATATAATGGATGTGTGGTATATAATGGATGTGTGGTATATAATGGATGTGTGGTATATAATGGATGGTATATAATGGATGTGTGGTATATAATGGATGCACGGTATACAATGGATGCGTGGTATATAATGGATGTGTGGTATATAATGGATGTATGGTATATAATGGATGTGTGGTATATAATGGATGTATGGTATATAATGGATGTGTGGTATATAATGGATGTGTGGTATATAATGGATGTGTGGTATATAATGGATGGTATATAATGGATCTGTGGTATATAATGGATGGTATATAATGGATGTGTGGTATATAATGGATGCGTGGTATATAATGGATGCGTGGTATATAATGGATGCGCGGTATATAATGGATGCGTGGTATACAATGGATGCGTGGTATATAATGGATGCGTGGTATATAATGGATGCGTGGTATATAATGGATGCGTGGTATATAATGGATGCATGGTATATAATGGATGTGTGGTATATAATGGATGCGTGGTATATAATGGATGCATGGTATATAACGGATGCGTGGTATATAACTGTCACGCCCTGACCTGAGAGAGATGGTTTATTTCTCTTTTTGTTAGGTCAGGGTGTGGGGTGGGCATTCTATGTTTTTGTATTTCTTTGTTTTGGGCCGAGTATGGTTCCTAATCAGAGGCAGCTGTCTATCGTTGTCTCTGATTAGGAATCATACTTAGGCAGCCTGTTCCCACCTGTGTTTGTGGGTTATTGTTATTTCTGTGTGTACGGCACAGTGCGTTACGTTTCTTGCTGCGTACCTGTTTATTGTTTTGGTTCGGTTTCCTTCAATAAAGATGTGGAATTACTGGCACGCTGCGCCTTGGCTCCTATATGACAGGGAATTTGAAGACAGCACTCGTGACAATAACGGATGCGTGGTATATAACAGATGCGTGGTATATAATGGATGTGTGGTATATAATGGATGCGTGGTATATAACGGATGCGTGGTATATAATGGATGTGTGGTATATAACAGATGCGTGGTATATAATGGATGGTACATAATGGATGGTATATAATGGATGGTATATAATGGATGGTACATAATGGATGGTATATAATGGATGGTATATAATGGATGCGTGGTATATAATGGATAAGCGGTATATAACGGATGCGCGGTATATAACGGATGCGCGGTATATAACGGATGCGCGGTATATAATGGATGGTATATAATGGATGCGTGGTATATAATGGATGCGTGGTATATAATGGATGCACGGTATATAATGGATGCGTGGTATATAATGGATGCACGGTATATAATGGATGCGTGGTATATAATGGATGCGTGGTAAATAATGCGTGGTAAATAATGTGTGGTATATAATGGATGCGTGGTATATAATGGATGCGTGGTAAATAATGCGTGGTAAATAATGTGTGGTATATAATGGATGTGTGGTATATAATGGATGTGTGGTATATAATGGATGTGCGGTATATAATGGACGCGTGGTATATAATGGATGCATGGTATATAATGGATGCGTGGTATATAATGGATGCGCAGTATATAATGGATGCGCGGTATATAATGGGTGCGTGGTATATAATGGATGGTATATAATGGATGCGTGGTACATAATGGGTGTACCATAATGGATGCATGGTATATAATGGATGCGTGGTATATAATGGATGCGCGGTATATAATGGATGCGCGGTATATAATGGATGCGTGGTATATAATGGATGCGTGGTATATAATGGATGCATGCTATATAATGGATGTGTGGTATATAATGGATGCGTGGTAAATAATGCATGGTATATACTGGATGGTATATAATGGATGTGTGGTACATAATAGATGCGTGGTAAATAATGCGTGGTATATAATGGATGGTATATAATGGATGCGTGGTATATAATGGATGCGTGGTATATAATGGATGGATGGTATATAATGGATGCATGGTATATAATGGATGCGTGGTATATAATGGATGTGTGGTATATAATGGATGCGTGGTAAATAATGCGTGGTATATAATGGATGTGTGGTATATAATGGATGTGTGGTATATAATGGATGGTATATAATGGATGCGTGGTATATAATGGATCTGTGGTATATAATGGATGGATGGTATACAATGGATGCATGGTATATAATGGATGCGTGGTATATAATAGATGCGTGGTATATAATGGATGCGTGGTATATAATGGATGGTATATAATGGATGGTATATAATGGATGTGTGGTATATAATGGATGCGTGGTAAATAATGCGTGGTATATAATGGATGGTATATAATGGATGTGTGGTATATAATGGATGCGTGGTATATAATGGATGGATGGTATATAATGGATGCATGGTATTTAATGGATGCGTGGTATATAATGGATGCGTGGTATATAATGGATGCGTGGTATATAATGGATGCGTGGTATATAATGGATGCTTGGTATATAATGGATGCGTGGTATATAATGGATGCGTGGTGTATAATGGGTGGTATATAATGGATGTGTGGTATATGATGGATACGTGGTATATAATGGATGCGTGGTATTTCATGGATGGATGGTATATAATGGATGCGTGGTATATAATGGATGCGCGGTATATATTGGGTGGTATATAATGCATGCGTGGTATATAATGGATGCGTGGTATATAATGGATGGATGGTATATAATGGATGGTAAATAATGGATGGTATATAATGGATGTGTGGTATATAATGGATGCATTGAAAAACCCATTCCGATCATCTTTTCAGTATTTCATTAGCGTGCCCCTATTTCACTGAAATGGTGTTTCTCAAAGAATAAATCATTCCTCATTCATAGCCCATAGTGTGGGTAATGAACCACTTCACATTTCAGCCATTGTAATGATTTGTGTAAATCAAATTGTTACTCGCTAATTGTTCTGTTTTTCTTTGAGGTGTGACCTTCAGGTTCTTGTAGGATTTATAATTGTGTTTTATTTAGCCTAGCTAACTTATTTTGGGCATTCCATTGTATTGTACTGTGTGTGTGTTGGGTTCATCCGTGTGTGTATGTCCGTCCGTGTGTGTGTGTGTGTGTCTGTTTGTGTGTCTTTAGGAGGAGCTGGTTGTGAACCACATGGTGTGTAAGATGGTGGAGAACGTGTGTACCCCGGCGTCTCACTACGCCCAGGGCTTCATCACCGGGGAGATAGGTCCCATGCTCTGGTACCTGTTCACACACTCCAGCGTCGACTCACTACGCGTCAGCGCCATCTCAGTGAGTACAAACACCACACACAATACACTAACCAGGGAAACCTGAACTCACTCACTCACTTCAATATTTTACTTTCATTTGTGATTGAAGTAGAGATACTGTGTGTACTGATGAAATACCACTGGATGGATTACATCCATGTATATAACCTGCATTGGGACTAATATCTTGATACCAGACCTAGGTTCCTATTTAAACTGTTTCTTGATTGAGGTTTCTGGCCCAAAGAAACCAATGCAATAGTCCCAAATGTGCAAGCCCTGCCTATCCGTCACTTCAGCCACTTTTAGAGGCCAGATGTGTTTGAAAGTGAACTTGATAATGATTGAGGCCTTCCTGTTTTTAACTTCATACAGGCCCTGTGCAGAATCACCCGCCTCTCAGCCAGTGCCTTCCAGAGTGTGATTGACAAGGTGGGGCTGCCAGCCATCTTAGCCAGCCTGGTGTCGGGGATCAGCCGTGTCCAGCAGCACATACTCACCATGCTCTCTGCCATGCTGGCGTCAGGGGCCCACGCCCAGCTACACAGACTAGTCCAGGAGCGGGTATGTAGGATACTGTAGTGTAACACCTTGTTAAACACCAACAGTCCTAAATGCTACTCTTTTCCCTACTTGGCTCCCGAGTGGCGCAGTGGTCTAAGGCACTGCATCTCAGTGCTAGACGCATCACTACAGACCCTGGTTCGAATCCAACTGTATCACAACCGGCCGTGATTGGGAGTCACATAGGGTGGTGCACAATTGGCCCAGCGTCGTCCGTGTTTGGCTGGTGTAGGCCGTCATTGTAAATAAGAATTTGTTCTTAACTGACTTTAACTAGTTAAATAAAGGTTAAAAATAAAATAGTGCACTACTTTTGACCCTATGGGCCCTGGGCAAAGGTAGTGCACTATAGGGAATAGGGTGCCATTTAGGACGCAGGAAATGAAAGCACAACTCTAGCCCCTCCTTCATTCAACTGTCACTGTGAGGCTAGGAGTGTGGCCCGTGCCATAGCTGTATGGGTTTGGTGTTGTCTCTGTGTGGACGTGTTTCAGCCCTGTGCCATCTTCTGCAGCACTAAACATCTCATCTGGCCCGGCACTGCCACCCTCTCCCTAACCTCTGACAGATAATTGGCCATTATCGGCTTGTGCTGCTATTTCCAGCCAACACAGGAGATGAATCCCATCTCCTCTTCTCTTCTTCTCCTCTCCATCTCCCTCTATCTTTAATCCTCTGGCCCAGTTAGGGTTAGTTGTAAGTATGAACAAATAATGGAATATAAATCTCTCCCAACGGAACACATGCAGCCAAAGCCAGATAAGATGCAGATAAGAAAGAGAAAGATTTGTCTGCATGTGATGTCTAGTCTGTCTCAGGGCCTCACCAGCTGGGATGGGAGAGAATCATTTTCTTCAAAGAGAGGACTTCTCTTATTTCCTGAGGTTGACTTGACTCCCAGTCACTGAGACTTGAACAAACATGCCTTATTCTTACTGATGATTATCTTTAAATATTCATCTTGCTTTCAGGATTCTCCACTAAGAGGGGCAGTGCTGTTTCGTAATAGCAGCAGGTTTGTTAATGCACAAACAAGGCCCTCCCTCCCTGTAAAGTTCCTATAGACACAAATGAATGGAAGGAGAACCAATTTGGCTGAAATGAAACATTCTACTTTAATAATGCTACACATCCTGCATTATCTGAAGTGGTAATCAATTGGAAAATGAGCCGGTGAAAGTGATTTAAGAAGGTACTGTACATCGCTGCCTTCAAGGTTCTGTGAGATTACCATTGGTAATTTAGTTTGACCTGAATTAATCTACATGTACATTTCCAATGTAACTTGGGAAAACAAGTCTTTGAGTGCATAAAACTTACTGCGTCACCTTTGCACCAATTATAAAATGCTATACATTTTCCTCATTAATTCCTTGACAAATAGAAGTCCGGAAAGCCTTGTGTTTATTCATGCATTGTCTTTGCATAAAAAATGTATTTCAATTAATCTCTAAGCAACTCCACTAATTGGGTAAGGAGCTGCAACACTCTTCTAGTGCAGCTTGGAATACTGTTGATGTAATTACAGTTGATGCAGCAGGGTAGACCAGAGGCTTTTGAAATGAATTAACTAAACTGCTCACACACAACAACAGCCAGTATTTAATCACAGTATTTAGGAGTGTTCATGTCTGTCTTACTTCTGCTGTCCTTTTCCATTTTCCTCCTGATTGTGAAAGTTAATCGATTCTGATTAATTTGCTGCCCAGTAAATAGCGTTGAGCCAATTAGTCCTATTAACCTATGGTTTTATGATGTGTATTGTTTTGGAGAGGCTTTCGTTTTCACCCTCCCAGCACCTTCCAGACAGTGTAAGTGATAACACCTGTACCAGCCAACAGGGAGCCCTCCAGGTCAGTGTAGCTCAGTGTCAGGTCAACACTATAGCTGGCTCTACTGGTCAGCCAAGACTCAGTGTCAGGTCAAAACTATAGCTGGCTCTACTGGTCAGCTAAGGCTCAGTGTCAGGTCAACAGTATAGCTGGCTCTACTGGTCAGCTAAGGCTCAGTGTCAGGTCAACAGTATAGCTGGCTCTACTGGTCAGCTAAGGCTCAGTGTCAGGTCAACACTATAGATGGCTCTACTGGTCAGCTAAGGCTCAGTGTCAGGTCAACACTATAGCTGGCTCTACTGGTCAGCTAAGGCTCAGTGTCAGGTCAACACTATAGATGGCTCTATTGGTCAGCTAAGGCTCAGTGTCAGGTCAACACTATAGCTGGCTCTACTGGTCAGCTAAGACTCAGTGTAGCTCAGTGCCAGGTCAACACTATAGCTGGCTTTACTGGTCAGCTAATGCTCAGTGTCAGGTCAACACTCTAGCTGGCTCTACTGGTCAGCTAAGACTCAGTGTAGCTCAGTGTCACGTCAACAGTATAGCTGGCTCTACTGGTCAGCTAAGGCTCAGTGTAGCTCAGTGTCAGGTCAACACTATAGCTGGCTCTACTGGTCAGCTAAGGCTCAGTGTCAGGTCAACACTATAGCTGGCTCTACTGGTCAGCTAAGGCTCAGTGTCAGGTCAACACTATAGCTGGCTCTACTGGTCAGCTAAGGCTCAGTGTAGCTCAGTGTCAGGTCAACACTATAGCTGGCTCTACTGGTCAGCTAAGGCTCAGTGTAGCTCAGTGTCAGGTCAACACTATAGCTGGCTCTACTGGTCAGCTAAGGCTCAGTGTAGCTCAGTGTCAGGTCAACACTATAGCTGGCTCTACTGGTCAGCTAAGGCTCAGTGTCAGGTCAACACTATAGCTGGCTCTACTGGTCAGCTAAGACTCAGTGTAGCTCAGTGTCAGGTCAACAGTATAGCTGGCTCTACTAGTCAGCTAAGGCTCAGTGTCAGGTGAACACTTTAGCTGGCTCTACTGGTCAGCTAAGGCTCAGTGTCAGGTCAACATTATAGCTGGCTCTACTGGTCAGCTAAGGCTCAGTGTAGCTCAGTGTCAGGTCAACAGTATAGCTGGCTCTACTGGTCAGCTAAGGCTCAGTGTCAGGTCAAAACTATATCTGGCTCTACTGGTCAGCTAAGACTCAGTGTAGCGTAGTGTCAGTCAACACTATAGCTAGCTCTACTGGTCAGCTAAGACTCAGTGTAGCTCAGTGTTAGGTCAACACTATAGCTGGCTCTACTGGTCACCTAAGACTCAGTGTAGCTCGGTGTCAGGTCAACAGTATAGCTGGCTCTACTGGTCAGCTAAGGCTCAGTGTCAGGTCAACACTATAGCTGGCTCTACTGGTCACCTAAGACTCAGTGTAGATCAGTGTCAGGTCAACAGTATAGCTGGCTCTACTGGTCAGCTAAGGCTCAGTGTCAGGTCAACACTATAGCTGGCTCTACTGGTCAGCTAAGGCTCAGTTTCAGGTCAACACTATAGCTGGCTCTACTGGTCACCTAAGACTCAGTGTAGCTCAGTGTCAGGTCAATACTATAGCTGGCTCTACTGGTCAGCTAAGACTCAGTGTAGCTTAGTGTCAGGTCAAGAGAATAGCTGGCTCTACTGGTCAGCTAAGACTCAGTGTAGCACAGTGTCAGGTCAATACTATAGCTGGCTCTACTGGTCAGCTAAGACTCAGTGTAGCTCAGTGTCAGGTCAACACTATAGCTGGTACCACTGGTCAGCTAAGGCTCATTGTCAGGTCAACACTATAGCTGGCTCTACTGGTCAGCTAAGGCTCAGTGTAGCTCAGTGTCAGGTCAACAGTATAGCTGGCTCTACTGGTCAGTTAAGGCTCAGTATCAGGTCAACACTATAGCTGGCTCTACTGGTCAGCTAAGGCTCAGTGTCAGGTCAACACTATAGCTGACTCTACTGGTCAGATAAGGCTCAGTGTATCTCAGTATCAGGTCAACACTATAGCTGGCTCTACTGGTCAGCTAAGACTCAGTGTAGCGTAGTGTCAGTCAACACTATAGCTGGCTCTACTGGTCAGCTAAGACTCAGTGTCAGGTCAACAGTATAGCTGGCTCTACTGGTCAGCTAAGACTCAGTGTAGCGTAGTGTCAGGTCAACAGTATAGCTGGCTCTACTGGTCAGCTAAGACTCAGTGTAGCGTAGTGTCAGTCAACACTATAGCTGGCTCTACTGGTCAGCTAAGACTCAGTGTAGCTCAGTGTGAGGTCAACAGTATAGCTGGCTCTACTGGTCAGCTAAGGCTCAGTGTCAGGTCAACAGTATAGCTGGCTCTACTGGTCAGCTAAGACTCAGTGTAGATCAGTGTCAGGTCAACACTATAGCTGGCTCTACTGGTCACCTAAGACTCAGTGTCAGATCAACACTATAGCTTGCTCTACTGGTCAGCTAAAGCTCAGTGTCAGGTCAACATTATAGCTGGCTCTACTGGTCAGCTAAGGCTCAGTGTCAGGTCAAAACTATATCTGTCTCTACTGGTCAGCTAAGACTCAGTGTAGCGTAGTGTCAGTCAACACTATAGCTAGCTCTACTGGTCAGCTAAGACTCAGTGTAGCTCAGTGTCAGGTCAACACTATAGCTGGCTCTACTGGTCACCTAAGACTCAGTGTAGCTCGGTGTCAGGTCAACAGTATAGCTGGCTCTACTGGTCAGCTTAGGCTCAGTGTCAGGTCAACACTATAGCTGGCTCTACTGGTCACCTAAGACTCAGTGTAGCTCAGTGTCAGGTCAACAGTATAGCTGGCTCTACTGGTCAGCTAAGGCTCAGTGTCAGGTCAACACTATAGTTGGCTCTACTGGTCAGCTAAGGCTCAGTGTCAGGTCAACACTATAGCTGGCTCTACTGGTCAGCTAAGACTCAGTGTAGCTTAGTGTCAGGTCAACAGTATAGCTGGCTCTACTGGTCAGCTAAGACTCAGTGTCAGGTCAACACTATAGCTGGCTCTACTGGTCAGCTAAGACTCAGTGTAGCTCAGTGTCAGGTCAACACTTTAGCTGGCTCTACTGGTCAGCCAAGACTCAGTGTCAGGTCAACACTATTGCTGGCTCTACTGGTCAGCTAAGACTCAGTGTAGCTCAGTGTCAGGTCAACACTATAGCTGGCTCTAATGGTCAGCTAAGGCTGAGTGTCAGGTCAACACTATAGCTGGCTCTACTGGTCAGCTAAGACACAGTGTCAGGTCAACACTATAGCTGGCTCTACTGGTCACCTAAGACTCAGTGTAGCTCAGTGTCAGGTCAACAGTATAGCTGGCTCTACTGGTCAGCTAAGACTCAGTGTAGCTTAGTGTCAGGCCAACAGTATAGCTGGCTCTACTGGTCAGCTAAGACTCAGTGTAGCTCAGTGTCAGGTCAACACTATAGCTGGCTCTACTGGTCAGCTAAGACTCAGTGTAGCTTAGTGTCAGGCCAACAGTATAGCTGGCTCTACTGGTCAGCTAAGACTCAGTGTTGCTCAGTGTCAGGTCAACAGTATAGCTGGCTCTACTGGTCAGCTAAGGCTCAGTGTAGTTCAGTGTCAGGTCAACAGTATAGCTGGCTCTACTGGTCAGTTAAGGCTCAGTATCAGGGCAACACTATAGCTGGCTCTACTGGTCAGCTAAGGCTCAGTGTCAGGTCAACACTATAGCTGGCTCTACTGGTCAGCTAAGACTCAGTGTAGCTCAGTGTCAGGTCAACACTATAGCTGACTCTACTGGTCAGATAAGGCTCAGTGTATCTCAGTATCAGGTCAACACTATAGCTGGCTCTACTGGTCAGCTAAGACTCAGTGTAGCTTAGTGTCAGGCCAACAGTATAGCTGGCTCTACTGGTCAGCTAAGACTCAGTGTAGCTCAGTGTCAGGTCAACAGTATAGCTGGATCTACTGGTCAGCTAAGGCTCAGTGTAGCTCAGTGTCAGGTCAATAGTATAGCTGGCTCTACTGGTCAGTTAAGGCTCAGTATCAGGTCAACACTATAGCTGGCTCTACTGGTCAGCTAAGGCTCAGTGTCAGGTCAACACTATAGCTGGCTCTACTGGTCAGCTAAGACTCAGTGTAGCTCAGTGTCAGGTCAACACTATAGCTGACTCTACTGGTCAGATAAGGCTCAGTGTATCTCAGTATCAGGTCAACAGTATAGCTGGCTCTACTGGTCAGCTAAGACTCAGTGTAGCGTAGTGTCAGTCAACACTATAGCTGGCTCTACTGGTCAGCTAAGACTCAGTGTAGCTCAGTGTCAGGTCAACAGTATTGCTGGCTCTACTGGTCAGCTAAGGCTCAGTGTCAGGTCAACAGTATAGCTGGCTCTACTGGTCAGCTAAGACTCAGTGTAGCTCAGTGTCAGGTCAACAGTATAGCTGGCTCTACTGGTCAGCTAAGGCTCAGTGTCAGGTCAACACTATAGCTGGCTCTACTGGTCAGCTAAGACTCAGTGTAGCTCAGTGTCAGGTCAACACTATAGCTGGCTCTACTGGTCAGCTAAGGCTCAGTGTATCTCAGTATCAGGTCAACACTATAGCTGGCTCTACTGGTCAGCTAAGATTCAGTGTAGCGTAGTGTCAGTCAACACTATAGCTGGCTCTACTGGTCAGCTAAGGCTCAGTGTAGCTCAGTGTCAGGTCAACAGTATAGCTGGCTCTACTGGTCAGCTAAGACTCAGTGTAGCGTAGTGTCAGGTCAACACTATAGCTGGCTCTACTGGTCACCTAAGACTCAGTGTAGCTCAGTGTCAGGTCAACAGTATAGCTGGCTCTACTGGTCAGCTAAGGCTCAGTGTCAGGTCAACACTATAGCTGGCTCTACTGGTCAGCTAAGGCTCAGTGTCAGGTCAACACTATAGCTGGCTCTACTGGTCAGCTAAGACTCAGTGTAGCTTAGTGTCAGGTCAACAGTATAGCTGGCTCTACTGGTCAGCTAAGACTCAGTGTAGCTCAGTTTCAGGTCAACACTATAGCTGGCTCTACTGGTCAGCCAAGACTCAGTGTCAGGTCAACACTATAGCTGGCTCTACTGGTCAGCTAAGACTCAGTGTAGCTCAGTGTCAGGTCAACACTATAGCTGGCTCTACTGGTCAGCTAAGACACAGTGTAGCTCAGTGTCAGGTCAACACTATAGCTGGCTCTACTGGTCAGCTACGGCTCAGTGTCAGGTCAACACTATAGCTGGCTCTACTGGTCACCTAAGACTCAGTGTAGCTCAGTGTCAGGTCAACAGTATAGCTGGCTCTACTGGTCAGCTAAGACTCAGTGTAGCTCAGTGTCAGGTCAACACTATAGCTGGCTCTACTGGTCAGCTAAGACTCAGTGTAGCTTAGTGTCAGGCCAACAGTATAGCTGGCTCTACTGGTCAGCTAAGACTCAGTGTAGCTTAGTGTCAGGCCAACACTATAGCTGGCTCTACTGGTCAGCTAAGACTCAGTGTAGCTTAGTGTCAGGCCAACAGTATAGCTGGCTCTACTGGTCAGCTAAGACTCAGTGTAGCTCAGTGTCAGGTCAACAGTATAGCTGGCTCTACTGGTCAGCTAAGGCTCAGTGTAGCTCAGTGTCAGGTCAACAGTATAGCTGGCTCTACTGGTCAGCTAAGGCTCAGTGTCAGGTCAACACTATAGCTGGCTCTACTGGTCAGCTAAGACTCAGTGTTGCTCAGTGTCAGGTCAACACTATAGCTGACTCTACTGGTCAGATAATGCTCAGTGTATCTCAGTATCAGGTCAACACTATAGCTGGCTCTACTGGTCAGCTAAGACTCAGTGTAGCTTAGTGTCAGGCCAACAGTATAGCTGGCTCTACTGGTCAGCTAAGACTCAGTGTAGCTCAGTGTCAGGTCAACAGTATAGCTGGATCTACTGGTCAGCTAAGGCTCAGTGTAGCTCAGTGTCAGGTCAATAGTATAGCTGGCTCTACTGGTCAGTTAAGGCTCAGTATCAGGTCAACACTATAGCGTGCTCTACTGGTCAGCTAAGGCTCAGTGTCAGGTCAACACTATAGCTGGCTCTACTGGTCAGCTAAGACTCAGTGTAGCTCAGTGTCAGGTCAACACTATAGCTGACTCTACTGGTCAGATAAGGCTCAGTGTATCTCAGTATCAGGTCAACAGTATAGCTGGCTCTACTGGTCAGCTAAGACTCAGTGTAGCGTAGTGTCAGTCAACACTATAGCTGGCTCTACTGGTCAGCTAAGACTCAGTGTAGCTCAGTGTCAGGTCAACAGTATAGCTGGCTCTACTGGTCAGCTAAGGCTCAGTGTCAGGTCAACAGTATAGCTGGCTCTACTGGTCAGCTAAGACTCAGTGTAGCTCAGTGTCAGGTCAACAGTATAGCTGGCTCTACTGGTCAGCTAAGGCTCAGTGTCAGGTCAACACTATAGCTGGCTCTACTGGTCAGCTAAGACTCAGTGTAGCTCAGTGTCAGGTCAACACTATAGCTGACTCTACTGGTCAGATAAGGCTCAGTGTATCTCAGTATCAGGTCAACACTATAGCTGGCTCTACTGGTCAGCTAAGATTCAGTGTAGCGTAGTGTCAGTCAACACTATAGCTGGCTCTACTGGTCAGCTAAGGCTCAGTGTAGCTCAGTGTCAGGTCAACAGTATAGCTGGCTCTACTGGTCAGCTAAGACTCAGTGTAGCGTAGTGTCAGGTCAACACTATAGCTGGCTCTACTGGTCACCTAAGACTCAGTGTAGCTCAGTGTCAGGTCAACAGTATAGCTGGCTCTACTGGTCAGCTAAGGCTCAGTGTCAGGTCAACACTATAGCTGGCTCTACTGGTCAGCTAAGGCTCAGTGTCAGGTCAACACTATAGCTGGCTCTACTGGTCAGCTAAGACTCAGTGTAGCTCAGTGTCAGGTCAACAGTATAGCTGGCTCTACTGGTCAGCTAAGACTCAGTGTAGCTCAGTGTCAGGTCAACACTATAGCTGGCTCTACTGGTCAGCCAAGACTCAGTGTCAGGTCAACACTATAGCTGGCTCTACTGGTCAGCTAAGACTCAGTGTAGCTCAGTGTCAGGTCAACACTATAGCTGGCTCTACTGGTC